>NC_063175.1:32623312-32931698 GCF_023159225.1 Perognathus longimembris pacificus | reverse complement strand
TTCTTCCTAGATTTTATTAGTCTCTTAAGAAATGTTAAGTGTGAGAAACAGCAGCATGGAGCAATATTTACAGGAGGAAATGAAATTAGAAATGTACACAAAGTGATTAAGAATGCTTCAGTTCCTGGAGTTTCTTTCATGAAAGGTGTCAAACCCCATTCCTGCTGAAGAGAGCTGTCAAATAGCTATACAGGGAACTAGAAAGACAACAATATCACAAGTATTCACCTTTGAGAATTCATTTCTGTAACAATGACTACTGCTTAAAACTTTTCTGTTAGACGAGCACATGTATCAGCCACACCCTTTTCTAGCTGACTTTTTAACTTTTCAGATTGTGAGTCGACGGGTGTGCCAGAGAGGAGAGCTGTGTTTGTTGGGGATGCACACGAGGAGATTCACGATGCTCTAAGTCACCAAGAGAAGCTTCTTACCCTTACATCTGCCTGTGTGATCCACATGGGTTCTCAAACTAAAATTTCCTACTGATGTCTCGTATTCCTCACTGAGTGATAAATGAAATCACAATTAAGGGAAAAAACTGCACAGAAAGAAACTAGGAAATGACAAAATATAACTTTTATTCTTAGAACATAGCAACCCAACATTACTTTCTCTTTTATGAAACTAAAAAAACAATACACAAAACAACAAACAAAAAAAAAGTAATGAGATTTGGACCTCTAGGTCTCAATGAAAAAGAGAATGAAACTACATTTTATGGACCAATCATGACTTGAACTTTCTAACTTGATCTCTCGGGGTTTCATATTGTCCTCCCATCTCTGTTGCCCCCGAAGAATGTTCCGTGTTTCTTAGAAAATTTTTATTTTCTCTACCCCTCTATTTTCTGCTTTAAGCCCCCATTTTCCTCAGTCTTTGGTTCCAGTGTAGCTAAAGTGACAGGAATGAGCCAGAAGACTAAGTGTCTCAATCATTAGCCTGACTAATCCTTGCCTGATAATAAATGGAGGTCCAGGATGAAAAGTAAAAGGACAAAGTCCCCCAAGACTCTCCTAAGTGACAAATACTGTGTAGGTACTTTAGAAACTATTGGATTTGTTGTTCATGAGTAATTGTTTAAAGTTATATCAACATTTCATTCCTCCTGAAAGAAAAGCTCACAAAAGTTAGGAAACATAACCAAAACAGAAATTTCCCTACTCCAGTTTGCCTTATATTTTCCCTTTATTGAGATTCAGTAACTACATATATTTTGCATTACACATTTTAACCTTCCCTATGATGGACATCTTCATTCTAATCTACAAAGCTGATTAACTTTATACACATTAAAAATAAAACTATTTCTTTGACATCAATTGGTATATACATTTCTTTCATTTTGTTTAGTATTATCTGTTCATTCTTTTTCTCTTATTTCCTCCCTCCATCACCACCCATGAAATGCTTAGTTCACTTGCATCCATGTCTATTGCAGCTTTTTGGCCCCTCTTCTGTACTTTTTCACCCACTTTCCACTCATTCTATGCCTTCCTCCCAGATTTCCTTGGATGTGCATATGTATATACCATATGTGAGTTAAAGAATAGAAAATCCTCTAAAAACTATAAGGCAAATTAAGATGAGGTCCTTTGTTTTCTTATTTTTATTTTTGGAAGGCATAGGAATATAGTCTAGTGGTAGAATACTTGCCTCACATACACAAAGCCCTGGGTTTGATTCCTCAGCCCCACATATATAGAAAAAGCCGGAAGTAGAACTGTGGCTCAAGTGGTAGAGTGCTAGCCTAAAAGCAAAAGGAAGCCAGGGACAGTGCTCAGGCCCTGAATTCAAGACTCAGGACTGGTAAAAAGAATATATATATATATATATATATATGCATATATATATATATGCACATACATATACACACATACATATATACACATATATATGCATATATATGAATATATGTATTTGGAGTTCTTTTCAGTCTGTATGTTTCTTTTATGTACATATGAAGAGGTGCTTTGGTCTTACTCCTTGGTGTGCTTCTCCAAGACTGTCCTCTTTTTCTCTCACTATGTATTGGTTTCTTGAGTCCTGTTTACTTTGGCATATCTTTTTGCACTTTAAATCTAACACCCACACATCAGGGAGATACTATTTTAATGAAACAACTTGATGCATCAATGGTAGCCTGATGTCTATGGAATAGAAACATGTTGAACTACTGTTCCACCTAATAGTGTTATTTCTCAAACCAAGATATTATATTGGAGGGAGTCTCCTCCTTTTCCCTGAGTGTTACAGAATTTTGCCTTATTTACCCTACCCTTATTGAAATGGGACATAGAATTTACAATGGTTGAAACTATCCTCACTGGTATTGATTTTTTAAGTGGATGGATATCAACTAGGATTTTAGGTACAGATGGAATTCTTTTTTTTTTTTTTTTTTTTGGCCAGTCCTGGGCCTTGGACTCCGGGCCTGAGCACTGTCCCTGGCTTCTTCCCGCTCAAGGCTAGCACTCTGCCACTTGAGCCACAGCGCCGCTTCTGGCCGTTTTCTGTATATGTGGTGCTGGGGAATCGAACCTAGGGCCTCGTGTATCCGAGGCAGGCACTCTTGCCACTAGGCTATATCCCCAGCCCCAGATGGAATTCTTAAAAGTAGACCAAATATGAAATCCTTGAATTACTTTTAATAAAATCTCATGGTAACAACCATGAGAAAGGAGTCACCGGTAATCTGTGGATTGGTAGATGACTTATAGACTTAAAAACACTTGGCTCACAAGTATGTAACATTTCTTATTTCTATAGCTCTATGCTAACATTTTCTTTCTGGATCATATATTTTCTTCCATTTCTCCTTCATTATTATTTATATTTTAACCATATAAGTAAAATTGTCTGTAAATAAAAATGCACTGTGTGCCAAAATCCTTTCCAATTATGCCAGGAAAAGGTAAAGAAATGGCATTTGTTTTAATCATTGGATAAAAAAAGATATAAACCCATAAAGAAAAAAGAGAACAAACAAGATAGTTTAAGTTCTAGGGTAAGACATGAATAATACGCTTAATGTATTAAGTGACCTGACCCATTGCTTCCACTACTGTTCTCTCGGTTTATGCCTGTGGGAAGGTAGGTCTCTGATCTCAATGTTATTTCCCATGCTTGTGGTATATGATTATGAAAGTTGACTAGCAGATATTGGATATAAATATATTCCTTCTATAGCAGTTCAAGCTATTAGCAAAGCTCTGGTAGAAATGTGAATTATTAATGTTTATATTTCCCCATGGGATCTCACAAACAGATATTCAAGTATAGGTTTATTAAAAGAATATCTAAAACAGCCAGGGAGATTAGAGCAAAAAGGCTTGGTGTCACTCTATACTACCAAGCTATAAACGCTTTTATGTGTTTCTGGTCTTAGTTTGTATGAGGTTTTTTGTTTTTGTTTTTTTTTTGCCAGTCCTGGGGCATGGACTCAGGCCCTGAGCACTCACTGTCCCTGGCTTCTTTTTGCTCAAGGCTAGCACTCTACCTCTTGAGCCACAGCACCACTTCTGGATTTTTCTATATATGTGGTGCTGAGGAATCATCGAACTCAGGGCTTCATGTATATGAGGCGAGCACTTTACCACTAGGCCATATTCCCAGCCCATGTATGAGGGTATTTTTTTAGCTAAGCATTTTACTCCAAATGCTGATGTGAGTGTATATAATATAGATAATAAGAACTCTTACTCTAATCCTAGATTACAAGGTGTTTGAAGAAACATTTGAATCATTGACGTTGTGTTTCCCTATATTTGGTGTATGAGTCCAATTCACAGTATCTCACGATGAAATACCTGTGAAAATTAAGTAAAAGAAAAACATAATAGTTTAACTTTTGATTCGGGAAGTTCTGGACTAGAATTGGATAGCTTCATCACTATGGTGGAAATTATGAATGGCAATGGGGGCACTAGGTGTTGGAATAAGTTGCTTACACAATAAGCCAAAAAGCAGAGAGAATGAGAGACTGCTGTCCTATAGGGTAAGGATCTCTTAATATACCCCACTTGATTAAGGTCAAGGATGCTTCCAAAGGGGTACCCAACCATCACATATGATCCTTTTGAGAACAAAGCCAGATTAATGGGCTATTCCACGACATCTCTATGAATTTATTATTATATCCTTCTTTTCTTTCTTTTTTTTTTTTGCCAGTTCTGTGGCTTGAACTCAGGGCCTGAGCACTGTACCTGTCTTCTTTTTGCTCAAGGCTAGTAGTCTGCCACTTGAGCCATAGCAACACTTCTGGCTTTTTCTTTATATGTAGTGTTGAGTAATTGAATCCAGGGCTTCATTTATGTGAGACAAGCATTCTATCACTAGGCCATATTCCCAGCCCCTATTTTTATATTTTTTATCGAGTAAAACCATATATTTCTAAACATCGATCCAAGTTTCCCTTAACTTTTCTCAAGTAGACCCATATACGATGATGTTGCATTTATAATGTATTTATGAATCAATTGATTGATTCATTTATGTATATACTTCTATTTTGCATATATTAACCTTTCTTATGTGCAACATCTATGTTTCCTCTGTATATTTAGGCAGAAGATTTTGGCCATGTGTTATGTCAAACTCAATGACACATTTATTCTAATATATTTCCAATATAGGACCTACATTGCTTCCATCTGTATATTAACACATTCTTTTATTTCATTACTCTTGTTTATTCTTGCATTCCAAAATGAATGGAAATGGGCTTCTTGTTTGTCCTGCTTAGTTTATTTTAACATTTATATCTGAGAGTATAAAATGTACTGGCTTCTGCAGTAGGCCTTGTGGATACACAAATACTGTAGACACTGTACCTAGATAATGTTTTCAACCTAAAAGAGGAATAGACAGAATCTCAGATGACTTCCATGAAATTTTGTATATGAAATAACCCCAAAACGTGATTAAGATGAAGTACTTACTAAAGAGGGATAAACAAATCATATTGAGACTCCTCTGGGTTGCACTTTACTATGTCTTGGAGAACAAAGAAGAGTTAGGTAGTTAAGAAGAAAAGAAGAGGAATCATAGTTATGAAGATAACTTCTTTATAGTTTCATGTAACTAGAAAGGCATTCATGGAACCCCACATGGAGAAGCATGTACACAGAAAGCAATTTGCTTCCATCTAGACATCTACTTGACAACAGGTTCCTATAGCCCTAGGAAGCTAGATATTAGTGAGAACTGCAAGCATGTTAAAGCACTAGTTATTGACTGGTAACCATTTTACATATGAGTTTGCTATGTATATGTATATATGTGTTTGCATATGTATATATATATGTGAACATGTGTGTATAGATACCATATGTATATGAAAATCCTTGGAAACTAGATGCTTGGATAAATTATAACATATACATTTTTAAAAATCCCTGAAATATAGAAACTTTGGTGGAGTTGTAGTATGTCCAATTCCAGAATCCATAATTCCTACGTCTACGCTATGTACATGAACACAGACAAACTGCATTTATAAATTTACCCTTACCTTTTATACTGAGTATAATAGCATCTTGTGTGGGGTTTCAAACGTGTTTAGATTCTCCTGATGACTCCAGGGTTGAGTCTGGGGAAAGAAGAGTTGTATATTGTAAAAGGATGTAACTGTACATTTTTGGAAAATCATATATAACAATTCCCACTGAAGATGATTTTATGTTATGTGAATGGATCAGCAGTAGTGTGTGGAAAAAACCTAATCTACAAAAACGTTTTGTAGTTTTATGATTCAGGGAAAAATCATTCCGTGCATCAATGGTCTCTTTTATAGCATCAGATGTCTAGCTTAGGAGATGCCAAGGTTCTTCCCAACAGATGAATTCCCATCTCAAGGCTACAAGACTCTTTTCGAAGTTAGACTCCTATATCCAGCCTTCACACTTTCATAATTACTGATATTCTTAGCTAAGAAAACAGACAAAGGAAGTCTAGAGTCTGGAAAAGAGAGGCATGACATCAGATCATAAATTAAACACATCCTATCTTTTTTAATGTTGATGCCACAAATTGAGTTGGACCTATATTACTATTTCAGATAAAATTCAATATATGCATTGAAGAGTTATTTAAGAGGTCCATTTAAACAAATTTAACATAAACACATTTTATATTTAAAACTCTGGAATCATACATAAGAGAGAAGTGGTAATAATAAATCAGCTAATGATTACCTTAATGTCATATAACTTTGCTTTGTGCACACAAAAGGAATGAGACTCCAAAGTAGTGACCAATACTAGAGAGTGGAAACCTAACATAGAAATTTAAGCCAACAATGCAGTCAGCCCTAACTGTTTAGAAGGCACAGTTCCCTTGAAGTTCCTTTTCTCCCTCTTTTCATGCAAGATAGGTCAAACTGGTGGGGAAAAAATGGGCCTAAATTTCTCTTTTCTCTTTTCCTCAGAAGAAATGGGCAGTTTGCCTAGAGTTGCTCACCAACAAACTTACCAAAGAATGCTCACAGCTAGCAGAAGCTATCTCTCAACAGTCAGCATTTCTTGTAGAAGGAACATGAAAATGTAACTGACAATTGTGCCTCTCCTCTATACACACCAAAGAAATCAGAAATATTTACATAGAGCCATTGGATATGTATCATTTTTATTTGAGTCTTTTATCCAGAGTATACTGACAAACAGAATATTTTACACGTGTGATTTTTTTTCTTTTGCAAAAACTCTTCTTTGTGGAGCCATCTTCTTTTTTTTTTTTCAAATTTTATTATCAAACTGATATACAGAGAGGTTACAGTTTCATACGTTAGGCATTGGATACATTTCTTGTACTGTTTGCTACCCTGTCCCTCATAACCCCCTTCCTCCTCCCCCTTTCCCTTTCCCCCGCTGAGGTGTTCAGTTCACTTTCACCAAACAGTTTTGCGTATTGCTTTTGTAGTCATCTTCTTAACCATCTTGAGGATGTGCCATGTCTGCCAGCCTGGCATCCCAACCTTGATTTATCAAAATGTATGAGAAACGTGATTTGTATTGGAATCAAATAAATCAAATCAGTCCCTTCCTTATATCTATATCTCCCTTCATACATTTGACTTTGACATTCTTCAAATTACTCTGTCCTAACAAAGCTTTCTTGCACAAAGTAATCTCAAGCAACAGTGCATGACTATATGGATAATGTTGACTGACTAAGTAGTCAGTTTGACACTATCACTGAAATCTCTTATCGAATATATTAGAGAGTTAAACATTGCAAACTGCTTTTTCTATGAAATTCACTAAGTAAGGAAAAGGCTAGGTCTAGGATTAGAGTGGTTTTTCCTTTGTTTTCTTGCCAAAAGAGAAAATGGTCTTGATTAGCTTATAGAAGGCATAATTTGCATCTTTATGCTTAAAGAGGTGAAAATTTTCTGCTAGAAATCCATTTTCAGAAGGCTCCTCTGGAGCCAGATATCTCATCTTGCTTGATGTCTCGTAAATGAAAACAATTCTATTTTCATTTCAGATTTTGTAAATAGGAATTTTTATCCACTTCATGAGAATGACTGAAATACGAATCACACACTTCAAGGAACCACTGAATTGATGTCTTTGTGTTTGCTGTTTGTTTATCTCACTCTGGAAGCAGCTCCTGTGTTCAACCCAGCTCTCCTGGATATGTCAGCTTCAACACACTCTGATAATCAGAAGAAAATAAATCATAATGATGCCAATAACAATGACAGTGGAGAATGAAGAGGAGAAAGAGCTGCCTGTTCTCACATGACCATTGACCATTTTGACCAGAGTATATGTGCATTAGATTTTTTAAAAATGGATCTGTAAATACATTTATAGACACAAATCAAATTGTCTATGACATTTGCTACATCTCCAGTTTAATATGAAGTTTTTTCATGGAAAATATGATGTAGCTCTTCTAATTTTTTTCATAAATTTCTAGAAAACTGACTCAGTTTTTATAGTGTACATTAATTACATTAACAAACTCGGATTCAGGATATTCTTATTTCTCTATTATTTACTAGTTACTATTATTTCTCTCTCTTATGTTATTCTCTTGCCTGCCCCAGGGCTTGAACTCAGGGCCTGGCACTGTCCCTGAGCCTTTCTGCTTTCAAGGCTAGTGCTCTCTCACATGAGCCATATCTCCACTTTGGACTTTTCTGAGTAGTTTATTGTAGGTGAGTCACATGGACTTTCTTACCCCAGCTGGATAAAACCTGTGATCATCAGATCTCAGCCTCCAGAACAGCTAGGATTACAGGTTTGAGCCACAGGCACCAGGCTTCTCCTACATTCTTTTTCTTTTCTTTATTATTATTATTACTATTATTATTATATATGTATATATACATATACTTACATATATATTATTTTTTGCCAATCCTAGGGATTGCACTCTGGGTCCTGGCACTGTCCCTGAGCTTCTTTGCTCTAGCTAGAACTCTACTACTTCAGCCACAGCATCACTTCTGACTTTTTCTGTTTATGTGCTACTGAAGAATTGAGCCCAGAGCCGCATAAATTCTAGGCAAGCACTCTACCTGAGCACCATCCCTAGCTTCTTTTTGCTCAAGGCTAGCACTCTACCATTTGAGCCATTGTACCACTTCTGGCTTTATCTATATATGTGGTTCTGAGGAATTGAACCCAGGGTTTCATATATGGGAGGCAAGCACTTTACCATTAGCCCATATTCTCAGCCCCACAATCTGAGGTTTCTTGTGTCCACAGCTAAAAGAAACCTTAAACATTAAATTGTACACCTGAGGAATATAAATCTGCACACTGAATCTATGTTTTTAGGTCACCAGCTATTATCCTGTTTATGTTGGCTTCAAGTGAACCAAAACACAAAAAACAAAGTGTCCCAAAAGGCAGAGTTATTTTCAGAACTAGTTTAAAATTATTATTGTAAGACAAACAATTTAAAGGGGATATTATTTCTATTAATGGAAAAATTAAATGGCACGTAAACCAGGTAGCTATCAGTAGCAAGAACAAATATGATAATCAAAAGGTGATACTAAGGAAGCATATACACAAATAAGCACATACACTAATAAAAATAAAGACATCCTTGGTAGATGCATAGGTATTCCTAATAAAACTGAGAAAATGATCAATGAACTTAAAAGCTAGTTCAAGAGAAATTTAGAGTGTTTTCTAAGAGAAAAATATGAAAAGAACAAATTAATACAAGCAAACTATGGGTTTATGAGTGACTTTTACATAATTGAAACACTAGGGGAAAGACAGAACTGAGCACGTGATAAAACTGAAGGAATAATGGCTAGAAGGGTTACCAAGTTGATGTCCTAAAGTGATTGATACACACATATTGACAGACAGACAGAGAGACAGGCAGACAGATAGATAGATGAAGATAGATATATAGTAATAACACGATTTAAAAAATTGGATTGATTCTGACTCTAGTGTTGGCTGGATCCCATTTATTCCTAATACCACTGTTTATTCTAACTGTATTTAACAGAAGTAAATCACATTAATCTGATTCATGGACTCACTGAAATGATTAACCTCAATAACGATTATGACAGTCTTAAGTGTATAACATGCAACAGTAATTTAAATAATTTGTTTGAACAGTGAAGAGAGGAAACACTGGTGAACCTTAGAAAATAGTTAAGGCAGGTGATATGGTAGCGGGAATAACAGAAGAACATTGGAAAGTGGAAGTTGAAAGACAGAACATAAACTTCAAATCAAAGAACAAAGCTAAACCAGTACATCAACTTATTTTAAAACTGCTGACATTTGAATCATTGCTTCAGGAGACAATTTCATCATGCCCAATCCTTTATTCAAATATATTTTCTTTGTCCAACAGCCCACAGCTGTTGAGTTAAGCAACAATATGAAGGATGCCAACTTAGGATGCTTTCCAAAGACAGAATAGAAAGCAACCCCAGCCTAGAGCTTCTCATAAAATAATTCCATGAAAATTCCTGAAAGCCAAGACTTTTAATAAACTCACAGGCAGCTAAAGCAATTTCAGTGATGGGAGCATTGTTTTAGAGATTGACATGGAGTTTATAAGTATTAGGTGGAAGGAACAGGAAAAAAAAGTCCTTATTAGAAAAAGGAGTTAATGGAAAACTAATTAAAGTTGTATAGAAAACTTCAGTCTTAGCTGGAACTGCCAGTTTTCAGTCGTGGAAACAAAAGAGTGCCAACAGTCTGTCAGAAAGACACAGAAGGAAAAAGAATGGCAGAGGTGTAGAAAAAGAAATTTTGCTGCTAGGTCCAGAATATACTATTGTAATTCTGAGAAGCCACTCCAATGTCTGGATAGCAAAGCCCAGGAAAAGTATTGGGTAGGTGAGATTGAATCATTTCTTTAATTCATTTCAGCCTCTTTATCCATAATATTTCACTCTATCTCACCCATCTACAAAGAAAGTGGCAGAACTTTCAGAATGCCAAAATATCATATGCCCACTGCCCACCTTACTTTGCCAAAAAAACTCTTATACAGGCCTGTAATTCTAGCTACCAAAAAAGCTGAGATCTGAGGATTGTGGTTTGAAGCCAGCCCAGGCAGAAAAGTCCATGTGATGCTTACCTCCAATTAACCAGCAGAAAACCACAAGTGACAATGTGGCTAAGAATGATAGAGCAAAAAAAAGCTGAGGGACAATGCCCTGGTGCTAACTTCAAGTCCCACAAATGACCAAAAAGAAGAAGAAAAATCTTATACAGCACAACTACAGGCGTGCAGACATGAAAAATCTGTATTTTCTCACAAATTCACCTATGAATTTCTTGAAAATAAAGTCAGGTAATGAAGAGTTTTTAGCGTGTTCTGTTTTCAGGGCTTGTAATTAGAGAGTAGGTCCTCATACATGCTAGGCAATCACTAATGGAGTGATTAATGAATCAACTGTATTCAATCCCAGGCAAAGAAGTCTTTGAAATAATTGAATCCAATTGAAATAACTCCATGCTAACAATTTCCCTTTGATCAGCACTGCATCCATTCTACTTCCTTTCTACCTTGCTCATCAGCCTCTACAGCAAATATTAAGTGCATATACCTGAAAGTCTAACCTCTTTCCCACTATAAGTGGTCAGGTTCCTGATATGGACTAAAAGTATAGTTTCTGGGAGGGGGTACGTCTTTAAATTTCTTTATAAAAAGGAAAAAAATCAGAACAGAAACCTTATTGGTCCACCCTCTTCCCTTCTTCCCCCTTTCTTTCTATTGACTACACATAAAGTCTGGCATCTGACAATCTTGGGATAAGAAATAACGGTGAAAATCCATCATGATTTGATCATTTCAGCAGACAAAAAGAGAGAGAGAGAGAGAGAGAGAGAGAGAAACAACTTTATTTTTATTAGTTGGCAAGTGAACCAATGCTAACAGATTTTTGGTTGTGAATGAATAATGAATTTCTCTTTCTTGAGAATACCAATAGTCATTCTTCTTGTTGCTATGTAATGTCTTATATGTCATCTACTTTGAAGAGCCCACTTTTAAGTGGATGTATTCAACTATGTTTGCTTAAAATCAATCTCATTGTATTAAAATTTTGCCTCAAGTATCAACATCTCCTTTAACTACTGTGATGCCATATTTGTAACCACTCACTCTACAGCAGTGGAGAGAGAGCCTCTGTTTTGTTGGATCCTAAAATAAATACTATAGTAAGTTATATTAAGAGTATAATAAATTAAACGAGTCATTTTCTCTGCTCTCGCTGTTGATAGCGTGTGGAAATTTGAAACTCAGTTTTACTGCTTTGTGGAAATACCCTGGAATTTCATTTCCCTATGGAAGGAAGTTCACTCCCCATGGCAGTGCTGTTAACAAGCCAGCAAACTGACTTTCATTTACAAGTGCAAGGCAGTTGGATTTTGAATAAAAGTATTTCATTGTGTGTAGAACAGAAATGAAGGGAGGAGAACAAAACACGTCACCCATTATTTAGGCTTGTACTTATTAGTATTAGTTCCAGACCCAGTGCTAACTCAAGTATTTTTGAGATGTTTAGTCCATGAATAATAATGACATTGAGGCACAATAATTAATAGAACAGGAGAATGCTCCCTAAAGAGGAAACAGAGCCCTGCAAGGGGAGAAAAGACCTCGCTTTTCAAACGTGTCTGATACGGAGGCTTGAACTTTGATTTCTAAAGGGTAGGAATGAGGTAAAATGAATTACACTTCATTAGCAATGTGGAGGGAGACACAGCCTCCAGTCTCTGGAGAAGCAATGTTTAATTGTTAAAAATCCCAGCATTCTCTACAGAGTGGATGGCAAGGCAGAATTTTTTCTCCTGATTCTGATGAAGAGGAGTAGCATTGTTTTTTCATGATGGTTTTAATTTTCTTCTCCTTTCTATCATCTTATTTCTACCATTTATTAAATTATGCAGCATTGCTTATGTACAGAAAATAAAGGTTTGTGGTCAAATTTCATAAGCACATGACTACTTGTTACAATATAGTATCCAACTTCAGTTCTTGTTAGGCATTATTTCCAATCATGTTATCACACTTAGCCTCAGTGCTTCATCTATGAAATGGAAAAAAAATAATCTTAAATTTGCTTCTGTTTGGTGCTATGCAAAAAATTTAGGACTCAGGAACTAGACATGTAGATTAAATGGGAGAGTGCCAAAAATTCTAAGCAAGAACACAAACAAGTGCATAAGGACCTGGGTTCAGATCCCAGAATGGGGACACACACACACACACACACACACACACACACACACACAGAATTTAAATTATGGATTTATTTTTATGGAATTTTATTAAAAGTGAAATATAGGCAACCTGTATAATTAATAGCAAGTATTAGATTTAAGATTATGGTAAGAGGAAATAAACAAAAGTGTATTTCTAAGTAGGAAAGTGTCAACAATAAAAATTGAAGACTGAAAAAGCATGTCAATTGGTATTAGGAATATGTAAATTAGAATTTGTGAAATTTTTGTGACTAGGTAAAACATTTATTCAGAGCCCAAAATTCCTCCTTTTATATTACCTTGTTTCTTCAATATCATTTATTTTTTCAGTATTTATAATAGCTCATTATCTTTATGTTCACCTCATTTTATTGTTGTTGTGAAGGTGTTGAACAGTTAGATTGATAAATGTGCAACTAAGCTATTCCACAGTATGTAGATTTCACAAATGAAAGATGGTCAGTTCTCTTCTCAACGACAAGAAATACGATTTCTTCATAAAATATATTGTGCTAGCTCCAATTCAGTTTTTAAGAAATATATGATATAGCCCTTACAGTGAGAGCAACAGTCAGTGATCACAAGAATTTTAATCTGAAACTTTTCAAAGTAAGCTACATTAGCCCTTTGATAATATCAAACCTATATGGATAACCTCTATGCTTTAAAGAAATATAACTTTTTAGTGAATATATGTTTGTAAAATTCTAGCATTTTTACCCCTCAGAAATTAAATAAATGTTATTTTATGCTATAAGGATTCTAGATATAAACCTAATAAAATTTTGAGACAGTTTAACAAAAGGGTAAATACAGATTTTTCAATATTTAAAACTGGAACCAATCTTTCAGGACAGAGATTTGGTAATATGAAGATTGATTTCTCCAGATGATTTTCAGTTGGTGACAGCAACATTATTTTATGAGATTTGATGGGAAATATACAATATTTTTTATGACTACATGAAAGAAGCTGATGGTCACACACAGAGGCAGGGATGTATAAAGTAAGGTATGTTACACATTAAAAAAAAGATTTCAATGATGTTCCATTAATTAAAGAAGACTTGGGAATTTATAACAGTATCATCATTACCAACATACATTCACCTTTACTGTTCTGCTTTCCTATTCTCGTTTCCTACCGATATTTGTAAGATAAAGTGATGTTATATAACTTGAGTTCATGACTTGCCCTCAGCATCTTTATGATCCTCGGTAATGATGATCTATTATGCATATTTTTTCACTCCATAGATGGCTAAGCCTGTTATACTCTTTGATCTTTTTAGCTCACATCAAGATCATTCTTACCTATGTTTTTCAAATATTTACACCATAGGGTTGTTTGCAATGCTTTTCCTCTCTTGAGTTGTCCTCCACTACCAACTTCGGAACATTAATGTCTGCAGTGAAATTTCCAGCAGTTGTGAGTGATCCAATAGGAAATAGCTACTTCATCTTCCAAAATTATCTGCTAAAAAGTTTCCTATTGCACCCTCATTACATATCATTCTCTTTTAAGTTAATATTGATGTTTATGTTTAAAATTTGCAGAGCCAAAGAGAATTCATAAAGAGATTTGGGTCTAGGTTCTTACAAAAATCAAAGAATAGATAAATTAATAAATGAATAGGTGAATGAAAGGAAGAAAAGCCTATGATATTTTTTTCTAATGGATATTAAGGATCAAGCTGCTTGGTGGGAAAAGATGGAGGTGGGGTGACAGATGGGAGTGAGAGAGACTCATGATAGACTTTCCAAGTTCATAAAACTATGTTGCTTGCCCTTCCACTTTTACATATGTTAGACCCTACCAGTAGCCCCGTATCTTCCTGTGAAGGATGTCATATTGGATGGATAATCAATGAATAATAAGAATTTTCATTTTAAAGTCAAATGTATAGTAGGAGAAGAATCCTGAGGCATCACTGATGTTAGGCAAGTAGAACTACAGGGAAATGAAAATCTACTAATGAGAATGAGTATATATGATTGGGCATAATGAAACATTTTTAGGCACAGTCAGTAAAAAGACAGAAAGTAGAAAATGCAATTCAATGATATAGTACAATAAAATATCCTGGTTCCAACCATTAACTAACTTCCCTCAAAGTGAAGACATCTTGTCTGGATGACTGGCCTTGAATTAGGCCATACGTATAATGCACAGTGACATAAATTGCCATTACAAGAAAAGGAACATTTACAAAGTGAGACACAGGGGAATAGTCACAATGCAGTAAGGCAAGGCCTAGGCACTTTGCATTATAGAGATGATTTTCCTTCAAGGGTTCCTTGACACTTCCAAAATGGATGTTAATAAGAACATTATATTTATGTGTACTCCCTATATTTTTAATATAGTCATACTCGCAGCAGGTGCAATACTTTAAAGATAATTAAATCATAACATTTGACATTGGGGGAAACTTTATTATAGTCTTTTTAAATACATACATATGATATCTATATATTATATATGCATATAATTTCAGTGCCTCAATATCATCTCATTATAAAATTATTTAACTAGCGGAATAGATGGTTTTGATTTCTCCTTTTTAAATAGATTTAAAAACTCCAATGTACTCAATAAAATGGAGGTCTATCATTGACCTACAAATCAGATTCATGTATTTTAATTACTTTTAACTTGTTAATAGGAATATTATGGTGCAACTACAATGATTGATTGACAAGAGGAGTCAATTAAATAGTAGTCGATTAAATAATTTGAGGACACTAAAATGAAAATACATTTATTTTTTAAATAACATGCTTTAATAATTAAAATCATGGTATTCCAATCAAAATACATGAAATAAAATCAAATTGTTGGGGCTGGGGATATGGACTAGTGGCAACAGTGCTTGCCTCGTATACATGAGGCCCTGGGTTCAATTCCCCAGCACCACATATACAGAAAATGGCCAGAAGTGTTGCTGTGGCTCAAGTGGCAGAGTGCTAGCCTTGAGCAAAGAGAAGCCAGGGACAGAGCTCAGGCCCTGAGTCCAAGCCCCAGGACTGGCCAAAATAAAAAAGAAAATCAAATTGTTATTTTAAGGACTTTTTATAATTTGGAAATTACAAGGAAAATTAAAAATATATAAAGTATTTCTCTACCTTTCCATACACTTCATACAATGTTATTCACTGAGGATAAATGACAAAAGCTGTCTTTGAAGAACTACAAAGTATTATGCATTCAAGTAGATCAGGAAAATATAGACAAGGTGGCATTCAATGCTGGCACTCATTCATACTTACAGGGTAACTCGGTCATAACTCTTAGATAAGGAACTTCCAATTTAAGCAAATATTCTGCAAAGAAATTAAAAAGGAAGAAGATGATATTACCAAAAGAGATTCTGACATCTCTGTTGAATCCTAAGGATGAAGTCTGTAAATCTCCATTGTCTTCTCCATTTTGTAGATTTTGATTCAGTATAAGCAGATCACTAGATCCATGGCTTCACAAAGGAGCAGAGGAGCACATTTCTTGAGAAAGACAGAGAGAGAGAGAGAGTGCTTTTGAAAGCAAAAGGTACCCAAAATATCTGACGAATTTCTGCTACCATGCAGATAAAATGATTATCACTCCATCTAAGACTTATCCAAGTCTTTTTTTTTTTTCCCTACACAAATACCCACCAGATGGACACACACGCTCTGAAATTCCACACAATACCAGCTAAAATGAAAAGGGAGCCATTCTTAAAAGCAATTCATTCCTTATGGACTCAGAAATTTCACAGTGCAGTGGTCAAACAGATTTGTTTAACTTTCAGATTAAAACAAAACCACCACTCTGGGTCATTTATTGAGTTGGAAACTGACACTCATTTATTTGGCAGTCTTCTAAGGAAAATATAAATATGTAATAACTTCCATACCAAGAGAAAAAGGCTATCTGATGGACATGTTCTTTGTGAAGATCTATTTGTGATAACCCCGGGCCCAGAGAGTGTGTATCACACTTTCTAGAACAAAAGAAAGCATTGGTTCCTCCTACATGTCTTAGCAATACTTACTGGTACAGCTATGGACCAGAAAGCATATATCTACTAAGACCTTGTAAAAGGAGTGAGTAACCAGCACTAATTGCTCTCAGGAAACAGTGAGAGGAAAATCACAGTCAGCCATGTTTGTACTTAGGGGAATGATAAATTATAAAGATAATGGATATTGAAGAGAGGCTTGAGCCTGCATCAGTGTCTCCATAGATAATGAAGCATAATTTTCATTGATTAACACACCATGGATAACATTTTATGTTTTAATATGAAGCACAGAGTTAAACTAAAATCTTACTG
Organism: Perognathus longimembris pacificus; assembly: GCF_023159225.1. Lineage (NCBI taxonomy): Eukaryota > Metazoa > Chordata > Mammalia > Rodentia > Heteromyidae > Perognathus > Perognathus longimembris. The sequence continues at coordinate 32,914,678 of NC_063175.1, read as the reverse complement.
GTATAAAGAACTCTTTAATACTTTTAGGAAGAATTTAAAACTCAATGTTTATAATTGAGAACTTGCAGCTTATGCAAAATTATTGTCGTCATCAACGAGTATTCACAAGAAAAACTGGATAATTTTGTCTTCAATGGGACATATGATAAGGTGGGCAAGGTAGCACATGACTCCAATCTCTACACCAAGGAGGTCTAGCCTAGAGGAGTACAAACCCAAGGCCAACTTGGATTAATATTGAGTTTGAGCCCAGTCTACTACATATAGCAAGATATTCTCTCAAATAACCAAAATGAATAAAAATAACATAATAAAAGAAAATACATATTCAGGAATTAGACATGTCTTTATTTTAACCTGTTTGAATACTTCTTCCTAGAGATTTTTGAAAAGTAATTTCTAAACTTAAGTTTCTACTATGTAATTTGGGAATAATAGAAGCCTCCATGTCTTTTAGTGTGTTGCTAGAAATTGTGCCCATAAAAAAAGCTCATAAAAAATGTTTTAGGACCTCTAATTTTCTCCACTCTCCCTTGGAAAAGCCCTCACAATTCACAATTTTGTACTTATAATTTTCTGCTTTTTAAAAGAGGGGTTCCCATTTTTGTATGAGATTTGAGCCCTACAAAATCTGAATTAACTTCTACATATGTAAGCCATTTAGCATATTTAGTACACCCAGAAAATCATAATAATATATTAAAATTATACTATTATTCTATATATCTCTTTATTATTTCCATCATGTTCTTGTAAAACCCCAAGTAATTCTTAGACATAGATGATCTAGCTAAACTTTTTTGGTTATGAAAAATCACATAACCACTCTATCATAAGAAAAATACCAATTTGGCTATGTTGTTTTTGTTTTAGCATTTTCTTTGCAATAAAATAGAAGTTATGTTTTGGAAAAGTTGCAAAATATTTGGTAAAAATATAAATTAAAAAAATAAAATCTTTGTGAGAATTTAAGCAGTGATCTTCATAGAATTAAGAATATATGGGAAACCATTGCTTAAGTAATGGACAAGACAATTACAAGAGAGAAGTCTTCCTGGGAAATTAGTTAAAAACAATGGGTCCTGAGGACAGATATTCTAGTGTGCCATAAAGAAGAGGTACCAACTTAATGAGTCTGGGAAGTAAGAATGTCCCTGACATTGGCTTTCAAACTGCTGGGGGTGGTCTAAATCGTTAAGCTAAAACTGAATGATGAATATAGGATGTAAATTTTCAAGGTACAGGTTTATATTTTTAGCTTAAATTCTTGAAGTCTTTGCTTCAGAAGTTCTGTTCTGTGAGCAAGGGGCAGAAATGCCCTTCTGTCAGTTGTACCCCTTTATTTGAATCTCACTTTCACAGCCCTTTGGTCCCAGGTGCCATCCATCTTCTGTGAGAAAGATTTCTTTATTACCACATTCATCAATTTGTACTCTGGGCTCGAGTTAGAAGTGACTTGGAAAGACAAAACTGTTACCTTAGTAATTAAATATGAAAGTCTTATTAGGATCCACTTTCACTAATCTGATATGAAAGTCACTAATGTGGTATGACTTTAACACTGTATAAGCAACAATAAATTCTGATGTGATATGAATATAAATACAGTGCAATGGGAGACTGCTAATACGTTAATATGGTGAGATATTACCAACAAGATATGTGAATCTTGATTGAAAAAATGAATACGACTTCAGTGCAATTCTCTCCAGCCACAGTTACCATATTCTGAGACAGTCCTTATGTAGATTTTAGGAGTAAATTATTTTTAATTGAATAACACACAAAAATCAGGAATATCTTGATGTCCAAAGTTAGGAAATATTTTTGAATATAGTAAACAATTACTGCTTGCATTATTCTTGTCCTAATTCCATGCATATATTGGCTGAATCGCATAAACTGCATAAAATGCAAGGTAACAATACCCCAGGCATTGACATTGACTTACCTCCACAAAGAGAAGATGAAGTACTTAGGAACAGGTTGTGAGTACATCAGCAGACTGATAAACTACTAATATTCACTCAAACAACTCCAATGAACTGTAACCTTCTGTTTTCAAGTATGTTGTACGTTCTCTTTCAACAGTTGTATTTGTGCTTAAATGTGTTACCCTACCCATTCCCACAAATATGGAGAAGAAAGTTAAATATTTCCTTATAAATCAGGTGTATGATGAATAGCTTTTATTTTGTTCCAGATTTGCACAAAATTGGTTTTAATAAATTTACTAGTGATAGTTTACAGTACTCATGATGGCAAATATCCGGCCATCAAGGCTGAAATTACTGGCCTAGACATCCACAGAGGCCAAATATTCACTATTCACCTCACAGGTTTGAAATTATGCAAATTAGCCATAAACATCATCTTCAAAGATCCAGTAAATTAAAAAGTGTGTTAGCATGACCAGTTGTAAAAATGCAAGTGATGAGTTAGGGGCTTTCTTTATTTGATGCCTAATAGGTAAGTTCTGTATAATTTTTCCAATTTCAATTTTTATAAAATTTCAAAGCTTAGGATAACTAAGAATAATCATCTCAATCTGCAAATCATTTTAGATGAGATAGACACTTTTGTAGCCACGACCTACATATTTTCTGTCTGCCTTAACTACAAATCTCCTATAACCTCTCATGCACTAAACTTTCATTGCCCTAGCCAACAACTAAGTAGTGAATCTCATTGGATGCAAGGTACTAAGCTCAACACAAATTATCTTTCCTATACCTGAGATGCTTTTAGTCTAAGGGGAATCAAAATAGTTATGTGGATTAAAGTACAGGATAAAAATGATAACTTCAATTAATGTACAAAGATATTTTACTACTTTCGAAAAAGGAAATGGAAGTCAGAAATAAAACAGTCTAGGAGGAAATAAATGAAGGAAAAGTTACTAAGAAATCATTAGGTATATATAGAGTATAATATTATATTTCAAGTACAATACCTTGCTACTCAAAAGCAAATTAAGGTTTTACCCAAATCTGAATAAAATGGGAAACATAATTATAGTCATAAACACTTGCAACTAAAGAGGAAGAAACTGTAACTTTTAATTGATATTCTAATTCATACCACAAGACCAGAAGAATATTTAGGGCTGAATACTATTATGTTTGTTGAGTTAATTTTCCCCCACACAGGTTGAATAAAACCAAATTTTTTTCTTCAATTGCTAGTTGAAGTAAAAGAGAAATAATTATTATCAAGCGAATAACAAGAATTTATAATAATTATCTCTATGTAATCTGTAAACCTACTGTAATGAGCATTATTTTTGGGAGATGAAAAATGCATTTGGTAACTTGCCTATTGCTCAACATAAATATAAAGTAAGAGTACATCAGATGTTAAATATTTATTATTCTTTAAGAACTATGAAATAGCACAGTAGAAACTTAACAGCCCAGCTCCAACTATAGTATAGATTCAGAATAAATTATTACTTCAAAATAAAGAGCTTGATATATTTAATCTTCTATACAAGTATGTGAACTAGACACCATTAATATCCCTGATTTAAAGAGGAGGCAACTCAGGTCCAAATGATGAAGTAGCATGCAAATCTAGTCAGTGGGGAAGTTAGAATTTAAGGTCAGACTCTTAGAGTCCCAGAGTCAGTATTTTAAACCCATTGACACATAGCCTCTAAACATTGGTCATAAGCACTTGAGTACAAAATATTGGTCAAAGACTGTCAGCTATGCCAAACCCAAAACCCAAACCATGGTTGTTCCAAAGCTAAGAACTTAGAAAAGTTAGGAAAGAAGCTCAACAGAAAAGTTCTGCTAATGAAGTCTTCAAAATGACACTCAACAACAGTAGGCATTTGTAGACTTAGGTCCCACTGAAATTACCCATCTTATTCTTTATTTCACTCTAATAAATAACAAACTCATGTAACTAACAAGATCCTATTAAGAGTATGTATGCAATATCAGAATACAGTCAGAGGCACAATCATGACTGGCTATGTAAGAATGGAATGATGTTTCGTTTCAAAAGGTCAAACAAATTCATCATAGTTTTAGATTTATTGGTAAGCTATACGCAAGCTTCTTGAGCTTTATCTCTCTGAAAAAATTAGAATACTCATAGCTACTACATACAATTTGAGACAGATTAATTGACACGAATACTAAATGCATCTTGGTTATTTAAGGCTTTACCCAGAGTTTTTATTTAAACATTTGCTTCCACAGTGTATGCTTCTCTTTTTGTTGTTGTTTGTATGTGTGTTTGTTGTTACATGTATTTCACATTCTACATCTCATGTATATATAGGGGCAAAGGGAATTATAGCCATTGAAATCTGAGAATAATATGAGAATTAGCTTGAGCCTGAGTTGAGTTGGCAACTCATAGGCACAGTTTTGGAAAGTCATTTGGCAGGAGGAACTGCAAGTTTTACACTTAGAGGAGCCAGGAAGAAAATAGACATGGAAGTGAAAGAGTCATTGTTACATGTGATTACAGGAGAGAAAGATGAAAGCTGAGGTCCCAGGAAATGCAGCAAGCAATAGTTTGTTACATATGAAAAGTAACTAATTTTAGTTAGAAACTTTCTTTGGCTGCAATTATGTTCATCTGAAACTAGCTGTTGATTCAAAGTCAAAAGTCTGTAGTGTTAAAATTATTCATGATATGAAAAAAAATCACCCAAGTCTCCTGCCCACATAAATATGTATAGAGGAATGCAAGCTGCTTGTGTGTACAATAGGAAAGCAATGGTGAGAGCTCTTCACCTAGAGATCTCCCATAATGACCTCCTGATGTTGTAAGGTAAACTCAGTCTGAGAGACACAGAGCAACCACACTTTGAGAGGTCGATTGGGGAGTCTTTATTATTAGACAACCCACATCTACAGAAAGACTCTTGTCACAAAGTTAGGCAGCCCATATAATACACTTAACACTGTTAGAAAACAGCCATGAGAGCAAGAGGGGAAAGAAGAGCAGAAAAATTATACCAATAAACCATATCAACCCCAATGGAGAGCTAAAGTGGGATGCCATGTTGACTGGGAGAGAGCCAGGAGACAGGAGACACAATAGACATAACACAAGAAGCATGGTTTAATAGCATCTGAGCTAATCTGGAACTAAATAGTGTCAGGGTAGGAAAGCAGGGTCACCAGAAACTGGAGAGTCTCCCAAGTTCAAGGTGCAGGACTGATAGATCCAGTAACCTATCATTCAAGTTCATGCCCCTGCCTCTAGGAATGCAGGCATGCCCATTCGATGGGAGGTTGTACTTCACCTTCCTGCACTATGAAGAAAAGATGGTGCCAGTTAAACCCAATTCCCTATCAACCATCCTGGCCAAGATGGTGACATCTATACCCAACATCCCCACTTCATTCTGGTAACATATTTTGCAATGGCATGATGGGTGTAAAAAGTACCAGAGAAAAGGACCATTCCACTCTTTGAGAGACTCTGAATTAGTGACGTATTAGGAAGAAGCAGGTTGAAGAGACTGATGTCATACAATTCTCTGCTTAGAACTCTCTCTTTTTTTTTTTTTTGGCCAGTCCTGGGCCTTGGACTCAGGGCCTGAGCACTGTCCCTGGCTTCTTCCTGCTCAAGGCTAGCACTCTGCCACTTGAGCCATAGCACCACTTCTGGCCATTTTCTGTATATGTGGTGCTGGGGAATCGAACCCAGGGCCTCATGTATATGAGGCAGGCACTCTTGCCACTAGGCCATATCCCCAGCCCTAGAACTCTTTCTCCTTTTCCAGAAAGCCCTAATAATAAGCAGTAGTTTGTAGAGAACAAAGAATACTGAGGAAATCAAGTCTGAAAATGGTATATTAGTCTGTTGAAAAAGAAGGTGGAGAAAAAATTCAGAGATTTAGCTTCAAATATTGATGACTGTCAGTCACAATAATTAAACTCAGTTATCTTTGGAGAGATTAATAAGAATCTCATAAGGAAAATAAAAACAGAATATTCTTTCGGCAAAACATTCTAAAAGGGAGCTGGGAATATGGCCTAGTGGCAAGAGAGCTTGCCTTGTATACATGAAGTCCAGGGTTCAATTCCCCAGCACCACATGTATAGAAGACGGCCAGAAGTGCACTGTGGCTCAAGTGGCAGAGTCCAAGCCTTGAGCAAAAGGAAGCCAAGGACAGTGCTCAGGCCCTGAGTTCAAGGCCCAGGAGTGGCAAAAAAATTTTGAAAAAGTTCTCCAAAGCTGAACAAGTGTATATGAGCAGTAAATCTCAGGAAAAGTGCAATATTTAATGATTCCTGCATATAATCTTTTGATAGAAAAGGTCTAGAATAAGCATTCCCTTTTGTAGGGAAGCCAATATTCCAGTACTTTACAATGTACATGTGCACAATTCTACAATAAGAAATATTCTGGATGTTGTATATGTGTGTATTGGAATTAGCGAAGGGAAGGGGAATATTAAAATTGAGAGACAAAGGATAAAAAGACAAACCAATGCAACAGCAAGACTTGCAAAACTATATCCTGTAAACCAACTGTAAAACTCATGGGGGGAGGAGAGAGAAATGGGAAGGAGGTGAGGGGATATGAGGGATAAGATAACAAGCTGCATAAGAAATGTACACACTGCCTTATGCATGAAACTGTAAACTCTCTGTAATCACTTTGACAATAAATAAATGAATATATTTTAAAAAAAGAAAGATACTGGAAAGAAAAAACACAATTATTGTTAATCTCTTTATATTGGTACTTCATAAAATATTATATATTTTAGGGCCACATAAAATCACCTTTAAATTTCAATAAAGTAAAATAATACAAACACAGCTATTCATCTTATTCACTTTTATTTTTTAATTTCTCAAAGGCAATCATTCTTCTGGAGTACCTCTCTCTCTTTCTCTCTCTCCCCCCCTCATCTCTCTCTCATATATATATATATATATCTACCTATTACTATCTATTATTTAGCTATTATAATTTATCTATTTTTCCATTTATGGAATGTGTTATTATATATGCTTTTATATTTTATTCATATGTAAATGCTCATGAAATACATACTATCATTCTGTTTGATTTTTAAAAATTGTGCAAATGTTCACATTCTTTAGTCAGTGTTAATGTTTAGATTTAACTACACTGATAAAAACTGCTCATTCACATCCTGATCTGGTATAAGAATGGTAGTTATTTATTCTTCAACAGACTGATGACCAAATAAATCCTATCTTTTATTTTAGGAATTGCTTGGTATTACAATAAAAATACTTGCATGGATTTCTTTCAGGGCATGTTCATAAAATATTAAGAATATGATTCTAAGCCTTATGCAAGTGCCTCACACCTGTAATCCTAGCAACTCAGGAGGCTGAGATCTGAGAATATTGTGTTGAAGTCAGCCCAAGCAGAAAAGTCCCCATGAAACTGTTATCTCTCTAACTGCTCAAAAATTGCAAGTGTCACTGTGGTTCTAGTGATAGAGCTGTATATTTGAGCACAGAAGGGTTCAGGGACAGTGCCCATGCTCTGAATTCAAGTCCCACAACCAACAAAAAAGAAAAAGAAAGAATAAGATTTTAAAAATTAGAGTTGGTGTAACAAACTATAGTCAACCTTGTGTTTTACCCAATTATTTTTCAACATGGTATTACCAACTCATACTGCTATCCACAATACATTAAAATTTGTATACTTAATTTTATCCACACTCGATTAATAAATTATCTAATTCTGTTCATTGGATTGGTATAAAATTGTTAATTTCTTTTTATTTGAGTTATCTTGTTATTACTGAAGCAAAGTGTGTTTACTTCTTATGTTGACAGACATAGTTCATTTCTAAATCTTTTATTTCTCTTTTTATTCATTTAATTTCTAAAAATTTCCAGGCACATTATTTTTATCTGAAAGCTTTAAAATTTTCAGTGGGGAAAGTCAATTTTCTTAACAAAGTATTGAATTGTCTGATTTGTTCCATTGACTTGCAATGCTTCCTTCCTTTTTTTTTTGGTCATGAGGCTTGAACTCTGGGCCTGGATGCTGTCCCTAAGCTCTTCAGCTCAAGGCTAGTGCTTTACCACTTGAGCCACAGCACTGCTTTCAGTTTTCTGGTGGCTATTTGGAGACAAGTATCTCAAGGACTTTCCTGCCCCAATTGTCCTTGAACCAGAATCCTTAGATCTCAGCCTCCTGAATGGCTCGGATTACCAGCCAGAGCCACTGGCTCCCAGTGCAATGGATCCCTTGTAAGATAGGTTCTCATTCTTTTTAAACTTTGACATTTTTCTAATGCCCAATTGCCTTGCACAATGTTCTAGTACCATTGCTTTGAAATCAATTAGTGTTGAATCAGTTCTCATTACTGTTTTAGCTTTGTAAAAGTAGCCTTGCCTGTATTTTTCAAAATAAATTTGATGACTAGCTGGACAGATTCTTTTTTTAAAAAATGTTATGGCTTATGCCTATAATGCTAGCTATCGAGAAGGCTGAGATTTGAGGATTGAAGTAAAAAGCCAGCTTGGGCAGGAAAGTCCTTGAAACTCATATTTTCAATAAACTACTCAAAAAAAAAATCATTAATGTAGCTCTGGCTCAAGTGATGGACTGCTAGCCTTAGGCAAGAGAGAGAGAGACAGAGAGACAGACAGAGGGACAGACAGACAGACAGACAGACAGACACACAGAGAAAGACAGAGAGAGGGAGAGAGAAAGAGGGAGAGAGAGAGAGAGAGAGAGAGAGAGAGAGAGAGAGAGAGAGAGAGAGAGAGAGAGAGAGAGAGAGAGAGAGAGAGAGAAACCCAGGCTTTAAGTTCAAACCCCAGAACTGGAGCCAAAATAATATCTTTATGTACTTTGATGAAAACTGTATATTATCTACCAATTAATTTATGGGAGGATTTTCATTTTTGTGATACTAAAATTTTGAATGAATGAAATAATTGCAATGAGTATATGTGGTAATTCAGATGGTATTGTACTTTATTCATATTACTTAAAATTTTTTCTTTTGTAAATTACATGCCTCTTATTAGTTTATTTCTAGACTTTTTAAAATATAATAATGAATAGAAACTAAAATATTTTGGGGGTCAGGAAATGTGACTTAGTGGTAGAGCTTTCACTTAGCATGCATGAAGGTCTGGGCTCAATTCCTCAGTAACACATAAACAGAAAAAGCTGGAAGAGGCTTTGAGACTCAAGTGGTATAACGTTAGTACTGAAGAAAAAAATCTCAGTAACAGTGCCCAGGCTGCGAGTCCAAGCTCCAGGACAGGTAAAAAGAAAAAGGAAAGAAAAGAAAAGAAAATGAATTAAAATATTTAATCCTCATATGCACATAGAGATTGTTCATATATATATATATTTCAGTTTCAATATTTGTGATAAAATCTATTAGTGGCAAAGGATGACATATATTCTCTTATTTATATATAGACTAGGCCTAAAATTTTATGAGCACATTATTTTTTTGTCTTCAAATTATTTAGTTTTAATTTTTATTGCTCTTTTTTTGTTCACTGGCATATAGCAGTATTGCCTTCCTAGTTATTCCAAAGATTTAAGTAATTGTTTAATATCAATATTGAATATTTATTACTTACATACTAGTGACATAATTCATCAAAGAAATACATTTAAAATCTTCATCATTATTTTAAATTTATCTGTTTTTATTTTAATTGCTGTCATTTTGTTCCAGGTATTATCTGTAATGGACCATGTTTAATTTGCATATTTGTAGAATTCTATATTGGCTTTTTGTTATCTCTCAAGTTCTTGCTTTTTCTAACAGGGTGCAATGTTGACATTTTAAAAAATGGTGCCAAATTTCTTTTGGTTACTATTTTCAAGCACACAAACCTTTTCAATCATTTTACTTTCAAGCCTTTCCTGGGTTTTTGAGCTTAAGCTTTAATTTATATAGATAGCATGAAAATACTTGTTTTTCTTTTGTGGTAGCCTGCAGGTTTGAGTTTTATTTTGAAAATCATAATACTTAATCCTCATTTACTTCAGACCTATGGCATTGCCTTCTTCTCCTGCAGAGAAATGAAAATCTACCACTTGTATTATTACTGCTTTCCTCACCTCTACTGCTTTCATTTTGTTTGGAAAATGTGTATTTTATCTTCCTCTTTTACAAAGTTTGCCATGTATTACATTTGGGGGAGATTTTAAATTTTCTTTTCTTTTTTTTTTTCAGTATATTGTAGTTGAAGAGTATAGCACTAATTTAGAACCACTCTGTCCTAAATGCACTTGACAACTATGATTACACTTATTAACTCATGATCAACCATTGGGTTAAAAAGGAACAATTAATAGCCAATGACTAGTGAATACTCCTATATCATAAAGTTATTTTATATGATTCATTTAATAATGGGGGAAAATCCAATACTATCTTTCCTAAATTGTGGATAGAAATATGGAAATTAAAGAGATGGAGTGATAAAATTGTTCAGCAAAACTGTTTTCTTGTCCTCAGTTATAGCCATGTCATTTTATTTTTCCGCTAACATACAAAGGCTCATTGGATTTACATTTGATTCTGTTTCTGACTGTTTTGCTAACTCTCAAAGGCCATGGTGAAACAGAGGACTATGAAGCTGAAAAGAAATCACAACCAGATGGGGTGGCCTTTTTTGGGGGGCCAGTCCTGGGGCTTGGACTCAGTCAGGGCCTGAGCACTGTCCCTGGCTTCTTTTTGCTCAAGGCTAGCACTCTGCCACTTGAGCCACAGCGCCACTTCTGGCCGTTTTCTGTATATGTGGTGCTGGGGAATTGAACCCAGGGCCTCATGTATAGGAGGCAAGCACTCTTGCCACTAGGCCATATCCCCAGCCCAGGTTGGCCTTTTAAATTTAGCAATATCTTCATTTTTCAAATGTGTTTGAAGTTTACTATTTATTAAGAACTTAAATTGAAGTGACTCTATTCAGAAAATTGACAAATGATCTTCACTAAAATCACAGATAAAAATAACTGTATCTTTCAAAAACTATCAGAAAGGAGAAAAATAGATGGTCAAAAATACAAACTACGTTATACAAAATTAAGAAAAGTGAGTGAAGGGGTAGGTTGGGAGGGATGAGTGAGAATGTTGAAAGGGATGACAAAACATTGAATTTATAAAGTGCCTCATAAAATGACAACTCCTTTGTTTAGCTACTTAAAAATAATTTTAAAAAGCAAATTTTGTATCACATTGTAGTCATGAGCAAGTATGAGGAAATGTGTACTGTGAAAAATTAAACATATTTATCATTGGTGACATGATTTTAACTTCTTTGAAATTTTGCTGGAATTTTTCATGTTTTAGACCTCTAGGTCTCTGTCACATGTTCACTGAGCACTCACTCTGCTCAAGCACCTGAATTAAATACTTACAAATATGGAAACAGAATGAAGCCTAGCTCCTGATCTCCAGATTCTTAAGACATAGTAACATAAACTAAACTGTAGAAACGTTCATGTGAGAAAATAATTCCTTAAATTTCTTATTTTAAAAACATGCTTTAGGAATGGTTAAAAAAAACAAAACAAAGATCATTAAAGTTCAATGAAAAGAAAAAGCAATACTGTCCATGAGGAATAAGAAGGTTTTATGTGAATTTTATCATTGGACTAATATTCTTTGTCATTATATGATGAGTAAATTGATGATGTCTCCTTATTAAATGGATTAGCTAAGGATACCACAGGCTTGAGCAAAAATCTAGGGTTTGTGGAAACCTATTGAAGTACATCTACTAAGAATGTTTAAACATACTAAAGAAAGATGACTTCCATAAATATCTAGTGAATCTTTGAGGAAATATGGATATTGTACTTGAAATGATACGGCTTTGCAATCAGATTTCGGGGTTTTTAAGACAGGTAAGTAAAATCATTTAAAATCATATTTATTATTAAACATAGATTCTGACATGTAAATCATTAAGATTATTTCCTAGTTGGGGCAGCTTAGTAAGCGGTGTCCACCTTCATGCATTAGGGAAGATGGTTGGATGCCTGGCCTCAGGGACAGGTATGTGATTGTATCTTTCTGCTGTGTGTTACCCTCATCACCATTGACTCTGGAGTTGTAACTGGATGCTCTCTCCTCTAAGTGTTCCTTCATTTATGCCACAGGAAACTTAGTGGTGTGAGTGTATACCATGGATACCGACAAAAGCAACCAAAAGAAGTAATTTTGTTTGTGGATGGTTTTCATTTTGTTTGGTTTGGTTTTTCATAATCCCCGCTCAACATTACTAGCCAATGAATCTGCTGGTTATTCCTTCAATAGAAGATAAAAACCAAAGAAGTCACTGTTCAAGACCAGCAGGATTATAGACTTTAGATCTGTTTTCTAACTCCTGTACTACTTCAGATGGACCAAACCTTTGGTACAATCAAAAGCAGCAAACAAATACTGTCAGAGGTTTACTCACACCCAGCCAGGGCGAAAATGTAATTAGTAAAAAATGCTAGGCGAGAGCATTGTGTGACCAGAACTATTCAATCAGAAAGTGCTGATTGAACATATATAAGCACAATCAAAGCCTTTATTTAAATAGGGGTTACAGTCCTAATAAAACACAAAGGGAAGTAGGGGCATAGGCCTTCTCGACAGGTAATGAAAGAAAAAATTAAACTCATCCAATTACATCTGGGGAAAAATCCATTACCTATAACAGAGAGAGGACTGCCCCAGGAAAATTCAGATGCAAAACTAATAATGAAGGCACACTGTCCTTTCAACAGATTCTAAATGAGCTCTAATTTTCTTATATCCACCATTCCCAAACTATATAAATTTCAACTAAGCAGAAAAAAGTGACATGCTAGCACAATTGTTATTCCAAACAGGCCCAGCTGCTTGCTCACCTTAATTAGACCTAATCCCAAAAGAGAGCCAATCTTTCCTTATTTTCTTCTATGAGCTCACCTGATTTTCCTCAACTTTTCTTTTCTAATAGATTTTGCCGTCACCTTTCAGCAACTGTCGTTTTAGATACTCACGTAGGAATCACAGTTGTGCTGGTTCCCTGGCCAAATAGAACTTGAGCTCTTGAGGCATAGAGAAGGAAAAGGGAAGTACAGAAGCAGAGACAGAAGGAGAATGTGTGTAGGAAGAAACTTGTTCATATCTTGCTTTGAATTTCTGGATAATATAGATAGATAGTATAGATAGATAGTATAAATATATATCCATTCCTTCCTACAACTATCTATCTATCTATCTATCTATCTATCTATCTATCTATCTATCTCTCTCTATCTATCTATCTAATCTAGTTCAGCATCTATATCAATATATTTGCCATCTTTATATGTATTTATATATCATCTATCTATATGTGCATGTATATTTCTCTTTCATCAGTATATATGTGTATGTATGTGCATGGATATTTGAAATTCTACAAGGACAGATCCCTTTTAGACCATCTTCTACTTCCTACTTCTAAATATATTTGAAATGCCTTTAAAATAAAATGATAGGAAAAACATTTTAAAAGTTTAATTTTATTAGAGAGCTGAGATGGTCTTGCAGTTGAAAATGTACTGAATCTAAGACTGTATTCTGTACACAATCATGTCTCTATCAGCAATGTCCAGTTAGGTGGAGCATTAATGTCCATTAGAACCTAATACCCCTTCTAAAACTACCTTTATCTACAATGTGCCCTATGTAAGCTGGAAGTGTTCCTTAAATGTTTGCAAAACTCATTTGTATTCAAGTCATAGAAAAAAAGCCTCACTGGGGACTAAAACCAAGAGACCCTAGTAGCCTCAACGAAATTGAATTGATTTAGGTTTTCTACACTATGAATTAACTTAGTAAATACTTCCTGAACAGTAGGTAGACACAATAATGCATTTGATGCATTGAGCTATGTATGAATACAAAATATGTAATTGTAAAAGGAAAGATATTTTGAGAAAAAGGTAGAAGTAGATTTATACATAAAAGGTGAAGCAGGAATTAGATAACATGTTGCCCTTTACTTGATAAGTGGCAGAGAAGTTCTCACACAGATTATTTAGAAGAGAAAGCGTTACCTGTGGAAGACTATGGAAATTTTTATAGCAAAAACTGAAAGTTGAGGAATAGCTTTAAAATATTTGGAAAAATAGTTAAAATACTATCGTGTAATCTGATATTTGGAATCCTACAAGTATATATAAGCATCATGTGTTTCAGAAGATTAAAGAAGTTATCAAAGTTCTTTTTGACCATTCATTGTATACTTATCTCTTAACTAAAAATTGATAGTCCTTATTGCCCATATGATTTATATTCCTATGTTGCCATTCAAATTGTGAATCTTTATTCAACATTTTCTGAATATATATCATGTCTTCCCAAATAGCAGCAAATTCCTCAGGGCAAGAGCAGCATATATTATTCTTTATGTTCTCACAAATACATTATGCATTGCCCACAGCCCACAGTGAATTAAGTAAGTAGAAATATAAGTATCAGCTGCATTGATTAAAGGATGAACACAAGAAGACAAAGGAAAGAAAGGACGAGTAAATGCAGGAAAGGATTACAAAAAAAGTGCAGCTGTCCAATTGAATTATAGGCAGTGGATGAATGAATGAACAATCCAGAGACAAGAAATATTGGTTTCTTCTCCTTTCATGACTGCCTTCACCTGCCTCATGTAAAGGTTTGGCAACACCTTTACTTATATAAATATACCATGAATGTAACTGGAAAGAAAATCTTTGTTTTGAAAGAATGATTTAATATGTTAGAGTCCAGTAATTATGCACTTAACAGCAAAGGTAAAATTGGAACACAAATCTGTCAATAAGAACCACTACCCTGTATCTCAATAAATCATTAGTCAAGACACATAGATTTGCTTCTCACTGTTTACATTTGAGGACCTTCCTAATTAAGTAAAGCAAAGAGCCAAAGCCAAATGGCTCTCAGTCAATTGGTATTGTTGTTGTGATTTGTTTGTTTTGTTTTTATAAAAGCAGAGTCATATCTGGTCAAAACTTCTATTCCAGTGCCTAATTAATAAAGATCTTCAAAACAGGTCCACATGTTCTTCCTTTCCTATGTCCTTTATTTAGTTCTTCCCCTCTCCTAGTGTCTCTTTAAAGTACCTGGTAGTCACATGCCACTTTGTCATTTCTGCAAAGACAGAACTGTAGTTTGAGCAAGTGTAAACTATTCCCAGAGTTAAGTCGCCAGACAGGAACTTGCTCAAATTAACCTAAACACACACACACACACACACACACACACACACACACACACACACACACACACCATTATCACATCTGAGTATGTGGGACGTCTTTGGAGTATAGAAGGAACGAAACAGATTAATATATTCTTTCAAAAAATCTGCCACTTAAAATTCTGGCCTCCCATTTTTGTATTGTTTGCTTCTTAAAAATGGATATGGGAAGGGAAGAGCAGTTGAAAGCAAAAAGAGGAGCCAGCAGAAAGGTAGAAACAGATTGGTATTTTCCTAAGATTCATGAGAAGAAAAAAATACCCTGCCACCTGACAAAGCAAAATAACAGAACACTCCTCTGTGCCTCAGAACAGGCTGGGGAAGACAGAGGTAACACTCTGGAAAAAGTGTTCTGTTGTCCCCTGAAGTGGCAGGATCAACAACTGAAACACTTGTGCATATGCATAGCAGTGTCAGCTAGAGCTTCCTGGTTTTAAATTAGCAAATGAACATCAGGTTCACATGAAGCTCTATTACTCTCAGAATCATCATGATCCAGGAGACATAATGACCTACTGATAACTCGTTTCATATAGTGCATAATCAAGGAGGTATCACCAAAACCAATGAACAAGAATATTGGTATGGTATTTATAATGGATATGACATTTTTATTCTTATCAAATATGTAAAGAGTTAGTTCTGTGATACTTGCACAGTGATCAAAGGCATGTTCTATGCACCTGGAATAACAGAAGGTATACTTGCGAAGAACAAATACACAAGGGGAAAAAGTATATAAAACGAAATAAAACATGAAGAAATGAATCATCAAATTCAACTGGAAAAAAGTAAATATCTCCAAAAGAGTGTTTATCATATCCCCTACACATTCCTCCTTACCGTGCTTAAAAAGCAAACAAACAAGAAAAATCTTTGTACTCTTAAAAGATTTTTTAGATATTTTTATAGCCCTTCCTGGAATTATTCAGAAAACAACTTTATGCAAAGTATGAGAGTTTTTTTTTTTAATTAGTAATGCTTAATTGAAAACCTTTAATGTGAAAGACTAAGAACCAAACACTCTGAGTGCATAATATGCACGTTAAAGTTTTTGGCTCCAAGGAAACAAGTGTCATCACTCTCCCCTTAGCCCTTTCACTTCACAGTACGCTGCTAGTAAATTCATATCTGGGAGGAAACTTGGAAGGTAACTTGTTATTGATTCTTGTCCTGCACACATCCCTCACATAATTTTCAACTCTTGAAAAAAATTGGTTCAATTAGTTATGAAAAAATAATGGCAGTAGTGGGGTCCTCCTGCCCCCTCTGCTTGCTCACTCAGTTTCCTCACTAGCTTGGCATTGTACTGAAATCTACCACTAGCCCAGCTTCTTACTAGGTGTATTGGAGATAGTCGCATAACTTTTTGTGCACAAGTTGGCCACAAACAACAATCTTCCAGTTCCCTGCTTTGTGAATAGCTAAGATTAATAACAGACAAGAGCCACCAGTGTCACATGTAGAAAAGAAAAATCAGTCTTGATAAAGGTGAAATTTAGCTCAGTGGAAGACTTGCCTGGTAAGGCCCTGACTTCGGTCCTCAGATCTGAAGGGGCAGGGGAGAAGGGCGACAAGGACAGAAAGAGGTGCTAAGTTATATTTTCTGATTTAATGTAAGTTTTTAAATAGCTGCCACAAACGCACACACATTTTAACATACTTATTTATTACATATTTACAGAATCTGTATTTGCTCTTCATTATCAAAACTACGATTAACTAATAAAATAATCATTAATACAGTGATCCTATGTTCTAGTAAAAAAAATTGGATGAATGGACTTCATCTTCATTTTCTTATATTTTTAAAATTTAATTTAATCGTCAATGTGATGTACAGAGGGGTTACAGTTGAATACATGAGGTATTGCGTACATTTATTGTCATATTTCTTACACCTTCCCTAATTTTTCTCCCATTTTTTTCAAATTTTTATTATCAAACTGATGTACAGAGAGGTTACAGTTTCATACGTTAGGCATTGGATACATTTCTTGTACTGTTACCTTGTCCCTCATAACCCCCTCCCGCCTCCCCCTTACCCTTTCCCACCCTGAGGTGTTCAGTTCACTTACACCAAACAGTTTTGCAAGTATTGCTTTTGTAGTTGTTTCTCTTTTTTTTTACCCTGTGTCTCTCAATTTTGGTATTCCCTTTCAATTTCCTAGTTCCAATACCAGTATACACGGTTTCCAATATAGTCAGATAAGATTACAGAGATAGTGTAGGCACAACCACAGGAAGGTGATACAAGAACATCATCAATAATAGAAGCTACAGATACACATGGGACGTTGAAAGTAGTTACAACTGTGATATAACAATTGTCTCCATAACATGGAGTTCATTTCACTTAGCATCATCTTAGGTGTTCATAAGGGTATAGCTATTGGGACTTATGATTCTCTGCTATGACTTGCCTAAACCTGTACTAATTATTCCCAATAAGGGAGACCATAGAGTCCATGTTTCTTTGGGTCTGGCTCACTTCACTTAGTATAATTTTTTCCAAGTCTTTCCATTTCCTTACAAATGGGACAATATCATTCTTTCTGATAGAGGCATAAAATTCCATTGTGTATATGTACCACATTTTCCTGATCCATTCGTCTACGGAGGGGCATCTGGGTTGGTTCCAGATTCTCGCTATGACAAATTGTGCTGCGATGAACACTGTTGTGCTGGTGGCATTACTGTGATTTTGTTTGTGGTGTTTTGGATAGATACCCAAAAGTGGGGCTGCTGGGTCATAGGGGAGTTCTATATTTAGCCTTCTGAGGAATCTCCATACTGCTTGCCAGAGTGGCTGAATCAGATTACATTCCCACCAACAATGAAGTAGGGTTCCCTTTTGGCCACATCCCCTCCAACAATTGTTATTGTTAGTTTTCTTGATATATGACATTCTTACTGGGGTTAGATGGAATCTCAATGTTGTATTGATTTGCATTTCTTTTATGGTCAGTGATGTAGAGCATTTTTTCATATGTCTCCTGGCCATTCTCATTTCCTCATCATAGAAGTCTCTTTGTAAGTCTTCAGCCCACTTGATGAGGGGGCTATTGGTTCTTTATGGTTTTGTTTTGGAAGAAGGTAATTTTTTTAGTTCTGCATATATTTTAGATATGAGGCCTTTGTCCATTGAATGTCCGGTAAAGATCTTCTCCCAGTCTGTGGGCTTTCTGTTTATCTTGGGAACTATGACCTTTGCCGTGCAGAAGCTCTGCAGTTTGATGCATTCCCATTTGTCCAACCTTTCTTTGATTTGTAGCCTTTCTGGGTCTTTGTTAAGGAAGTTGCGTCCTGTGCCAAGGATCCCAAGTGTTTCTCCTACTACTTCCTTTAGTGTTTTCAGGGTGTCTGTTTTGATTTTGAGGTCTTTAATCCATTTGGAATTGATTTTGGTGCAGGGTGATATATAAGGATCTAGTTTTAGTTTGTTGCATGTGTTGAGCGAGTTTTGCCAGCACCACTTGTTAAAGAGGCTATCTTTCTTCCATACTATTGTTTTAGCTCCTTTATCAAAGATTAACTAGGCGTAGCTCTGTGGGTTCATTTCTGGGTCTTAAATTCTGTTCCATTGGTCTTCAGGCCTGTTTCGGTGCCAATACCACGCTGTTTTTATTACTACAGCTTTATCATACAGCTTGAAGTTGGGTATTGTAATTTCTCCAGCACTGTTCTTTCTGTTTAGGATTGTTTTTGCTATTCTAGGTCTTTTATTGTTCCAAATGAATTTCTGGATTGCTTCCTCTATTTCATTAAAAAATGGTGTTGGGATATTAATGGGTATTGCATTGAATTTGTAGATAGCCTTAGGCAATATTGTCATTTTGATTATATTAATCCTCCCAATCCAGGAGCATGGGAGGTTTTTCCATTTTCTTAGTTCTGACTTAATTTCATTTTAAAGTTCTCATCAAAGAGGTCTTTCACTTCTTTGGTTAAGGTTATTCCTAGGTATTTTATGTTTTTGGGGGCTATTGCAAAGGAAGTTGCTTTCCTGATTTCAGCCTCGGTCTTCGGGTCATTAGCATAGAGAATGGCTGTTGATTTTTGAAGGTTTATTTTATATCCTGCAACTTTGCCAAAGTTTGGATCAGCTCTAGTAGCTTGGGGGTAGAGTCTATGGGATTCTTTAGGTATAGGATCATGTCATCTGAGAAGAGAGGAAGTTTAACTTCATCTTTTCCTATTTGGATCCCCTTTATATTTTCTTCTTGCCTAATTGCTCTGGCTAGGAATTCTAGTACTATGTTGAAGAGCAGGGGAGAGAGTGGATATCCCTGCCTTGTTCCTGATTTTAAAGGGAATGGCTTTAGTTTTTCCCCATTTAGAGTTATGCTTGCTGTTGGTTTGTCATAAACTGCCTTGATTATATTCAGGAATGTTCCCTGCAAACCCAGTTTTTCCAGGGCTTCAAGCATAAATGGGTGCTGGATTTTATCGAAAGCTATTTCCGCATCCAGAGATAAAACCATGTAGTGGATTACATTAATTGACTTGCATATATTGAACCAACTTTGCATCCCTGGAATGAAACCAGTTTGATTGTGGTGTATGATTTTTTTGATGACCTGTTGAAGTCGATTGGCCAGAATTTTGTTGATAATTTTTGCGTCTATGTTCAACAGGGAAATTGGTCTGTAGTACTCCTTCCGTGATGTGTCCCTACCTGGTTTTGGGATGAGGGTTATACTGGCTTCATAGAATGAGTCTGGTAGTGAACTTTCTCTTTCAATTTCATTGAAGAGTTTTAGAGGTATTGATTTGAGTTATCTCTTGAAGGCCTTGTAGAATTCTGCAGTGAATCCATCTGGACCTGGGCTTTTCTTGGATGGGAGATCATTTATTGCCGTTTCTATTTCAATACTGGATATGGGTCTGTTTAGAAGGTTTAAATCTTCATATTTGAGTTTGGGGATATGAGTTTTTTCTAGGAAATCATCCATTTCTTCCACGTTCTCGAATTTGTTGGCATAAAGGTTTGCAAAATAGTCCCTTATTATTTTCTGAATTTTGGATATTTCTGTGGTGATGTTACCTGTTTCATCTCTTATCTTTTTTATTTGAGTCTGCTGCCTTTGTTTCTTGGTCAGGTTTGTCAGGGGTCTGTCCATCTTGTTGATTTTTTCAAAAAACCAACTCTTTGTTTTGTAGATTCTTACAATGGTTTTTTTTGTCTCTAATTGATTTAATTCTGATTTGATTTTAATTATTTGCTTCCATCTATTGACGTGGGGTTTGGCTTGTTTTTCTCTCTCAAGGAAATTAAGGTACTTCTTTAAATTATTGAGTTGCTGTTTCTCCAGTTTGTTGAAGTATGCACTCAGAGATATAAATTTTCCTCTGAGTACCTCCTTTGCTGTGTCCCAAAGGTGCTGGTACTTTGTGTCCTCAACTTGGTTGAATTCCATAAACATTTGAATTTCCGTTTTAATTTCTTCAGTGACCCGCTGATGGTTCAGCAAGTGTGTTGTTTAGTCTCCATGAATTATAGTATTTTCTGTGGTGTCTGATTGAGTTGAGCTCTAATTTTATTCCATTGTGGTCTGAGAGAATGCAGGGAATGGTTTTGATACTTCTCAATTTGTACAGATTTTCTTTGTGCCCTAACATGTCATCTATTTTGGAGAATGTTCCATGTGCTGCTGAAAAGAATGTGTATCTGTTGTTGCTGGGTGGAATATTCTGTAGATGTCTGTTAAGTCTAGTTGGTCTATGCAATTATTGAGTTCTGTGGTTTCCTTGTTCAGTTTTTGGTGTGTTGATCTGTCCAGAGGTGATAGTGGGGTGTTAAAGTCCCCAACTATCAATGTGTTTGGGTCTATGAGTGATTTAGAGTCAGTAGTGTTTGTTTGATGAAGTTGGGTGCTCCTGCATTTGGTGTGTAGATATTTAGAATGATTATATCTTCCTGTTGGAGAGATCCCTTTACAAGTATGTAGTAACCTTCTTTGTCTCTTCTTACCTTTTTTAATTTGAAGTCAATTTTGTCTGATACTAGGATTGCAACTCCAGCCTGCTTATGGGGGCCATTTGCTTGATAGATTTGATCCAAGCTTTTCACTTTTAGAAGATGTTTACTTTTTCTGGATAGATGTATCTCTTGGAGGCAGCAGAAAGATGGATCTTGATTTTTGATCCAACTTATCAGCCTATGTCGTTTGATTGGAGAATTACGTCCATTAATGTTGAGAGTTAGGATTGAGAGATGATCGTTTGTTCCTTTCATTATCACTATCTTGCTTAAAGCTGTGTCTTCCCATTTCTTGATCTGATGTTTACTATTTAGGGTTCATTTCTCTGTCTGTATTGGGATCTTGATTATTTTCCCTGTATAGTACATCTTTAAAGATTTTCTGTAAAGCTGGTTTGGTGGAGATATATTGTTTCAGTTTTTCCTTACTGTGGAAGACTTTTATTTGACCTTTGACTATGAATGAGAGTTTGGCTGGGTACAGAATTCTTGGTTGATAGTTATTTTTATTTAGTGTTTGGTATACTTCATTCCAGGCTCTCTTTGTTTTCATGGTCTCTGCTGAGTAGTCTGGGGTAATTCTGATTGCTGTTCCTTTATATGTGATTGTTTTCTTCTCCCTAACAGCTTTGAGAATTTTTTCCTTGCACTCTACAGAACCTGTTTTGATCACTATATGTTGGTGGATGTCCTATTCTGGTCTGGTTGGTTTGGCGTTCTAAATGCTTCTTGTATCTGTATAGGCCTTTTCTCAGCTAATATTTTGGTAAATAGGTTGCCTATCCCATTAACCTCTTTCTCCAAGTTTTCCTCAATACCTATTTTCCTTAAATTGGGCTTCCTGATTGTGTCTTGAATCTCCTGTAGTGATTTGTTTTGTTGATTGGACTGGATTTGTATTGATTTTTGATCTTTCTCCATAGAATCTAAGGAATCTTCAGCTCCTGAAATTTGCTCCTCTGCTTCAGTTTGTCGGGACTGTAAGCTAGCTACTTGATTTCGAATCTCTTTTCCTTCTGACTGGTCTTTCCTGATGATTTCCATGTCATTTCTCAGGTCTTGTATGGACTTATTTACTTCATTAACTTCATTACTTTGGTTTTGAATCTTATCTCTTAAATCTTTAAGCTGGTTAGCTATCTTTTCATTTGACTCTTGAAGTTCATTTATCTTTCTATTTGTGGATGCCATGAAATTCTCCATTAATTGTTGCTTTGCCTCCTCACGCTCTAGAATAATTGACTGAAGAGATTCAAGCTTTTCATTTATCATGTTTATCAGTAGACTTTGTAGAGTATTTTGGGGGTTCTCTTCTATGTCTTTGATTGACTGGTCTGCTTCCTGCTTGTTTTGAGTGGGGGATAAGACTTCATTGTTTGCCATCTTTCTTGTGTTCCTTCTGCCCATTTGGACTGGGAATGCCAATCTACAAGCACCTAGGAGCACCGCTTAAGACCCAAAGCAGCCCTTACCAAGCACTGTTGTGTAAATTTTACAAGTTTACAGTTATATACAGATACCCTGTATACCTGCCTATAAAATTAGATTTGGTGTTCCTAAAGAATACAACTTCAATATAGCAACTGATCCTGGGCCCTGTAATCAGTAGTTACTTATTTTTTGTTACAACCCTATAAGCAGTTCTTGTTTTTATATTAAGTTCTTTTAGGACTGGCTTTCTCTATGAAACCCTTTGATTCACTCAGATTAAGCTGGATACCCTCTATCCAATAACCAGGAATCAATGGAAACTGGAGGTCCAGGCAGTAAGTCAGGAGGGTAAGTTGGAGGTAGTAAAGAGAATAGAATAAAATGTATTGGGGAGGGTTGGTGGTGGTTTTGGTTTAGTTTCAGTGACGTGGAAATGTGGAGAAGAGTAGAATCAGTAGAACAAGGTTAGAATCAGTAAGAACAAGGTTAAAATGATTGACAATGGAGAGTTAGCAGAAAACTGTGGAGGTGTTATTCATAGGAAAGTAATTTTTAGAGAAATAGAACACAAAGAGAGAAATAAAGATAGTGGAAGACAGATGCACAAAACAGAGAAAAATTATTTTAAAAAGAAAAAAAAATAAAAAGGAAGAAAAAAATAGAAAAGGAACAACCCAAACAAACATCAAAGAAAAAAACTTGATAAAACAAACAGGTAAAAATGGAAAACAAACAAACAATCAAACAAAAAAACTGACGACGTTTCAGAAGTGAAAAGAAAAAAAAAATGGAGTCCTCCTTTTTTGGGTGGTCTTTCCCCAGTCTCTGGTTTCCTCACGATGGTCTGCAGTCTATTTTGCTGCTTGGCTGTGTTTGACTTGATTTCAGTTTGCAGGGGGTGGTTCTGTTCTGATCCTTCACCTCTGTTGGTGCGATCCTGGGTCTCTGTGGTTTGCACAGCTTGCTGGCAGACCTTGGCATCCTCTGTAGATGGGGACTTGAGGAGTCTCAGGAACCGTAGCTCCTCTGTCTGCTGTGGGGCCGCTGCCTTTAACGCCTGGCTATGAATAGGCTGTGGACTCAGCAGAGCAGGGCGCCTTTGGCCTGTTTTATCCAACTGAGAGTTGCTTGCCTGGGGGAGGCAATTAGCTCCTGGGCGGGGCGGCCTCCTTGGTGGCAGTGGCTATGGAGTGCAGCTCCGTTTAGGGCTGGGAATTGGGCTTCTTCTGTGACGGGACTCTTTAACTTTCTCAGGAACTGTTTGTTCCCCTGTCTGGTGTTTCTGTGCCACCAGGAGCTGCTCTCTGCATTCGCTGTAAATTTAGAAATTCCGGTGGGCCAGTCGGGGCACCTCTGGCTGAGCCGTGGCCCAGCACATGCTTCCCGCCTGGGCTGGGGGTGTTCTCCTGGGCGGAGGTGACTCTCACAGGTCGTCCCCCTTGCCCTTTTCAAAGATGGCTACTTTGACCTCACTTTCCCCAGGCCCGCTTTAGTTCCAATCTGGTCTGACCCAATGCCAGTGGCAAAGATGGCGCTTTGCTCTGGTGGTGGGGGAAGGGCTGCCTTCCAGAAGCTCCTCTGTGGGCATGAGTGGGAATGACTTTAGTGGGGTACTCAAGCTTTCTCTGCGATTTCAGGTCGTCCGTGCTCAGCCGTCACCTGGAGTATTTCTCCCTGGTCTATGCTGTGTGCTTTAGCTGCACGGCTTGCAGGTTGCTGTGCCAGGCTCTGTGCCGCTGCCGGCACTGGCGTGATGGTGGGATGCCGCCTGGAGCTCAAATCTGTGTTTTCAGACAAGCAAAGCCGATTTTTCCTTCCTGGCCAGAATCCCTGTACTGTTAGAACTTACTCTAGCTGTCTTTCTAGGCATAAAAGTTTCTATGGGGTGAGAAAACTACGGTGTCAGAGGGAGCTCAGCTAGTGCTCTGCAGCTCCTCCGTGTTACAGCTGTTCTTTTTTTTTTTTCTCCCATTTTTTCCTCCTACCCAATCCTGTCCCCCAAGTTGAACATAATTTCCAGCATACTCTCTTGTTTGTATAGCTGTTGCATTGGGTTGCACTTTGACTCTCAGTTTTGATGTTACCCTTCCCTTCCTTAATTCAGATAAACATATATACAGTACCCAGGGTACCAAAGTCAAATATAGTGACACTGGAGGATAAACTATGGGAGAGAAAAATGAAAGAAAAAAGAAATAATTTCACATAATACATTAAAAATAACAACAAGGAAAAACCTTTTTACTACTATAGTCTAAATAATTCACTGAAAAAGCTAAAGTGTATATGTATGTAATTGTATATATGTAAATAAATATATGTAAATTGTATATCTATGTAATTATTTTCCTTTGCCATTACTGTACCAGTTTTTGGTTTATTTGTTTTATTTTTGCTGCCAGTTCTAGGGTGTGGGCTCAGGGCCTGAGCACTGTCCCTGGCTTCTTTTTGCTCAAGGCTAGCATTCTACCTCTTGAGCCACAGCACCACTTCTAGCTTTTTTCTATATATGTGGTGCTGAGGAATCAAACCCAGGGCTTCATGTATACAAGGCGAGCACTTTACCACTAGGCCATATTCCCAGCCCCTGTACCAGTTTTTGGTAAGTGAGTGATTCTAAAATTTTCTTTGATGTAGGTTAATATCAAATTGTTGAGCCTTCATCATCCTAAACATTAAGATAAAATAAATTAAACATTTATCAGAGTCATTTTCATATACCATAAATTGAAATAAAGGGTTACAAGTTCCATCATATAGTTATCAAACAGGCTGAGATCACATGCATTGTTGATTCCATTTCTAGATTCACATTAGTTCTATTGAATGGCTTGGACATTATTATGGATAGGAAATTCAGTTACACATATGGAAATGAAAATTCTGAGATTATAAACATTTTTCAAAGACAAAGGCAGATGAAGTATGATTACATACCATGCCTCTAGCTAGATAATGAACAAGTTGAAACTAAAACATCAGCTTCTAAGAGCTTGTGGGATGGAGTTTTTAGACCCATGCCATTGCTCTGTGAACTTATCTGGTGAGTAAAAACAAAACCAGAAATAGAGCCTTGTGATATCTTCTCTGATAGCTAACTTATTTCCATGAGTGATTTTGTTTCTAATACAAGTATATCCAACAGTTTACAGGGTTTCACTCATCCCTGACGGTACTTCTCCTTCAAATACAGAGAATGTTAGAGAAATGCTATGAATATAAAACAGCAAAACAGTAATTCAGAGTTTCTGAGCCAGTATAAAATATTTTGCCCTACTTCTATACCACAAGAGATGAGAGGTCACTGGTATATAAGTAATTAAATAAAGCATAATTAATATTAAGTTAAAACTTCTAAAACACCATGCTACAAAAAGATGATAAATTATAGGCCCAAATACATTTTGTCATAAAAGTCAAGTCCTGCTAAAGTGTATTGCCACAGCACGTATAAGTCTATCAACCTTTTATGTAATTGGGGTTCTTTTCAAAAATATATTCAGATACATCTGCAAAACACTTAAGCATAGTTTTTCCAGTGGGATGACAGTTATAATTTACTTAAACATGTGTGTATTTGCTTTTTTCTAATGTATATAGTTATTGCTAATCTTACTCTTTATATTCACTTGGAAGAATTCTGATGTCAGTGGACTCAAAACCTGAAAAATAAAACAAACAACACACACACACACACACACACACACACACACACACGACTACAAGTTCTGCCTTAGGGTTTCAAATATGTAGTCATTCTTTCCCTTCTTGAAATCCAAAATATAAACAGTTTCATGCTCTGGAAAGGAAGTTATGCATTCTAGAAAACAGGAATTGTAATCGAAATGAAATAGAATTACAAAGATAGAGAGAAAAAAATGAGAAGAAATGTAGAGTGAGGTCGTTTTTTGCTCCCGCATCTCCTACCAGCCAAAAAAATATAGTCATTTTATTGTGTTACACCAAGAAGCAAACATGAGACTAACATATTCAAGATACTCAGTCGCTTGTGGACATCTCATTTCTTTCCATGTGTGTTAGTGTTGAGGGTTTTACTTTAGTATTCTTATTTCCTTTTTTGACTTTAAAAAAGTTTATTGTAAAGGTGATGTACAGAGGAGTTGTGGTTACATAAGTAAGGTAATGAGTGCATTTCTTTTTGAACAGTGTTACTCTCTCCCTCATTTTCTCCCATTTGCCCCTGACTTCCTTTCCTCCCAAATTAAAAGTTCATATGCATAGGGAGTATCATTGTTGCACTGGTTCACCCTTTGTCGCGCCATTTCTGTGATTCCCCTTCCCTTCCCCAAATAAGATTAACTTACATAAGTGAAAAAGGGTAAAGAAAAAAAAAACCCACAAAACAATAAAAGCAGGGAATAAACCAAAGGTGAGGAGGAGAAATAAAATAAATAACTGCAAACAGTACAATTTAAAAAACAAACCCTCTTGTTAGCATCTCTTGGAATTTATTTTGATAAGCAACATTTTATAGCCATATGCACACAACTATTAAGGTACTGTGAACCTCTTCTATGAATATTATAGACATATTCTAGTTATTTCAAATAAGTGAAACCAAGCAGCCTATGTTTCTTTGGGTCTAGCTTTCTTCACTTGATATAATTTTTTCCAAGTCTTTCCATTTCCTTACTAATGTGGTAATGTCATTCTTTCTGATGGGAGAAAATTGTTTGATTTTTGTTTTCATTTCATAGTTGTGATATACTATGAAATTTAGACTTGAGTTCTACAGAATTTAAGCTAATTTGATAAAGATTACAACTATAGAGAGGTTAAGAAAAGAGGTCCAGGTACATGCTTACTAAAGAAAGGATAATGATGTTTTCAAATAAATTTTAAATTTTAGCATTTTTCTTCTTGAAATATGCACTTTTTTAAAGTAAGTAAACCAACTGAAGTCTGAAGTTTTAAAAGCAGTATTTGTCCCTGTTAGCATGTTTTTAATAAATTTCCAGACTCAGTATTAGATGCAGTGAAGGCTAAGGAATAAATGTGTCCAATGTTAGCCAAGAGGAATCAACTTAGCAATGTGTAATACTAGCACAGTGTCAATTTTGTTTAACTTATCACCCTTCAACATCCAAGACATCAGCTGTATTTATTTATTTACTTTTTTCAGTCCTAGGGCTTGAACTCAGGGCCTGATCATTGTCCCTGGCTTCCTTTTGCTCGAGGCTAGCACTCTACTACTAGAGCCATAGCACCACTTCTGACTTTTTCTATGTATGTGGTGTTGAGGAATCAAACCCAGGGCTGTATGTATATATGTGAGGGAAGCACTCTACCCCTAGGCCATATTCCCAGCCCATCAGCTGTATTTAGTAGCACAGAATAGAGTAAAAATTTTATTTTACTGTGACTGCATGTTCTTACATATCAAGTAAATTGTGTTAGTCATAAGAGGAAATTTCTGAGA
Source organism: Perognathus longimembris pacificus (assembly GCF_023159225.1). Lineage (NCBI taxonomy): Eukaryota > Metazoa > Chordata > Mammalia > Rodentia > Heteromyidae > Perognathus > Perognathus longimembris. The sequence goes on along the minus strand of NC_063175.1, from coordinate 32,886,603 downwards.
ATCAAAGAGAAATACATTTTTTATCATCCTTACCAGAGAATGGAAGGTTTATGAAGTGACACTGCTCAGTCTTGTCTGGGGGTTCATAGAATCAGAATACTAATTCTACTTCTCTAATACACTAACTTGATCTAGAGCTCATCTTGAGCATATCTGTTAACAATTTTGGGTTATGAGATATTTTATCATGAAAAAGTATGGGGTACATGGTTACTACCTAAGAAGTTGGAGTTTTCCTTATCTATGATAAAAATGCTTAACTAAGAGAGATAGGGAAAAAGGAAAAAGAAAAACTCCTCTGGGAACAGTACTACTTGTTTTTTCCTACTCTCCCCATCCAAAAATGATTTATAACCAACTTAACATTTTAGATGATCATCTGCATTATTTATGATATTTTGCTGTAATTTTTTCCCAGTGTCTTAAAATATACATGCTTTGGGAGCTGCCGTTTAACCTTATTTCATCATTTATAGTTTGATACATTAACAATTATAGCACACATAAACTCATATGAAGTTTCATTATTACTATAATTGATTTGTAACAGAGTAATACTGCCATATCTGTTATTTTGTTGACAAATTAAGTTAAAATAGTTCTTTTTTATTGCATTCTTTACAGATAATTCTTCATGCCCAGAAAAAAATCTGAGATTTTTTTGCCTCAATGTGGAGAAATATTTTAAATTAAAACATTTAGGAGTTTCTTTGTTTCTATTGTGCTTAAATGTTTAATTGAGAAAGAATAATTTATAATGTCTAATTGCCTTTTCCAAGATCAATTATACCAAATTAATACTGAAAACAGGAAATTCACTGCAGAGTGCTGTCAGACTGGGTCACTTGATGCAAATGGTGCCTAGAAAAACATTTGGTGGATAAAAGTGTATGCTAATAGGCAAGAGAGGGGAGATAGGACAAGACTGACAGTTTACTGTCAATCACTGGGATGAACATCACCTGGAACATATTTGTTTATGATGTCAGGATACATCTCTTTCTTTCTTGGGAAAGAAAGGAAGATAGGATAATTGACTTCGCTTAAGTTTATTGCCACAGACTCTGCTTTATTTTCCACCAGCTATCATGTTAAGCAATCAAGCAATCGGAAAGAAGCAGATGAGGACCAACTCTTCTCTGTTCAGGCCATCAGGGTAGATATACTGGGAAATCTGAGTTCAGGGTGTTATCTAACTGTGGTGTTCCTGTGTGTCCTTGCTGAAAAGAAGAATTGAGGGCTAAATTCCAACTTAGATTCAAAAATACAGTTTGTTTGTTTCTCAGTTCAAGAAAAGAGAGGTAGATGCTTGGTAAATAGTGAAGAGTAGACTAATAAATCACAAATGTCAATTTTGTCTCATAAGCTCAAGTGAATTTATGACATGCAATTTCACTTCTGTTCTGACACATGGAGCAATGACAGTCATCTCTGAAGAGTTAGCTACAGCTAATGGAAACTGGACCAAAGGATAAACCTCAGAAAGAAAAAGTCTGGGATCCTTCAAAATCCCAAACAATAAACTCTGGTCCAATAAAAGTGAATCTGAGTTTTAGATATAAGTGGACTTAAGTGTATCCTTAGGTAAGTCTTTTGCACAAAGAGAATACAGTTTAAATGTAGGTATTACTGTCATAGAAAGGAACATTAGAACTTTGATGTGTTACTGTCGATTTTTCTAGGATTGTATTGTAAGGAAAGATTTGAGTCAGTTAGCACACAGCCATTAATCCCAGAAGTTTAGTAAGAAAGAGGTTTTGAGACTAGTGTGACATGGAGAGTTTGAGACATAGTGCATCTTTACACAGTTGGCCAACATAATAAGACCCTGTTTCAATAAAATGCTGAACGGATAAGTGTGAGACTAAAAGAAGTATTTCTCTTCCTTTTAAATATGTTAATATTTCCAACACTCAACATGATTGAGAATACAATGTATATAGAAAACTTTATTATATACATTATGTTTAGTGGACTTAGTCTCCCTAAAGAAACCAAATTTGTCCTGCAATGTGTAACACATGGATTAGGATATACATAAAGGTTAATGATTTTGTAGAAATGGCCATGCTGGATCCAGATTGCATCACAAGGTAGTATTAGAGTAATTAATAAATTCTAAATTTTGACAAATACAACATAGATCCCAGGATGATGAGATCATTGTGGGCTGGATTAATCCGGAAGGAATCCAAGGGGAGACAAATTAACCAGGCCTTGGAGGAGACATAGAATTTTAATAAATACATCTGTTATACAAAATGAGCCATGGATAAGGGAATGCTACAAGCATAAAGGGATGCAATGTAGTCATACCCAAGGTACACAAAAGATCTTCATTAAATATTCACTTAACAATCTGCAGTTTTTTTCTGAAGGCAAATAAGGGAATTTAGAGAGAAGGAAGAAAAAACATTAAATTCCTCATTTGAATATATAATCTATTCTATGGGTCTCAAAATTTTAGGATTTCTTACTCAGTATCCATATTTAACCATTTGCAACAACATTCAAAAGTTCAATATTTTTAATAATTTATATGTGAATTTAGAAAATATTGATCACAAATATAGCACCGATGTCAGTAAAGCAACCCAGATACAGATTCTAGTTCATAGTGTTGTCAAGCTTAATATTACCATGGAAACTTGTGATTCTGAGAAGATGCCATTGCCCAACCTGAAAACAATCAATTAAGGGAAATTTTTAATTTACTGCCTTATTATCATTTCCTCTCTTTTTATTCCTTTTTCCCTCCCTCTTATCTTCTTTCTCTCTTTCTCTTCCACTCTCTTCCTCTCTTTCTTTCTTTGCTTTCCTTTCCAGTACTAAGAATTAAATTCAAATCTTTGTGTACACTAAAGTATTCTACTATTGAGCTACATCCTGAACTCTGAAATCTCTCCCAGAATTTAAGAATCTATTTTTCACTTAGTATAATTTTTTCCAAGTCCTTCCATTTCCTTACGAATGGGGCAATGTCATTCTTTCTGATAGAGGCATAAAATTCCATTGTGTATATGTACCACATTTTCCTGATCCATTCATCTACTGAGGGACATCTGGGTTGGTTCCAGATTCTAGCTATGACAAATTGTGCTACGATGAACATTGTTGTGCTGGTGGCATTACTGTGATTTTGTTTGTGGTCTTCTGGATAGATACCCAAAAGTGGGGCTGCTGGGTCATAGGGGAGCTCTATGTTTAGCCTTCTGAGGAATCTCCATACTGCTTTCCAGAGTGGTTGAACCAGTTTACATTCCCACCAACAATGAAGTAGGGTTCCCTTTTGGCCACATCCCCTGCAACATTTGTTATTGTTAGTTTTCTTTTTTTTTTCTTTTTTTTTTTTTGGCCAGTCCTGGGCCTTGGACTCAGGGCCTGAGCCCTGTCCCTGGCTTCTTCCCGCTCAAGGATAGCACTCTGCCACTTGAGCCACAGCGCCACTTCTGGCCGTTTTCTGAATATGTGGTGCTGGGGAATCGAACCCAGGGCCTGTGTATCCGAGGCAGGCAGTCTTGCCACTAGGCCATATCCCAAGCCCGTTAGTTTTCTTGATATAGGACATTCTTACTGGGGTGAGATGGAATCTCAATGTTGTTTTGATTTGCATTTCTTTTATGGCCAGTAATGTAGAGCATTTTTTTCATGTGTCTCTTGGCCATTCTCATTTCCTCATCAGAGAAATCTCTTTTTAAGTCTTTAGCCTACTTGTTGAGGGGTCTGTTTTTTTTTTTTTTTTTTTTTTTTTTGCGGTTTTGTTTTGGAGGAATTTAATTTTTTAATTCTGCATATATTTTAGATATGAGGCCTTTGTCCATTGTATGGCCGGTAAAGATCTTTTCCCAATCTGTGGGCTTTCTGTTTATTTGCGAGCTATATCCTTTGCCCTGCAGAAGCTCTACAGTATGATGCAGTCCCATTTCTCCATCCTTTCTTTGATTTGTAGCATTTCTGGGTCTTTGTTAAGGAATTTCCATCCCAGACCCAACAAAACATGGACTCTATGGTCTCCCTCATAGGGAATAATTAGCACAGGTTTAGGTTAGCCACAGCAGAGGATCACAAGAGCCTAATAGCTATGCCCTTATGAATGCATAAGATACTACTAAGTGAAATGAACTCCATGTTATGGAAATGAGTGATATATCACTGTTGTAATTACTTTCAACATGCCAGGTAAAACCATAGCTTCTATTGTTGATGATCATCTTGTATCCCCTTCCTGTGGTTGTACCTGCACTATCACTGTATCTTATCTAAGTACATTGGAAACTGTAGGTACTGGTATTAGAACTAGGAAAGTGAAAGGGAATACCAAATCAAGAGATGCAGGATAAAAAGACAAATGACTACAAAAGCAAATCTTGCAAAACTGTTTGGTGTAAACCAACTGAACAACTCATGGGGGGAAAGGGAAAGGAGGAGGGGGGAGGGGGAAATGAGGGAGGAGGTAACAAACAGTACAAGACATGTATCCAATGCCTAGCATATGAAACTGTAACCTCTCTGTGCATCACTTTGACAATAAATAAGAAAAATAAAATAAAATGATTAAAATTTTTCAGAAGTAAAAACAAAAAGAATCTATTTTTCACTTCTTTTATCAATTTATTAAACCTAATTTTAACCTAAGATTTACACAGTAGACTCAGTAGAACCGAGAACTTTATAGCAATCTGAATAGAGATGTTTGCTTCTGAATTGTAACTTGAGCAGAAAATGCATTTGTTGTTAAAAAAAATCAGTCATTTATCCACCAGAGGCGTATATATTACAATCATTAATTACATGTATAGATGTGATGTATCATCAGTGGAATTCACAGTTTCAATTAGTAATACAATAAACACAAAGACAACCTGAAGAATGGGAGAAAATTTTTGCCACAACACAACAGAGAGTGGCATAATATCTAGAATATACTGAGAGCTTAAAAAACTAAACCATAAAAGATCCAAAAATCCAATTAATAAATTAGATAAGGAGATAGAGAAATTTCTCAGGAGAAGTAAAAATGGCCAACAAAGAAAGAAAAGAATCAAAAGCAAATTTTCTAGTTTTGTTAATGGTGTTTGAGAATTACTTCATATATTTTCTTGAATAAATAATAATACTAGTCACAATCAAAGTAACTGGAAATAAAAATTTTTAAAGTTTAACAAAAAAGAAATCCTCAACATCTCTGGCCATAAAGGAAATTCAAATCACAAAAACATAGAGATCCCATGTCACCCAAGTTACAATGGCCATCAGTAAGAAAACAAATGGTAATAAATTCTGGAGAAAATTGTTTTTAGTGAAGTCTAACCCAGATAGACAAAGGTTACATGTTTTTCCTCACATGTGAAAGTCAGAATTAGGCTGTAAATGCATATATATATATATGTATATATATATATATATATACACACACACATATATATATATGTATATATATATTAGGTGTTATGAACTTTTTTATAAGTGTATTAATGATACATGGTAGATTCAGATGGTGTAATTCCTTAGAAAGAAAAGTTCAACAAAATAAGATACAGGTACTTGAAAGGTGTGAGGTGGAGAGTAGAAGAGGTGGAGAATTCAGTGAAGAATTCACATATATTCTACAAAAGATTGGGTTAGGAGGGATGGGTGAGAATGTTGAATAGGTTGACATTGATCAAGATGTAATCATTAAAAGATAAAATAAAAATTTTAAAATAATTTGTTTTTCACATGGGAATGAAGAAAAATAACTGAGCTCATGTTAATGTATAAACCATAAATATTATGGCATTGTTATCAGAGAGTAAGGCAACTATTCAGTGAGCTAAGAATTGATTTCTATTTCTCATTTCCTAATTGATTTATTTGTTTGTTTTGCATGCCCCCTCATCTAAGTTCCTTTAAGAATAGCAGGGCTCACATCCTTTCTATTTCATTGAACCAGAGTAGTATGAATCTATGAGTATTATTAATTATTTGTTTATTGTCAAATTGATGTACACAGGGGTTACAGTTTCATACATAAGGCATTGTGTACATTTCTAATTCAACTTTTTACCTCCTCCCTCATTTTCCCCCCACCTGCCCCACTCCCCATCCCCCATCCCTGTGAGTTGTATAGTTGGTTTACAAGTTCTGAGTTTTAACCTGATTTAATGACAGTGAAAGTTACAAACATATTTCTGAAGAAATTTGTGTCTTTATACACAATATGCTTTAGGCTTTAAAAAACAAAAAGCACAACTTAAAAATTAAATTTGAAAGATTAAATCTTCTTTTAGTATCTGAAGGGTGAATGGAACCCCAAAATGTCTTTCAGAAATTTTGCTATGGTGTGGTGTATTATATATATATATATATATATATATATATATATATATATATATATATATATATATATATATCTACCTTTATTGATCAAAACTAGATAGAAGACCAAGCATTAAAATTGATGAGAAAATTTTATAAGCACAAAAGTGTCCTCATTTTGCTGAAGAACAAAAACAATTAAATATAATAATTATCTATGGCTAGATATTTATTTTGTTTCATCTCTATTGTGGATTTCTTAGGTTTCAAACTAGTTGTTAGACTGCGAAGTAAAACTGTTCAAATGATGTAAGAGTCTCAAAATGAACATCTTGGTTATCTAACAAGTAAGGTGATCAAAATGTCACAAAATCAGTTAATCAGTAATGATGTAAGTGGGCAATGATTAAATATTGTTACTATTTATGTACATCATTATTGAAAATTGAAGATAGGTAATTCAATTGATATTATTATGAAAGTAAAAACATAGAATAAAATAATTTTTAAATCTCCAGTTTCTCTTCCAGTAACTTACTTTTAAATTTTTGATGGATAATTAAAACAGAAATAAAAAGTGCAGGCTCAAACAATGGAGAAAACAACATTAAGTGTCTTTAAGAAAGCATATCTTTAATAATAACAATTAACTGAAATACAGGCATATTATTCATAAACTTTATTAGAAGCACCAATTAAATACACAGCTTCTATCTGAGAATAATAAAATGCTTAAACAACACTTTTTGATAGTTAATCGAGATTAACAAAGGTCATTTCATTCACAACTATCCACTCTAATCATATAACCTCAGTTTTTTAAAAAGTCAGTTTATATTTTATTCAGTTAATCCAAGCATTAACTCTTAGTGTGTGGACAAAACGTTATCCTGTGCATCAACTCCCAGGTTGACATTGCACTCCCCATGTAGGAAAGTTAAAAATACAGATGCTACTAACTTTGCCCACTCCCCAACTGAGTGGAGACATCTAACTTCATCATATATTGTAAGTTTTCTTCATTGGAGAAAGGGGAAAACATTCTGATATTTCCTTCTCTAGTTTCAAGAGTGTAAATCAAACTGTCCAATGAATGCCCCAGTAATCATCTGGTAACACATTCTGCCTTCTCAGGGGATCAACCCAATACACTTCTACCCTGGCTAACATTCTGTTGCTGGAAGAGCATGTGATAACAGCCAAGCCAACATGCTCAGGATCTTGAAAGAAACTATGCAATTTCCCTTATTTTGTCGCTTTACACAAGACTTTTAAATGAATCCATTTTACTTCCCTGAAACAAGAAACTCTAGATCGTATGTTAAACAGTAGAATTCTCAGTTTCTGAGATAATTTCTTCCAGGATGACTACACTACTTCTGTTGCTCCTCAATGAAGCCTAGGACCTACCTCTTTATTTAGGGTGTTATAAGACTTTATCCAAGTTAATTCTCTTCTTCCCTTACTCCATTTCATACCAAGACTATTTATTGCTGTTGCTATCAAACCAGATTTCCATGAACACTTCAATCCCAGCCTGCAGGTGCTGAGCAGTTTCTACATTTGTGCACACAATTCCGTACATTAAAAGTCTGAAAGAAAGTCAATAGAAATAGCACTTTTCTCTTTATAGGGGATAATGATGGAAGGTGTAACAGTGATCAAGATGTACTGTACTCATAAACTTACATGTTGAATGAAGCCCTTTAAAACCAAGACTTTCTCAATAATAGAGAAGACATATATAGGTATATATTACCAAAAGGACTTCCAAATTGTGTGATCAACTGATACTCAGACAATAGATATGAAAGATTACCAATTCCTTTACATTTTTCCAAGCAGAGGAGTTTCCACATTTAATTTTAGCTTTCTGATGAGTATGAATTTAAATTTCATTAGCTCAATAACATTTCATATACCTACTGAGGGTTTCAGATACCTACCTTTGAAGGTTGTTTGTTTGTTCTCAGATATGGGGGCTTGAACTCAAGGCTAAGGTGCTGTCCGTGAACTATTCTTTTTTATTCTTTTTTCATTTTTTTTCTCTTATTTATTGTCAAAGTGATGTACAGAGAGGTTACAGTTTCATACGCAAGGCATTGGATACATTTCTTGTACTGTTTGTTACCTCCTCCCTCATCTCCCCTCCCCCTTTCCCTCTCCCCCCATGAGTTGTTCAGTTGGTTTACACCAAACAGTTTTGCAAGATTTGCTTTTGTAGTCATTTGTCTTTTTATCCTGCATCTCTTGATTTTGGTATTCCCTTTCACTTTCCTAGTTCTAATACCAGTATATGAAGTTTCCAATGTACTCCTATAAGATACAGTAATAGTGCAGGTACAATCACAGGAAGGGGATAGAAGAGGATCATCAATAGAAGCTACAGTTTCACATGGCATGTTGAAAGTAATTACAACAGTGATATATCACTCGTTTCCATAACTTGGAGTTAATTTCTCTTAGCATTATCTCATTCATTTTTTAAAATGTCTTTATTGTCAAAGTGATGTACAGAGGGATTATAGTTTCAGACTTAGGGCAGAGAGTGAAAAAAGATAGCACGCTATGACTTTAAGCTACAAGTCCCACTTCAGTCTTCTGTGGTTAATTGGAGATACATGGGCTTTCCTGCCCTGGCTGGCGTTGAAATGCAATCCTCAAAACTCAGCCTCCTCAAAGTAGCAGGATACAAAATCAATCCACAAAAGTCAGCAGCTTTTCTGTACACCAGCAATATACAAACAGAAAGGGAAATAATGGAAATAATTCCATTTACAGTAGCCAAAAAAAGAATAAAGTACCTAGGGATCAACTTAAACAAGGATGTGACGGACCTATTTAATGAAAATTATAAAAATGTAATAAGGGAAATCAAAGAAGACACAAGGAGATGGAAAGACCTCCCATGCTCATGGGTAGGCAGAATCAATATAGTGAAAATGGCCATATTGCCCAAATTGTTATACAAATTCAATGCAATACCTATCAAAATCCGCCACATTCTTCACTGAAATAGAGAAAGCAATCCATAAATTCATATGGAACACCAAAAAACCTAGAATAGCCAAAGCAAATCTAGGCAAAAAAAGCAGTGCAGGAGGTATCACAATACCAGACTTCAAGCTCTACTACAAGGCCATCATAACAAAAACAGCCTGGTATTGGTATAAAAACAGATCGGAAGACCAATGGATTAGAATTGAAGACCCAGAAATAAAACCGCACTCTTACAGCCAACTGATATTCAACAAAGGAGCTAAAGACATACAATGGAATAAACATAGCCTCTTCAACTACTGGTGCTGGGAGAACTGGGCAGCCATATGCAGAAAACTCAAAGAAGACCCAAGCCTATCACCATGCACCAAGATCAACTCAAAATGGATCAAGGACCTCAATATCAGACCTGAATCCTTCAAACTACTGAAGGACAGAGTAGGAAACACTCTAGAACTTATAGGCACAGGAAGGAACTTCCTGAATAGAGTCCCAGGGGCACAACAAATAGGGGAAAGACTCGACAAATGGGACTACTACAAATTAAAAAGTTTCTGCACAGCTAAGGACATAGCCGCCAAAATAGAAAGACAGCCAACGATATGGGAAAGGATATTTACCAGCACAGCAACAGACAAAGGCCTGATATCTGTCATCTACAGAGAACTCAAAAAACTAAGCCCCTCCAAGCCCAATAAACCTATTAGGAAATGGGCAAAGGAGCTAAAGAGAGACTTCACAAGAGAAGATATAAAAATGGCAAAGAAACACATGAGGAAATGCTCAACATCCCTGGTGGTAAAGGAAATGCCAATAAAAACAACCCTGAGATACCACCTCACTCCAGTTAGAATGGACTATACTCTGAACTCAGGCAACAACAAATGCTGGAGGGGGTGCAGGGAAAAAGGAACCCTTCTCCATTGTTGGTGGGAGAACAGTATGGAGGTTTCTCAAAAAGCTCAATATAGACCTATCCTATGACCTGGCCATACCACTCCTAGGCATCTATCCTAAACAGCAAACCCCAAGATATCAAAAAGACATTTGTACTTCCATGTTTATCATGGCACAATTCACAATAGCCAAAATATGGAAACAACCCAGATGCCCCTCCACAGACGAATGGATCCAAAAAATATGGTACTTATACACAATGGAATACTACATAGCGATTAGGAATGGTGAAATATTGTTATTCGCAGGGAAATGGTCAGAACTGGAACAAACTATCCTAAACAGCAAACCCCAAGATATCAAAAAGACATTTGTACTTCCATGTTTATCGCGGCACAATTCACAATAGCCAAAATATGGAAACAACCCAGATGCTCCTCCACAGACGAATGGATCCAAAAAATATGGTACTTATACACAATGGAATACTACATAGCGATTAGGAATGGTGAAATATTGTTATTCGCAGGGAAATGGTCAGAACTGGAACAAATAATGTTGAGCGAGACAAACCTAGAACATAGAAAACAAAGGGGCATTATCTCCCTGATATATGACTGTTAACAAAGGGAGACGGAGAGACAGTAGAGAGCAAGTCTGTGAATACTGTGTATGTTCTTGATACATTGTATATTATATATATGTCTACCTGACCTAGAGAAGGGATAGAAAAACAGGACGTAAGATATCACAAGAAATGTACACATTGCCCTACTATGTAATTGTACCCTTTTTGCACAACACCTTGTCAAAAAATTTGTGTTCACAATAGCCCCCTCATCAAGTGGGCTAAAGACTTACAAAGAGACTTCTCTGATGAGGAAATGAGAATGACCAAGAGACATATGAAAAAATGCTTTACATCACTGGCCATAAAAGAAATGCAAATCAAAACAACATTGAGATTCCATCTCACCTCAGTAAGAATGTCATATATCAAGAAAACTAACAATAACAATTGTTGGAGGGGATGTGGCCAAAAGGGAACCCTACTTCATTGTTGGTGGGAGTGTAAACCGGTTCAACCACTCTGGAAAGCAGTATGGAGATTCCTCAGAAGGCTAAACATAGAGCTCCCCTATGACCCAGCAGCCCCACTTTTGGGTATCTATCCAAAAGACCACAAACAAAATCACAGTAATGCCACCAGCACAACAATGTTCATCGCAGCACAATTTGTCATAGCTAGAATCTGGAATCAACCCAGATGCCCCTCCATAGACGAATGGATCAGGAAAATGTGGTACATATACACAATGGAATTTTATGCCTCTATCACAAAGAATGACATTGCCCCATTTGTAAGGAAATGGAAAGACTTGGAAAAAATTATACTACGTGAAGTGAGCCAGACCCAAAGAAACATGGACTCTATGGTCTCCCTTATTGGGAATAATTAGTACAGGTTTAGGCAAGTCATAGCAGAGCATCATAAGTCCCTTATGAACACATAAGATGATGCTAAGTGAAATGAACTCCATGTTATGGAGACAATTGTTATATCACAGTTGTAACTACGTTCAACGTCCTATGTGTATCTGTAGCTTCTATTATTGATGATGTTCTTGTATCACCTCCCTGTGGTTGTACCTACACTATCTCTGTAATCTTATCTGAGTATATTGGAAACCGTGTATACTGGTATTGGAACTAGGAAATTGAAAGGGAATACCAAATTTGAGAGACACTGGGTAAAAACAGACAAACAACTACAAAAGCAATACTTGCAAAACTGTTTGGTGTAAGTGAACTGAACACCTCTGGGGGGGGAGGGAAAGGGGGAGGAGGAAGGGGGGTATGAGGGACAAGGTAACAAACAGTACAAGAAATGTATCCAATGCCTACGTGTGAAACTGTAACCTCTCTGTTAATCAGTTTGATAATAAAAATTTGAAAAAAAAATTTGTGTTCAATTAATAAACAAATAAATAAATAAATAAATACTCAGCCTCCTGAGTACCTAGGAATACAGCTGTGAGCCACCAGTACCCAGCAAGATGCTATTTCTTTATTGATTGATTGATTGATTTGCCTGGTCATATCTTTTTCACGATGTATTTTGACAGTTCAAAAAAACAAGCTTGAAGAATTCTCTACAAATTCTAAATATGTATTTTCATTGGATGTACTTGTTGGGATAATCAGGTTCTAATCCATATCTCACAGAATGCAATTCTGTGAGATATGGATTAAAATGTAATGACATGAAAGCAAGAAAAAGAGGGAGTTAGATGAAGAAAGAGAAAGAAAATAAGGAAGGAAAAAGAGAGAGAGATGCAGAGGTAGAAAGAAATAGTAAGGGAGGAGAGGAAGTATTGAAAAAATTATATTAAGATTAGCTATACCACAATTAAGTTTATGGTTTAATATCAGATACTTGAGGGTGTTCTTGGCTGATGAATCTATGAGTTGAATCTGTCATCCACAGAAATATGACTAAGTACTTCTATATCGAAATCTTACCTATGTGGAATACTTTTCGTGTCACAGAACATGAAATTATGAGTTTGTTTGGTTTTGGAGTTTAAATAAAATTTAAGGTGATGTATATAGTTCACAAGTTGACAAGGAATAAACTTATAATGGTTAATTTTATGTGTCAAGTTAATTGGGGTAAAAAAAATGCCCAAATATCTGGTAGAAACAAGATTTATGGTTTTGTCTGAAAGAGTGTCTTTGGAAGAGATTAGTACATTAATAAATAGGCTGAATTTTAAAAAAAGATTACAGTTATCAATACTAGTAGACCATTGAGTTTCTGAATAAAACAAAGATAGAGGGGTATTTTTTTTTCTCTCTCTGTTTGATCTGGGACATTCATCTTCTGTCCTTAGATGTTGGTGTTCCTGTATTCATACTGCTGAGACTTAAATTATTGGCCCTCAGAATTTCAGTTTTAAGTTGTAGTGAATTACATCAGTGGATTCCTTAGCCTCCTCAGCTTCAAAATGGCTGATTATAAAGCTTTTCAGCCCATATAACTACATGAACAACTTCCAGTAAGTAATAAATATCTTTTTTTTACCTCTTCTGATCTTTTGGACAACCTCACTGACACAAATAAACACTGATAACAAACACACTGTTTTATTTCATGTAAACATGAAAGGCTTCAATTCTCATGTTTATTTAGCCTCATACATATCCATGGCTTATTAAGCAAAAGTTCCTCACTTAAATAACGACTTGATAATTTAAACTTGAAATCCATGCATGGAAAAAAAAGCCACCTGATGAACTTTTGAGAAATTCAGGTGTCTAGGCTAGGTAGTTAATTGAACAAGATTTCAAGGTGAAAGAAAGTACTATTTGGGCTTTGGATGCATGAATTGTGGGTCACTGAAGGGTTTGGAAGAAGGTTCAGTTCATGCTTTATACATTAAGTATGAGGTGATGTCATCAATGTAAAGTAAATGATGCCTACCCACATTGGTTCCTCATTTCACATGGAGAATAAGAGAAGTCAAATATCCCTTATCTATAATGCTTCCAAAGAAAACATTTAGAATTTGAGCATTTGGGGACTGTGAAATATTTGAACATACATAAAATGAGTTGTCTTAGAAATGGGATATATATATAATCTGCACTATTTTTTATACTTCATATATAACATGTACATTGACTGATGATATCAGTAACTAAAGTGATATTTTCCATGTGCCCTATTCCACTTCTGCTCTGAAATAAAACTCAAAGAAGAGAGTTGATTGAAGTCAGGTACAATAAATGTCCTTTAGGTTTATGATTTCAGAAAAGCAAGTGCCCTGGTTAGAAGCCAAAGAAAGAACAGGAAAAAAAAGCAAAACAAAAACAGATACTGAGCCAGTCAAGGGATACTAAGTTTATAAACTGTCACAAAGAAAGCAAATAAGGTAGGCATGCCAGAGTGTTCACCAGAAGAATAAAGAATGTGTTTCAAATTGAAAAGATTCTAGCTTAGTGGTAACAATTTTCCATCCATCCAGTGAGCCATTTATGGTGCTGATGTAGAGCCCTGACAGACATTTTTGCATGTAAATGCATTGGCTTTCAGTTCAAGTGGGTAAAGGAGGGAAGGCAAGCAAACAACAAAACTTGTTTATCAGATTCAAGTTGAACCATCTGTTGTTAATGATTAGATCCTCAGCTTCCAATTTTCATTTGAATGTTACTGCTCATTTCTAGTGGGGTACTGCATGGTTGCTTTTCTCTGTATGTGGATTCTAAAGCATAGCTTAGATGGAAAACCTGTTGGAGGAAGAAATCATGCTTAATTATGTCTGGGAAATTTGTCTTAGGTCTTAAAGGAAAACCTCAAGAGGCCAGGTCAAGAAACAGGTCGATTCTTGGCTCATCATGACCTCATGGAAAAGGATCCACTTTGCCCAAACTATATCTGGGATTCAGTTTGCCCAGATGAAAATGCATATTGTTATAGCTAGCAGAAGGGTGGAGCTAGATCAGGATTGACTATGATGTCCATTTTAAATGAGATCTTGAAATCTGATTTAAAGGTTATGAAACACCATTCAGATTTTTCCTGTGACTATAAAACAGGCTTAGGCTAAATGTTTCTTTCCTAGACGATTTTTATGTCTGTGTAATTGTGATTTGTGGAAGTACCTGAAATCTTATTTTTCCTAGGTCCTACTTATCATTTGGAATTGGTTATATTGATTGCAGGTGATTACAATTGGATTTGTCATGCTGTGTCATCAATACATAGAAGCATGTGAAATTACATATTCTCAGATACCGGAAATAATAATTCAGAGAATGTTTTGTGTGGGTATTACCAATTTGTATGTTACTATAAACATATCTAACTTGAATTGCCCAAGTATTCTCTCTCTCTCTCTCTCTCTCTCTCTCTCTCTCTCTCTCTCTCTCTCTCTCTCTCATAGACATACACATAGAGACACACACATACACACTTATACCCTGACCGCCAAATAAGAGATACCCAAACCAGGAGATGAAAATGAAAATTTTATTCCACCATAAGGGGGCCTGAGTCTTAGATCTAGTGTGGAGCCCCAAGTTTCTACAGCTCAGGCTATTTAAGCACAAAAATCACAGGTACCACATGCAGATGGTCAAAATTAAGAAAAACAGGATAAGCAATTCATTTACAGAGTGGAATTTTGTGGTTAGGTTGACAAAATATTGTTTCCACTTTTAGCATTTTTATCATGTTTCCTAGGTCAGTATAATCACACTCCAGAAATTTTGCAGTTTTTCTTTTAGTCACAATGGTCATTTCATCAAAGCTGCTATTCCCCATTCAAGCAAGGGCATAGTTACAGAAGCAGAGTTAGATTGGTAGAAAAACCACATTCCACATTCTCCCATTGTTTGGTGTTTGATCAGTGCTTGGGACATTCACCACAACAAGTTCCTTCTATTCAGTTTAATGCCCTTCCCCAGACCTACTCCCTTGTCTAAGCCTGCTGTTTCTCGGGACTCAAAAGGGGGTTTCTTTACATGTTTCACTTAGTTCCTACAATATACACACAGAGAGAGACACACACAGACACACAAACAAACACACGCGTGCGCGCACGCGCATCTATTTTCCCCATTCAGTCACATCAAAGAAGATCAGTGGTTTGAGAAGGTTGAAATATGTAAAGCTTTTCAAAATAAGTGGACAACAATAAGATTAAGCCAGCCCATTTTGGAATGATATCTATCAATCCATTCAGACACATATAGCAGAAAACATTTATAGAAATCTAATGTGATCATCATGATTCCAAGATGAGTGGCAAATATATTAATTGAGGTATGGATTGCAATGAATTGATAAAATAAGAAAGGTTTCTTAAATGACCTGAGAAGAGGGTGAGGTCTTGAAGATTGGAAGGAATGCACCAAAACAGACACAATGGCTGTACTGTCTCATAATTTTAGAAGTCCAAATTGGTTCAGCTCCTTTCCTACTCCCCCTTTTCTTCCTCCTCCACATCTCTTCCCTGCTAGTATTTTCCTAGCCTCAGGTCCTCAGCTCCTCCCACTAGCCCCCAGATCCACCCATACCTAATGAGCCACTCCTACTCACTACCTATCTACTTCCCCTTTACCCCCAGAGAGAGAAGCTGCCACCTGGATAAGGTGCAGACACTATGTAGCTCCCTCCTCTCCTATGGGAACTATGGCCCCACTAATAAACCTCCTTATGAACCTTCTCCTGTCTGTGATTATCTCCGCATGGTTCCCTGGGATGGCGGAGACATATCCTTTCATTCCTATCTATCTCTGTCTCTCTCTGTGTATTTTTCTGTCTCTCTGTCTCTCCTTGTCTGTTTCTCTCCTTTTCTCTTTTCTATCTTGCTGTCCAGGCTGACTTTAAACTTGTGATTTCCTGTATCACCCTTCTGAGTTCTGGGATTGTAGGCATGTATCACACCACACCACAGTTGGCAATTGAGAACAAGTTCTAGAAGCTGAAGCAAGTGACCTCCTCATTACTAGGATGCTGATTCATGTTGATGATGATATAATTTTCCCATAAATCCTTGTTTTTGTCTTTGTTTTTTTTCCTCATCCTTACCACCTTAGGCACTGACAGCTTAGGCACCTACTCTTTCTGGTCCTTTTCTGGTTCACTTGTCCATTCATAGTCCTTGTTTGTATAATAAAGTTCAGAATTTATATCAAAATATTTATCATGTAACAAATAAGTCATTATTTAGGTGCTGGGGGGGAGGGAAGGAGAGCAGAAAACAAGGAAGGGGATAACAATTATGACAAGAAATGTATATGTATTCACTAACTTAAATACATATCTGTAACCCCTCTGCACATGATCTTGACAATAAAAAAATTCTCAAAAAAAGCCATTATTTGCATGGATGTGCACATTCCATGTAATACATTGTTATACAGTACAACTGTAATGGAGTGAAATAATAAAACTAGCCTAAGTAATATTGGGGTGAGGGAAGAAATCCTATGTACTTTGTATATCTCTCCTCAATATAAGAAATTTTGGACATTTTGTCTCTATGTTCCTAAATATAAGAAATAATAAAATACTTTTTAATATATCCTGGTATATGTGTTAAGAATATTTTGGAAGGATATATTCATCTTTTTCACTGAAAGAAAACCAAATTAAGACCATTTTTTAAAGGAATTTGCTACTGTCCAAGAGTTGGATGTTGGATGCACATTGAACCAGGCATCTCTCATGGATACATTATCATCACTGCCTTTACTACTCTTTCTTTCTCTAGACTTCTGGGTTTACATACTAGTGCAGAAGTTGAAAAGAAACAGAAAAGTACCAAGCAGTAGCAGGTGGTGGCAGGATTCTCCTAAGCAAATTTCAAATTGTCTTTAAAAGGCACAATTGATATTGCTTTGCTGAAATGTTGTTCATTTCTAGGCCAATCAGAATTCTGAGAACTGTTCAGAGAATTTTTGATATAAAATTAGCAGATTTTATCTGAACAAAGACCAGTTAGTTCAAGTAACAGCCTTCTTTCTCTTTCTTTCCTTCTTTCTTTCTTCCTTCCTTTCTTTCTTTCTTCGTTTGTTTCTTTCTTTTTTCTTCCTCTCTCTCTTTCTCTCTTTCTTTCTTCCCTTCTTTCATTTTCTTTCTTTTTTTCCTTTCCTTCATTACTTTCTTTCCTTTTCTGTCTTTCTTTGAATGTGTGTGTGTGTGTGTGTGTGTGTGTGTGTGTGTGTGCGCGCGCGCGCTCAGGGCCTAGGCACTCTCCTATAGCATTTCACTCAAGACTGCCATTCTACTACTTGAGGGAAAGCTAAATTTCTGGCTTTTTGCTGGTTAAATGAGAAAAGAGCCTCACAGAATTCCCTACCCTGGCTGGCTTTGAACCATGACCCTTAGATCTCAGCCTCCTTACTAGCTAGAACTACAGGAATGAGCCATTGGTTCCAGGCTACCACAGCAACTCCTTATAGGCTGAGTATAGTAGTAAATTGAGAAAATTACTTCACTACCTCCAGCTAAGCCTTTGTCATATTTGGATATAGTTAGATAACAGGAGCCTAGTTATATAACCAGTTGACTAATCCACTATTTCCTAACTTCTAAAACACCATTATAGGAAAAAGTGGAACAAAGGGTGAACAAATAAAACATTGATACTGATTGCACAATATATGGAAAATGAACTGTACTTGTGGGTAGGGACAAGCAGGAAATACTGGGAGAGAGTGAGAAAAGGGGAGACATGGTTCAAAATAAATTGTGCTCATTACCTGTTTCATGTAACTGTAACTAACCCCTCTGCATATCCTCTCTACAATAACAATACAAATAAATTAAAATAAAAAAGACAATGACAGGAAGTGATTGTTAAATTTCAGTTTACACTTTTAATGTATACAACAACCGTACAGCTAGCAGACTTCTTATTTTAACAGAATGATGTCACTTGTGATCAAATAAAGCTACATTTGCATCACAATTACAAAATGCACTCTCTTTTTCACTGTATTAGCAATTTACTTACCTCACCCTTATGAGTACTAACAAAGATGACACAATGATTGGACATTCACCAAGCCTGAGTACAGAGGGTAACAGAAAACAGCAGATTCTGTCCTTGAATGTCCATAAATTCAGGCACATTGCAGTGTTTTCTCAGTATGTAGTCCAAAGATAGGCAGCATCACCATCACTCACTTTATCTGAAATGAAAATTCTAAAGACTGTTACCATCATCCACGGAACCAGGATCTCTTGGGCTGGTTTTAACTATCAGTGCTTAATAAACCTCTAAGAAATTCCAAGGGATTTCAAACTTTCATCATTTGCTATCCTAATACCTGATCCTGCAATGCAAGTGAAGTAATTTTAATATTACTAAGAGTAGGATTGAATAGAAATTCAAAACTTGTCCCAAGAAGATTATTCTTCTTGTTTGGGCCTCTCATCACAAGGGAAGTTGCAAGCATGTGTATACTTTTCTGTTTAAAATGTTTCTTCCAAACAGTTTCTGACTTTTATCTCTCCTTTCCATATGTTACTTGACTTTTACATTCTCAGTGCTTATAGAGTGGCTGAGTTAGGAAGACCCAAGACTTGACTTCTAGCAAATAGAAACTCTTAGCTTCCTGCAAAACAGATGAACACATAGAAGACAACAAACCTGAACAAATGATAGGTAAATTACAACATACTTCCAATGGTAAAAAGAAATGCCTACATGGAAAGATCTGAGAAGAGACTTGTTATCCCATGGAGGAGTTCCTAGAAAAGTGTGCTTCTGAGTGGTGGAGATCAATGAATAAACAGCATGGGAGAAAAGTTGCCTGCTAGGCAGAAGAAACATGGTGAACTGACAGATAAACTTTAAAGACTGGAATCAGAGAGGTAGGGTAAGTAAGGTCTAAAGTCAAAACTGTTGACTTTCATGAGCTCAAATAAAAATTGATTTGCCCATACCTCTGGAAAAGTTATGTTAAATGTGTTAAAATGCTTTTTTTTAATGGATAGGACACCAGGCTGTCTACATATCCTTGTAGCTACCACACTTTATGAATGGACTTTACTTAGTGCTGCTCTTACAACATTCAGTTGTGCATCTGTGGATGGAGAGCAGTTTGTAACCCCATAGGTCCTTGGATTTGAATGGAACAAAGAATAGAAGAGCTAGGTAGAGAACTTGACACAGCCAATGCTTAGTGACTTCTGTTCCCTTTGAAGGTCTCATGAATTAACAGACTGGGCAAGTACTGCTCTCTTTTTTTTTTTTAAGTTTTTATTATAAACCTGATGTACAGAGAGGTTACAGTTTCATACGTTAGGCATTGGATACATTTCTTGTACTGTTTGTTACCTTGTCCCTCATACCCCCCTCCCGCCTTCCCCTTTCCCCCCCGAGGTGTTCAGTTTTGTGTGTGTCCACAAATACTATTACAGATCTCTTGTATAGATGATATTGTGGGTACAGTTTCAAAGGGGAATGTTTACTTAAAACAACACCCAAATATGGAGAGATGAGTAAAGAACCACAGGAAAGACATTTATTTCTGGACCAATCCCTAGAGAAAACAATGCATTTTTTTTCTTTTAGCTAGATTGAGTTTTTACTCTTGTTCTCACTGGCTGGACTTTTGAAATTTTACTTTTACCCGGATCCCAAATCTCAGTCTTGAAGAAGAACAGAATATTTTACAGTTTGATTCTCTTAAATTTTCAAAGCAGAATGTATTAATGGAATGTCAAAGACAATTTTTTGACAATAATATTTGATGGAAAATAAATGAGTGGGGAAAATGACTCTCTCTCTCTCTCTCTCATACACACACACACACACACACACACACACATACACCCTTCTTAAGTATTTGAAATAAGCTGTTCAAATTAAATATAGATTAACCTAGGGAGAAAATGAGCTTGCTATATAAAATTAATTGCCTTGATTCATATTCATGTGTTAAAACATTCATTAATAACAATTGTGATCAATTGATTTATCCTTTCTCATAGACAATCACTTGGTCACTAATATAAATTAATTTTAATTGTGACTTTCAGCATCCTCCATTCCTTACGACAGTATACTTTGTTATCAGAACATGTGCATTCATATTTCCTTTCTCCAACCATTTTCTAATTTCAGTTAAAGTTTAGGAGAAAGGAAGGGTTGTAAAATCTACAAGAGGATCTGAAAAAGTATAAACTTTCTCACCCTTTCCCTGATCTTGAAAAGAAAATGTGGATGACCTTAGGCAAACCTGGTCTACGTATGCCTCCCTCTATGTGCCCCACATACACTGATGGAAAGGCACTTCAGTTTATTTACTTTCTGAGATTTAACATCAGACTGGTGAGATTCAAAATGTTTATGCTCCAAGCAAAGGAACCTTTTTCATTGTTTGCCAATCTGTGTCAGATTTAATCTAGATCTGTAAACACCAGTACATTTTCGATTCTGATGCAATTTCCTTAAATTTACCCTACAAGGAGGCTTTTATTGTTGTTATTTTCTTTCTTTCCTTTTTTTTTTTCCTTTTTAGTAATCGGAGAGTAAAAGAAAAAAAAGTCCCCGAACCAATTGGCCAATCGATTAACAAATTAACTGCTAAATAATGGATTCGACCCTGTCTACATGGTGACAGGGTGCCTAGAATAAAATATGTCTCTACAATACTTCTTTGAACACATGCCTAACAAAGCAATGCTTGCTTTTCCTAACTAGTTTACACAAATGCCTAGAAACCAAATAGAAAAACATGGATTGATAATATTTTATCATTCATACAAGCTGAACAGAAATGGGCATTACATTGAGAAATGAACAAAACTCGTTTTCTTTCGAATTAAATTTTAATGTAGCAGAACTTTACATGATCCTTTGAACATAAATAAGTGCAAGAAAGACAACAAAATATTTTCCACTGCTAATTATACCATTTATAATGAACATGGTGTAAAAGCACACGCAAAATAATGTTACTAAATGGGCAAAAAATACAATAAAGGGGATTGGAGGAGGAAGAGAGATGACAGCAACCTATGAAGAAATTGGTGTTAAGTAAGAATTACCCTTTACGATTTTTCCATCCCTGGCTATTTACTTAGAGGCTTTTAGTCTGGAATAATGATGATATGAATAATCATCAGAAGCCAAGGCTGTAGCTTAGGAAACTAGTGAGAAAAGAGGGAATATGGAAAAATAAGGAGCTGCCTATTCACAACAGGACATGTAGGACTGCTGTGTACTGATAATATTCACACAACTTCTGCAAAGAACATCACAGAAGAGAACAGGGCTCTCACCCCAATCCACATTCCTCATTCATTTGGGGTTGTTCAGACAAATCATTTTCAGGGTGCTCCTTGGATGTACATTGGAAGCAATTTTCAAATTACTAATTTGTAGGATTTTCTCAGATTGGACTTTAAAGACATGACCACACAATGCAAACATCAGTAGACTGTTAAAGACAGGTGGTAAAGTATGTAGTGGGCGTGGATAACCAGAAATTACTTTGAAAATATTCTCTTCTTTAATAAGTTTTCTAATATTTTATTCACTGAGGGTTATTGACTACAACATGCTCAAATTGTGTTCTGGGCCTCTTAGTATAAAGGCTAATTTGAGAGTGGTCCTGTAGAATCAGGCTTTTAATTCTATGAAATAAGTTGGAAGATAATTTAAATTATATATGTGTACATGCATATACATATTTATAATTTAATATGTAGAATTTAAAATGCTGACTAGAATATTGGTAGTACTTTGATTTTTGTGTTTAGTTGGACTTAATATTGATTGATGATAGTTCTAGGTTAGAAAATGAACAAGATTTGGCATAAACAACTTTATAATAGAATATTATCTTAATTATACTGGAAGATAATAAATGAATTACTTGACAAAGTTTAATTTTAGTGTTCTTGAAGGTGCTGGATACTTATTTTTTTAAGTAGCCACATAGAATTACTCAGCCAGAATTGGTAGGGATAAGATATGGTAAAGATAACCTGAAATTTACAGTCTTTCTTCCATAAAGGCAAATGTTATTTTTAAAAGATGAGAAAGAGAACTTTGCTTGTGACAACTGGGCAGGCTAGGTACACTGCAAAAACAATGTGTATGTGGATATGGAAATAGATTTGTAAGAGGAGTCAAAGTTTACATTAATCAGTAAATACTTGAGATACTGATACTGGCCAAGATAGAGAAAAAGAACTAAGCCTATATCAAGAATAAAACTGAAAACATCAATGCAGTTTCTAAAAGCATTAATATGGTCATATGATCATGCTATCAGCAAGTGTAAGGCAATGTATTTTAAATTTTAAACAAAATGTACAATATTTATAGAAAAATTCAGCTCCCTTAGGTGGACATAAGAAGTTCTTTGACCGTTCATGAGTTTGAATACATCATTGAAATTCACTAAAAGGAAAATTCAACCTCTAATAGAATTATGACTTAAGTCAACAAAACATTTATGAAGAAACAATGCCTGTCTCTTTAATGGGATTTAAAAAGCACTACTCTTAAAGAAAATAAATTGATAAATTTTATCAGGACATTATTAAATCATTAAAAGGCAAGCTGTTGCATAGAAAGTAATCTAATTGATGGACATTGATTTCAGGCCATTCTAAAACTACTTCTTTTTTCTGTTCATTGGGGCTGAACACTGTTTCTGCCACTGTCTTTGAGTTTCTTTTGCTCAAGGCTAGTGTACAGCACCACTTACAGCTTTTTCTGAGTAGTTTATCGGAGGTAAGAGTCTCACAGACTTTCCTGTTTGGGCTGGCTTCAAACTGTGATCTTCAGATCTCAGACTTCTGCGTAGCTAGGAATACAAGTGCAAGAAACATGCACCTGGGTCTTCATAAATCTAAAATCAACAACAACAACAACAATAACAATAAGCAATTGACCCTTGAGAAACGCAATACCAACAACCTGCAAATTCCACTGGCATAAACATAGGCGAAACCAGTGATAGGGATGTCTATACAGAAAGTTTGGAAGAGTTGTTTTGTTTTTTATGATATCTGGAGAGTATAGAAAATGACATGACATCCTTTAAAGGTAGAATGATTTTTTAAAAATAGTATGATGTCTCACAAAGGAATATGTGTATTAGGGATAAATCTCACAAACAATGATGAGTGAAAGACAGCGAACATGATATAGAACATGATGTAAAATATGGCTAACATGTGTATTATGACATTATTGTGAAAAATCTAGCTGTGATGTTTGGAGACCTATGCTGTAATGTGTAAAAATTTATGCTTATATAACCTTTTGTAGATGTTTATGTTAGGATAACCTATTACGGTCTTATAAAATTACCCATGCTTTTTGAATGAGTGTGCATTCCAATTCATGTGTACAAATTTCAAATAAGGTCTTTGGTTTTAAAGCTATCTACATAAAAAGTTTTGTGGTCTTTGTATTGCCTTTCTATAAAATGCAAGTACAATGGATTGCTACCTAAAGTTTCCACAGGATAAGAATAAGATAAATTATCTAAAACATAGCAAATGATCATCTATTATAAATATAACTTTTCATATAAGCAAAAGATTTTTCATTTTTAAAAGTATAAAATGAGAGGTGAGTTAATGCAGATAAGATGGATTAGAGCTAGATTTCTTCACTCAATTTTAAAACTTTGTTAACTCAGACAAGCACTTGGATGAACATTTATCAAGACTGTGTGAATGAAGATTCTTGTGCTGGGTAAAAATGTATCTGCAGGATCATCATGACATTTTACACAGAAAATAATGCTCATATGGAACATGAAAAAGTTATCTTCTGCCAATTCTTTCAGAGCAATTTAAAAAGAAAATGTTTTGGTCCAAGATCTTGATTCCTTATTTAGCAATTGTGGAAGGAAAAAAAATGGAGCTATGTGATTATCTTAGTCTTCTCTTTTTTTATTGATTAAACCCCACATTTACTCTAACAGAAAATCCTCAGATAGGTGGGTTACACATGCCTATAATCCCAAGTATTCTGGAAGTATTGATAAGAATATCACTTTTTGAGTATAAATCTGGATAAAAGCAAGACCATGGAAAATAGGGATGAGGACTTGGTTCAGGGGACAGAATGCTTTCCTAGCATGTGGGAGGCTGAGATCAAACCCTGACACTGCCAAGGAAATAATCTGGCATTCATATTTAAAATACATCTGGGATTGAATCAATTTCTCTGGATTCTATTCTTGCTTAGCACTTGCATAGCAAATATCAAATGTTATTTTGCTTGTACTTCTTATACTGTGTTTTGAATTCATGGCCTTGTGTTTACTAAGTAAGCACTCTACCACTGGAGCTAGCCCTTTACATGCTTTCATTTTTGGATAAGGTCTTGTGCTTTTTGCTAATTATTTATTAGACCATGGCCCTGGAGTAACTAAGATTATAGCTGTACTGCAACACACCTGGCCCTACACTAGTTTATTAGAATATTTTCCTTAACATCTCTCAGTGTAGTTTCCATCAGCTCCACTTCAGGTATCAAATGACCATTCAAATACCATTTCAGTGAAGACTCATTCTCTTTTCATTTTTTTCTATTATTTGCTGTCTACAATGTAGATTTTGGGCTGTAGGAGTGACAATGCGAACTTTTTAGAATTATCTGTAAGGTCCTTTGTGATCCCACACACAGCTTGTCTCCCTACCTTCCTCTAACACGGAAGGATTTTCTTGATCTTATTCAACACAGTTCTTTCCTCCAGACCTTCTCATATACTGCCTTCTGTTTCTGAGATCACCTTTCCCCAGGCATCTGTTTTATCCATTCTATTTTATTTTAAGGTCTCAGCATAAGAATCACCTAATTAGATATGACTACACTGACCACTCTTCTTAAAGTAGTGACAGTCATTCATATCTCACTCTACCACTTTACTGCAAACATTTGCACATGCAGATCACCACTCTATGCTTCCATTTGCCCAGCTGTTTGACCATTTCCATGAGAGCAGGATTTTTGTTTGATTTATACTCTCTAATCTAGTGCCAATCAAACAATAACACCCGCAATGTGTTGTTTATTCTCCCAAGTAGGTTGCATAGATTAATTCCCCTTACCTTAACCCAATATATAATCTTGCATGGTCTTACATCACTCAAATAATTCTAAATACCTGTTTACTGCTACAGTAAGTCCTTCTTTTCTCTTTGCTAACCTACGCACACACATCCTTGCTCCTCTATTAACACATGACCTTGCATAAAGCTCTACCTTTTTTGGTCTATAATGTAGATTTAGATTTCTACTCAAAAGTGGTAAATACCAAGTTACGGTGTCTAACAGTCTTTAGCAGCCATCCAAGCAAGTTGTACTGCATCAAAGAGTAGAGCAGTGTGTTACCATTCACCACAGGGGTCAATGAGGTCAATTTCACAGATATCATCTTATTTAAACTTTCCCACAAATGCACACATTATTATAAACTCACAGACTGCACTCCTTTGTATTTATGAAAACATGATTTGGTAAAGTGCACAACCGGGAAGTGTGAGAAAATTTTCTGCAGCCTGATTCTTGTAAATAAAATCATTTTCAAGTCATAATTTGTATAATATTTGGGGTGTGATGTTTGATTTTTTTTCTTTCCCTCATCAAAATAACTTTAATAACAAAGAAATATTAATATTTTGCCCCAAGAAATGTAGCTGTTGATTAAGTCTCTGGCTTAATTTACCACCATGTGATTGTTTTTCTGAGAGAAAAAAAAATCTCCAGACTACCTAAACTAAATATTTCTTAAACATTGCCTTCTCTGGAATTTGGAGATCTTTTATTTTTAACTGAACTCTTATTAAGAAGCGTGCTATTTTAATAAACCTCATGAAAATCTGTGTTAATAGTTTGATACCAGAGAACACCAAGCATTCTCTCACTGCATATTCTGATTCTACTCGGTGACTCTCCCCACATTTTTGACTAAAAGTGACTTGCTTCATTCACTTTGTGTTTGTAAATTCATGGTAGCAGCAGCCTCTGAGAAGTTGCAAAAGAGCTTCCTCTACTAGCCAGGAATTTCTTTCATCTTGTCTTCCTCATCCCCTCCCTAGGAAACCGTTTGTGTCTTTCATTCATTGTCACTAGACTTTTATCCTCGTCTTTTCTCCTCTGTGTTTTTCATAACCAAGGTTTCAGAGGAAAATAATACTTGAAATAGTCATTCATACTAATGAAATTAGTCGCAAGTAACAGAAAATATACTCACTACCTTATTATGTAATTGTATCTCCTCTGTACATCACCTTGTCAATAAAATTTAATTAAAAAAGAAATAAAAAAAGAAAATAGTAAACATAGCACCAAATGTAGATATTGAGTTCCCCAAATTGAATTTTAAATTTGCTTTTTAGATTGTGTTGAAACTGAGGCAAATATGAAGGAAAAAATGGAAAATCCTACATAAACTTAAAAGTAGTGGTATGGTCTTCAAATATAAAATATCTAAGTAAACATAATACATACTGAAATAGCTTAAGTTGTATGTTCGATATTTTATGGCTCCTTTAACAAGTCTAATGGTGCTATGATACATAATGTCAGAGACAACATGATTTGGGGAAATTGAGTCATGTTGCATTTTTTTTTGGTGTTTTTTTTTTTCTGATGACTTCTCTCTCATTTGCAAAGTTCCCATGTTACATGGAAACATTTTTGAGATCACTGACCTCTAATCTAGACCCTATTGAATCACAACATTTTTGAGATCACTGACCTCTAATCTAGACCCTATTGAATCACAACTGTTTGAGGAAGAATTGTACTTGTGAAATTCCAAGTGTCTTTCTCGACAATTCTGAAGACCCCTTTCCTAATATGGCAGTTATAAAAAGGCTATTTCTCTCTTGTTTGGTTTGTATACATTTAAAGGACCCACTCCATTTCTGGTAGTGAGTAGTAATGCTTTGGTTACTTCACGAAGTCCTTGGTTTTCAACTTTCTTTGTGTAGCTCTATTACTAAAATAACTCTACAACTCAATATAGTCCAGTTATATTCATATGGTGGGCTCTATTCAAGTATTTTGTGTGATGATACCACAACATATGGGCCAGGCTAACTCTTTGAAATGGAAAGGATTATTTAGCCTACCTAGTATCCCAAATTTTAGCTCTGGAAAGTACATTATAATATCTTGAATAGGGACATGTATGGGAGTGAGAGATTATATCACAAGACAAAAAGTCAGAAACACAGAGAGAGAGAGAGAGAGAGAGAGAGAAGAGACAGAGATAGAGAGAGAGAAAGACAGACAGAGACAGAGAGGCCGATTCCAGGGTAAACCATAGGCTTTAATAAATCATTCTTGTGAGAATTCAAAAGGGTCTATGATAAATATGACAAAAAAATTTTCATGAGGACAGCTTCCTCCAATAACTAAATACCTTCCCACAACATCCTAACTCTTAAAAACAACTCTAGTAGCTCCAACTTTACCAAATGAGGGACCAATCTTCCAGTATCTGAATATTTGGGGAACAGTCAGTATTTAAACCATAACAAGGTCTTGTCAAGTGAAGCAAAGGTATTTATGGAGAGTAGGATATAGATAATTCTGACCTGAGCCCGTTCTGGGTAACAGGTTTGCTTTGATGCTCATTCCATTCCCACCAAAGTCTCTTATTTCACAATTGAATAAACTTGAGACCTGGGCATGCCATGTTATGCCCACTATAAAAGATGTGGTAATAGGAATGTCTGGACAAAACCTCGGGTCAGTTTCTCTTCTGAGTGTAATTGTCCCTGTACTACACAGCTCCCGTAGGCACCCTGGAGCCCCTGCAATAGCCGGCTTCTTTTGAAGAGGGAGCCACAGTGTCTCCGGCAGTGCAGTACCCTATCAGTCACCTTCTATGACCACTTCCCTTTGTCTCCTATATACTGCTGCTCTTTGAAGACTCTGAGAGAAAGCATGTGTTTGTTCTCTCCATTTTGCATTTGTTTTTCTACTTCCTTCAACTCTGCCAGTGTGATTCCTGCTGCTATATGTGAGGGGCTTTCTTCTTTCTAACATGTTAAATATCTTTGAATGATTCAGAGAACCATGCAAAATTTCTCTATTGAAATTCAAAACCCAGCCAAGCTGACCTCATTTCAAAATAAGACCAAATCTCCAGCCAGCTAGTTTTATTCAAACCATTCTTTTACATATTATTTATTTATTTTTTGACGTTTTTTTATTTATTTTTCCTGTGGACATTTTGTTTCTGCAAAACAGATTTTTAGTGTGTTAATGAGAAAGAGGCACAATAATGACTTACATTTACATATGACTTCCAAGCCTCAAACCCCACCTGCACACATCATTCTTCCTAAAAATTGTCTGGGGAAGGTATAGGGGAAAATTATGGCACACTTCTTGCAAACATACACACACGCACGAACACACACACACACACACACACACACACACACACACACACACATGACAACTGAATCTTTTAAGAAATCAAATGTGGTGTCCAAAGGTGTTTTTTTTTAATTTCAAATACTATGTACACTTATGCATAGGCAAAATCTACACAGACACAATAATTCCTGTGTATTGTGAAATCTAGACATTGGATATAACATAATGAAGCTTGAGCTATCTTTTTATTGGATGAGGTTTCTATAGCTCTCAGTACACTTTTAAAACTTACCCGGGAAGAATATTCAGTCCTTGTGGGAGGAATAATAATGCCAAAATAATTTGATAGGGATAATGTGTAGAAATGGGTGACTGATCTATCTCAGAATAATGAGATATGTAAGGAAATCTAACAGTATTTTTGGAAAGACAGTTCTTACTTCTAATGAAGAGTTAGAAGGGAAAGACGATGCTCTTCATTTTCAGATGTCAACTTGGAATAAATGAAGTCATTTGGCTACTTGCACTGAAGAAAAGCTGAAGGCCCAATGACTTTCTTTTACCTTCTATCCTATACCCAAATTAAATGTGGTTACTCCCATCTTTTGTGGTCCTTGAGAATTCTTTGAGGTTTTTGAAAATTCTTGTTGAGATTTCTTTGGCCATGTCTAGAGGTCAGCATATTATTACCTAGTGATGGATTGAATGAAGGAACATATTCATCCGCCTAATTTCCCCTGATGCTGGACTACAGGATTCTGCTTAAAGGTCAGGTAAATTTGGGGCTAAGAGAGCCAAGAAGGACCATTTCTGATTATACTAGAGTTATTCACTATTTGATGATATGGAAACTGTAGGTGGCTGGCTGGATGTGGGGACTATACAGCAGAGCTCCTGCACAAAGAGCCGTGTAATGGGGAAAGAATGTAGCACACAATAGGTACTTGATAAATGTGTGTTGACTTTTAATGTTGAGTGGCAGCAGTTTACACACATGATGCAAGTTTGTATTTGTTGGGTTTAATTTCTTCATTTTTTGAGTATAAGCCAGGGTTTAGTTCTATAGCTCAGACTGGACTCAAATTCATATCATGCTGCCTCGAGCACTATGTGTTGAGATTTCAAATTTGTGCATCACCCTGGCTCTTTACAGATTCAAAAGAAATGTGAGTTACAAAAGTAAACTCTGGACACTTAGAATAGTTATTTCCCAAGTTTAATTCTTTTTCTTTGCTGAGATTTCTAAAGGTAGATTTACACTGATATTTTTATTTATTTCCTTCCTTTCCTTCCTTCCTTCCTTCCTTCCTTCCTTCCTTCCTTCCTTCCTTCCTTCCTTCCCGTCCTCCCTCCTTTCTTCCTTCCTTGCCTCCATCCCTCTTTACTTCCCCCCCTCCTTCTCTCTTTTCTTTCTCCCATGTATTCTTTCTCTTTCTGCCTTTTTATTTATATTTTTATCATGGTTTTGCGGATTAAACTTATAGCCACATACATGCTAGGCAAGCACTCTACAGCTGAGTTATTCCATATACAACTGAATAATACCATCAGCCCTTTTTGTTTCACTTATTTTTCAAATAGTGTCTCATACTTTGACCTGTTACTTGTGGCTCCCAAAGTGCTGATAACAGATAGGCCCCTCATAAGAGGTTTATACTAATATTTCACTAACATTTTCACTGCTGAGATTGAACTATAATTCTCCTATTTCTACCTTTCAGGTAGCTGGCATTATATGTGTGCCCTACCACACACAGGCCACAATTTTCTTTTCATTTCTGTAAATGTGACCATGGTCAATTTGACCTAGCATGGGAGGTATGGATTTGCATTAGTCTCCACTCAGACTCTATTTCAGGATTCTCACAGAAAATTCTTTAAGGATATGAGGATATTCATTCAGGGTGTCTATCTTAAAGATAACACAAGAACATCATGTAAAATTTTATTCTCATATCAAAAAATGGGCATTTTCAAATGAAGCACACATTTAGAGTGAATACACACAAGCTTTACACAAACTGACTAAAAAAAAAGAAAGATAGTGTCACATGTAGGCAGAAAGGACTTTTGAGATATTATTAGGCTTGTTAGAAGCAAATAATTACATGCATTGAAACCTAAAGTATCAAAGTTACACTTAATTGATGCTTTTTTTTTTAATTTAAATTTACCCTGGTGTCCATACGGAACAACTGTGTTGGCCTCTATCTATGGGGCAGTCATTATATCATTATATTGCTTTGTAAAGAGCATCACTAAAAAGCACACATAGAAAAAAAGGGTCATAAAAACTGCATGATGATATCCTTTTAAATTATGTAAACCTCATTGAATGTAATAGTGTCAGTGAACAAATAATCCGTTGGTTGAGGAAGATTAGTGGCTGCAATTATTTATTCATTTTAATGTTTGTTATTAAGGCTTCCTCTTGCTCTTTGTGGTCATTGTATGATGAAAGATCAATAACAAAGAAGATGAGAAAGTGCATAGGTGATGGTTAATTATCAGAAAAGAGAAAGGTAGGCAAAT
This sequence comes from Perognathus longimembris pacificus, assembly GCF_023159225.1. Classification (NCBI taxonomy): domain Eukaryota; kingdom Metazoa; phylum Chordata; class Mammalia; order Rodentia; family Heteromyidae; genus Perognathus; species Perognathus longimembris. The sequence continues at coordinate 32,854,990 of NC_063175.1, read as the reverse complement.
GCTTTGATTCCTGCTAATACTCCCACTCTTCTTCCCCCAATTGTTCCTCTAGTTTAGAATTTTCTTCAGCTTGAAATGGCACAGAAAGCTCAGCATCTGGACCATTCCTCTCCCCACAGTTGGGCATCTTTCTTACCACTGGTATGGGTTTATGAGACCATCTGTCTGTCCTCTATACCTCAATGCCCAGAAAGGCATCTAGCATATAATAGGCACTCAATACATATCTATTGAATTAATAATAAATAACTATGAAACTCAATGAGAAGCACCATAGCTTGTCTACAATATTCAAAATTTACATTAGCATTTTAAATGCCCTGAGATCCTCTATAGTAAACTGAACTGCTTAGATTGTCTGAAGTGGGCTCCTCAAGAACATTTTTCCATAGTTTATTCATTACAGTTCTGGAAAATCGGTTGGGAAAAATTTTGAGGTATTTTTTACACATGTAATATATTATTATTTGTATTTTTAGGAAGAATGCCTTATAATCAAGTAAAAAATACACAGCTGGTTGGACTCTTACCAACTGTCTAGTAATTATATGAAAAGACGTCTTTTTTCAATAGTTTCAGAAGTTGCCTTCAGAAGTTTAATGGGTGCTCATCTTTAATGACACTCAAACCAAAGGTATGGAGTGGAATGATTCATAAGGAAAAGGGTAAGTGAAGAACAGATCTTCAAAATTAAGAAATGTCTTTGGATTCAACTCAAGGAAGAATTTTCTTAGGTCTTCCTAAGACCTGTGTTTCTTTTACATACAGTGTTTGCATTAATTATAGCTTTAAAAGTGTTGCTGCTTCTCTTCCAGTCTCCAGCGACTCATTCCTGTAATCCTAGGTACTTAAGAGGCTGGGCTCTGAGCAGTACGGTTTGAAGTCAGCCCTGGTATGAAAGTCCAGGACACTCATACATCCAATCAGCTACCAAGAAAGCCAGACATGAAGCATTAGAATGCCTGTTATCAAGAAAAAAAATAATAACAGTTGCTGGAGGGAATGTGGCCAAAAGGGAACTTTACTACACTGTTGGTGGGAATGTAAACTTGTTCAACCACTCTGAAAGCAGTATGGAGGTTCTTCAGAAGGCTAAACAAAAAGCTTCCCTATGTCCCAGCAGCCCCACTTTTGGTTATTTACACAAAAGATTACAAGCAAGACCACTTCATCACAGCGCAATTTGTTATCGCTAAAATATGGAACCAACCTAGATGCCCCTCAGTAGATGAGTGGATCAAGAAAATGTAGTACATATTCACAATGGAATCCTACGCCTCTATCAGAAAGAATGGCATTGTTCCATTTGTAAGGAAATTTAAGGACTTGAAAAAAAATCAAACTAAAAGAAGTGATCCAGACCCAAAGTAACATAGACTCTGTTTTCTCTCAATGGAAATAATTAGTGCACGTGTAGGATAATCCTACCAGAAGATCACTGTAGCTCAATAGCTATGTACATATGAACACACAAGATGATGCTAACCAAAATGAACTCCAAGTTATGGAAACAAGTGATTTATCATCGTTGTTGTTATTTTCAACATCTCATGTGAAGTTATGCCTTTTTCTTTTGTCTTTCTTCCCCATGGTTTTGCCACTGATATCATTGTAACTGATTTTGGTACCATGGATATTGTATATATGTATACTGGAACTAGGGAAAGAAAGGGGAACGTCAAAATGGAGAGGCAAAGGATAAAAGACAAACCAGTGCAAAAGAAATACTTAACGTACAACTTATGGTGGGGAGGGAAGTGGGGAGGAGAGAAGGCAGGGAAAAAAATGATAGAGGAGGCAATAAATTGGATAAGAAATGCTCCCACTGCCTTACATATGAAAATGTAACCCCTTTCTACATCACTTTGACAATAAAGAAAAAATACATTTATTTAAAAAATATTTACAAGAAAAAAAAAGGTGGTAGAATGCTAAACTTGAACTAAAAAAGAAACAACAAACAAATTAACAAAAACCCTCAGGGGACAGCACCCAGATACTAAGTTAAAATCTCATCAGTGGGATTAAAAATAAAGAATTTTTCTCATAGGTACCTGTACCTCTATTATCATCATCATGTGCATTCACTATTACAAGTGTCTCCTTGGAAGCAAGTACTTACCATTTTCTCCTAAGTATAGATTTGAGTACCAATTATATTAAAAGATTTGTCTTATGACTAAATATTGTTTTGAGTTGTTAGTTGCTGGCTTGGGAACCAAACTTGGGTTACCATGTATGTTTTGGCACATGTATACATTTTACGATGTTTAGTCAGAGTAAATAATTCTATCTGTTCAAGCATTCATCATTTGTTCATGGTGGAAATATTCAAAATCCTGTCTTTTGACTTTTTAAAATATATGGTTGTAGTATGTACAATGTAAGCCAGAACTTACTGCTACTTAATTGTAACTTAGAATTTAGTGAGCAACTACTATACTTTTCTTCCTTCTCCCCTTCCCAATATTCCATAACCAAAAATCTACCTTCAAGTTCTAGGAGACAAGTGTTTTTTGGGGGGAGGGGGAGTCTGTGTCCTATATTTTCATTCACTTCTTTAAACTAGTAAATATCAACTTTATGTTTTATATATTGAACTCCATAATAAATTAAAGCCATGGTGTTATATTAACTTACATACATTCTCTGCCATGTGGAGAGGAGCACAGCTTCAGTTCTCGAAGGAGAGTGTATATACTTTCTCCCCAGTGCTTGACCCTCATCTCTCCTGGCTGTCTCTGCACAAAACCTTAATACTGATATAAAGAGTAAACATAGGCCTGGTCCTACTGGCTCATATCTAAAATCTTAGCTACTCAGGAGTTCGAAGATTGAAGTTCGAAGCTACCTGGTGCAAGAATGTTCATGAGACTCTTATTTTCCCAAATTAACAACCAGAGAACCAGAAGGGAAGCTATGACCCAAAGGTAGAGAGCATTATCCTTGAGCAAAACAAACATGAGACAATGCCCAGTCCCAGAATTCAAGCTCCATGATTCACCAAAAAGAGTAAACACATTTGGAATAGCCTGCTCTTCAGTCAAATAAATAAGTTAGGGTTTTCCTAAGATTGAAGATGGAAAGTTTCATAGAGTTTTAAAGGACAGTTCTTAATTGAAAAAAAAAGAAACACCTTGATTTTAAAAATATGGACTTCAGAAACTTGATTTTTAATGAATTTAAATAATTTTCATTCGTTGAGGAGGGGCATTGGGATGGAAAACCAAGAAAATGAGGGAAAAGTAGACACTGTTCAAAAGGAAAAGTAGTCATTACCTGACTTTCATAACTGCAACCCCTCTGTGTATCACATTTACAATAACAATAAAATTAATTTTTATGTGTTGTAGTAGGTCTTTTAACACAGCACCTACAAGAGGCTACGTGATCACAAATGCATACAGCCTAGTATAGTGTCTGCTAAATATAGTGAGGGTCCTGACTGAAGTTTTGAACTTGCTCAGCAACATCATTAGCCTTTATGTCAGCAGTAGAGAGGAGGCATGTTTTGTGAAAAAAGTCCAAAGATATACATCATGGGGCAAAAACACATAATGTATCAATTTCGATAATTTTATTCCATTTCCACAATTTTCAGTGGATTTTATGGGTCTTCACAATTAGAAGATCAAACAAGTAAGGAATCACAGTTCTTGTCCCGGTATTCTTGGTAAGCCACTTGACGTTTCAGGGCATCTGTTTCTTCCTTCATGTAAGACCTACTGTGGACTTTAGTAACACATTGTAAAGCTCTTAGAGTTGTGCTGGTCATCTTCTAAGTTTCATGCATTACTTAAATCTGGCTATGAGTACATATACTTCACTGGCCCTGTCTTTCTCTACAGAGCTACTTAAATAAGAAGCAATGAGAGTGGCAGTGAAAATAATTGGTAAGAACCCTGTTCAAACTATTCATTACATTATGAGATGAATGGAAAGAATTAAATATCTGATACGCTAAATCCTGACATGTAATTCCTTTTTGAACGTAGTGGTTTTTTGGGTTTCATTTCAAATTCAACTGAGTGTACAGCATGATTGCTGTGAATATTCCCCATATTTTATGTAAGTATAACTGCCACTTTTTAGACTATGTAATCATGTTTGTTTCTTATATTCCATTATGTGTATTTTGATTTGAAACTGAGGCTTTTCTGGAATAATTTTTACCATCTTTAAGATGGTGTGCAAAGGAGTTGTCATTCAACAAAACAGTTTATGAACACAGTGCATCTAGAGGAACCTTTCAACTTTCTCACCCAACCACCCCTCCCCACCCACCTCTTTCCCTTGCTTTCCTTATTTTTTAGGTTATGTATTGAATTACTGTTGCCATTTAACAAAGAAGTCTATATATGCAATGCATCTTGATCTGCACTACTCCTTCAACATATTCACCCTCCTCTCGACCCGACCCCCTTTTATATGTGTTTCAATCCAGTGGTGTATACAATAAATTCTTGCCTGCATTCTCCCTCTTTCCCCACTTCATTCCTTTACCTTTTCTCCCCTTTCATAACCCTTTGCAAGTACACATTTCCTCATACTTAGTTTGTTGGGCTTTGAACAAGTGGATGACGATGATGTGATATGTATACATAGTAGAATTTTACTCTTCCATCAGAGAGAATGGTATTGTACCATTCATAAGGAAATGGGCAGACTTGGAAAAATTATATTAAGCTAGACTCAGAGAAACACAATTTTCTTACGGATCCCTTCATTTGTAGTAGCTAGAAATGTGCCTATAAACCTATAAGTAAACACACTCAACGGTATGCAAGTGGTTACAAATGAATTAACTGTCATATAATAGACTCTATGGAGAACTCAAATAGTGCAATCCTTTAGAAAGACTAAGTCAAAGCCAACAAAATAGGTGTCAGAAGCTAATCTTTTATGTGGAATTTTCTTCTTTCATCAGACTTCTAGTTGCTTATTTTTTTATTTAGCTTCTTTTGTTTTGGGAAATAAGTGCACAGATATAACGAAATTACACAAAGATAAGAACACTTCCTTTTTTATTGTCCATATATGGTTTCATTTTTATGCTGAGGCTGGAAATTGACATTAAGGCCATGAATTCTTGCTCAGCTTTTCTCCCATGGCTCGGGTTCTAGCATTTGAGCCATGCCTCCACTTCTTGCTTTTTGTTGATTAACTAGAGTAATAGATTTATCTGGCTGAGCTGTCCCCTGAGACCCTCTGACCCATCTTATCCTCCTGAGTAGCTAAGATTATTAGTCTGAGACACCAGACTAGGCTGTATTTTTGTTTTTAATGCAGAACTGAAATTTTTCCAGCAAACAGAGTTACAAAATCTTAAAATTCATGCTGATTGCCTTTTGTTCCCTTTAGGGGATGTGAGATTGAGGCTTAATGATTAGGAACACAGAAGAGTCCTTGGTCTGTGATTCAGATCCATTCACTTCTCCCTCTTGATTTCTGCTTCTTGTCTGTGAAGAAGAGAGAGAAAGTTTATCCTTCTATTACAAGTTCAGTGTACATTGTATGTAATTATATTAATATTACAATGAAATTCTCTTGTATGAGTAGTGTGTACTTTAATAAGTCTAACTAGTAATTTTCAAAGAAAGTAAAAGAGATGATTTTGACCAAAATATGTACATGTATATAAATATTCATGTGTGTAAACATAATAAGGTAGCATAGAATCTCTGTACAATTAATTTATGATAGTTTCTTAAAAAGGAGACAAGAAAGAAAATGGACAGACTCTATTACTAGGGAACCCTTCTGTTCTTTAATTGGGCAAGGCTTATATTCTTGTGCAAGTACAGTATGAGTGCCTCCCCTCCTCCCTCTACGTCCCTATTGTGGGTGATTCAGGATGATATATTCTTACTGAGAATCTACTACTCCACACCCTGTAAGTCTACTCGACAGCCTTTTATGGCTGAAATTTCCCGGTCCAGTGACCAATTGCTTAGTGTTGAATAATGTCAAGATCGTTCAACATGACTTTGACATCACCCTTAGAGCAAAGAGGTATACATACACTTTTGTCAAGGCAAATCTGTTTTCATTATTACTATAATAGTTTCAAAGCAGACCCATTTCATTTGTCTCTCCAACCAATTAAGAGTAAAGGAAGTCTCCTCTTCCTTCTCTGTTCTTTGGTACATGGCTGTCTTGTAATTCTTTAATATGTAATATGGTACTTCATTTTGTTGACCTTACATGTAAGCCCTCCCTGTTTCCATAACTTAAAGAAGGAATCAAATAAACACTTTCCTCTTCTTGCTAATCATGCTAGATAATCTCTGTAATCTCTGTGTTTCAGGTAGACCAAAGAAGTTGGGTGTGGGGGGGGGGGGGAACGGGGGGATGTGATAAGATCTAGCTGACCTTGCTCTCCTGCTTTTAATTAAAACCTAGAATGATTTCTAACCTCCGACTTACTCCAATGACTCTTTTTTCCTTCTGGAGTCCATTTTCTGATTTCAGAACAACAGACAACATCTCACGCGGAATGCTGTTGATCCCTAAATAAATTAGGAAATGCAACAAACACTGTATACTAATACATATGTATACATTCATAAAATAAACACACTAATACTTAAGCATTCATATATGCAATATACATTTACTTATTTATATTTTCCATTTTATAGTGCAAAGTCTTCTGTTGAACAATATGAGTTCTTATAACTTTCAAATGTGAAGAGCTAATGAAATCAAAGCCATAGGTTAGTATTTAGCATTTATATAGCACTTGTATTTGCAAAGTGCTTTAGAATAATTCAATCCTTAATCCCCATAACAGGCCTCAGAGGGAGGCCCAGTTATCATTCCCTTTATAAATGAGGAAATGGAGACCTGGAAAGGTTTCCTGACATGTTATGTGGCTGATTGGTGGCAGCCCTTGATTAAAGCACAAAGGTCTTGATTTGGAGGAGTGTTGCTCATCCTTGGGGCCCTAAAGAATGAGATTTCTTAATAAACCCGTGAGTCATGGAGAAGTACTGTCTGGCTGTGATTTTACTAGGCTGTTACCACTGCATCTCATTGAAGGCTTAAATCATCTTAGTGCTGCTGAACTCTTTTCAGTAATAAAATAAAAAGTGTATTAAGTGCTAAATTCTGCCCATAACTGGTATTTCTCATTGACTGCAAGTTTATGGAAGTTGTCAACTTCAGAGACTAACTTATATGAAGAATACTCTAGCCTCTGTAGGTAGATGAATTGATCTAGTCAAAACTGACAAGGATAAAATTAACAAATTTACCAATCCCTGGTAGATGAGGGTACATTTGCCAGTTTTTGTGCTGTAGGACCAACATGCTACAAAGCTCCTAGCTCAGGACATTCATCTTCTCACCTGCAGACCCTGTTACCTAGGTATCACAGTTTCAGTTACAAACTTGAAATCACCATAGCAACCAATTAGTATTTATGTTGCCAAGACAGCATGCAGAGAAAAGGGAGGCAGGGTGTGCTTACTCATTTTTATGTTTTCTCAGGGGAGAAAGGATAAAATGCTGATTCCAGTTTCCAAATTCCCATTGATTTTGCTCATCTGAATGTATATTCACATCTGTCTTTTCCATCGTTGATCAACCTAGTGTCAAAGAATGTACGATACAAAAAATAAATTCTACAGTTCTTAATATTGCCAAAGTGAGTTGAAAAGAATTGGTGGTTTCATTGCATTTCTGGCACACTGGCCTACTGTAACATCTTATATCCAAGCACCTCTGCAAGTTCACATTTTACATTTTGTCCAGTATTTTCTCAAAACATATACTCCTCTTGACCTTCAAATAAGCAGAACAGAAAAAAAGATAATAATTTGGTCTTATTACTTATTTGATTGATTCTTAACTTAAAAAAAAATACATACCCTGAGAAAGAGAAAGTGAATTTTAACACACAAACAGAATGGAAAATCTTTAGATCCAAGTTCCTGGTCCAGCACTAATCAGCAATGGAGTCTTTGATAAGTAACTAGCAACCCTGGCTCAGTTCCTAGTAAACAGACACAGGAAACTCACTAGACACCATGTTGGAAATGAACTATACAACTTGGGAAAGAGGAAGTTGAGAGAGGAAAAATTGGGAGAGAGTAAGGGAGGAGGTAACAAGCTTCAAAAAGAAATCTACATATTACCTGACTTCTTAACTCTCACCACTTTGTACACCTTTACTATTTTTTTAAAAAATGTAAACAAAAACTACAATATACAAATGCAGATGTCTGTCCCTAGCAACATAGTAAAAATTGTGGGAATCTTTCTATGGTAATTGTTCATTAAAACTTGCTTTCCATTTACCAACTATGCTTGAACACATACTAAATGATTTTCTATTGAGTATTTTACGTGTGTGTGTGTGTGTGTATGTGTGTGTTAAGCACTATATAGTTTAATTTTGAGGAAACTTTCTATATTAACAAGGATGGGAAGAGATAGCTAAACTTTTCCTAGAATGAATGTGGAGCAACTCCATTAGCTACAATTATGAAAGCTACAAAGCTTGCATAATTACTTGGCCATGTGGATGCTATGATATCACCAATCACTAATGGGATTTGAGAAAATTCCCTATGTAACACAACTTCTCCCCAGGTTCATCTAGAAACAGTTCACCACCCTCTGGAATTAATGAAATAGGCTAAAAACTATTACTCTGGAAAGCTAAGTGTCTATGTAGTTTGGATAAATTGAGTAAAGAATTAAAATTTCCCTTCCATTCAATTTGTTGTAGACTGTTTTAATGGCAAATAAATGGGGGGGAAAAGCTCTGTTTGTCAACCATAGAGGAAATAGAGCAATCTTTTTGGTTTGGTGTGTTTGGCTTCAGTCTCTTCTGACAAATCAAGTGAGGGAGTTCGTCAAATGAATTGACAAATAACTTAAATGGATCTAAGTTCACATCCTAGCTGTTCCAAGTAGAAATTTCCAAATCCTTCACTGCCTGCATAATCCATACCAACATCAGTCATAAGCATTACTAGCCTGTCCTTCTTACTAAATATCTGCTTTATTGTATACTGTCACGTGTCCTAGGTTCTATGGTTAACCTCAGCTCCCCTCTCCTCCATTGTCCATGAAAAAACTATCACAGATATTGAACTAGTGGTACTTATTAAATGATTACTGAAATAAAAAAATAAGAAGAGTAATCACAATCAAGTAAACTCAGTTTATTTAGCTTTCATTTATAGGAAGGAATCATCTCCACATTTGTTTGGCTTGGAGATTGTATTCCATTTTCTTTCCTAAAGTGTAATGCCCCTTGAGATTTTCCTATTGGACCTGGGGACACTTCAGACATGTTTTTACTACCCAGGTGAATACATGTCAAGGGTACAATACTGGATAAAACTTGACATATGCATTTCTGCCAACTTTTTCTTATAAGAATTTTTAAAAAGAAGTCAAGGCATTATTCTTCTTTAATATCCTATACTACTTTGGATAAAATTAAAGAACTTTAAATGTTGTATCTTTTCTTCTTTTTATAGTGAGTAATTGTATCACATGGTATATTTCTTTGCTAAAGTCCAGCTAGTTCACTTTGGTAACAACCCACTCTCTATAACAATCTTCAGTGAAAAAAATATGATTGAGTTTTATAGTTTTATTCTTAGAAGAATAGAAGGAATTATGTGCCCAGGAAAATCCTCATAAAACTATTATACAAGTAAATCCAGGAAAATTAATTCAAAAGCAACAAAAAATATTTAGTAGTTGTGATAGACAATGCCCTAAGTATGACACTTGAAAATATACAAAAAATGAAAATTGCACAAGTTTTTGGTTAAGAGTAATAATTTGATATTTCACAACTTTCCACAAGAAAAAGAAAAGCTTTTGAATATTTTTAAGAAGTGAAAAACACCTGTCAAAAATAGTTCCTAAGTACAATGCATCTATAAGGGCTAAAATGCAAGAGAGAATAAACTTTAACAGAACTAAATCAGAGGTACAAAGAAATAATTACCGATGAGTAATATTTAGTCCATTCATCCTTTAAAAACTTACATGTACTGTGTACTTCCTCAGGGAGAACTTTGTGGATGGGAGAAGATCAGAGCTGGACTTCTGGGGAAAAATACTGTACATGCCAACAGCTTTGAACTTATCACATAATGCCTGTATAATGCTATTTTAATTGTCAAAATGTAAATAATAAACTAACAACAATGATAACTATAGTTTACAAAAAAGAAACAACCATTGAGCAAAGTGTTTCATGTATATTTGTATATATAGGTGTTCATGTGTACTTCTATTATCTCATTTAATTTCTTTGCTGAAAATGTTTGATTCATATTGCTAAATCCTTATTAAGGAGGAAAGTATTTGGCTTAGGAACAACCAATGGCCTTAACATACCTTGTTGGTTGTACATCTGTGTGTTCAAAGGCATTATGTATGTTTTCACCAAGCTTATGATCTTAACTAATCAGTTCTAGAAAGTTTCAGAACCAGATTTTGAAATTTGTAATTGTAGAATCAATTATTATTTTCTCTAGGTAATATTAATAATGGTAAATTTTAATCTAGCAGCTGAAAAGTGATAAGTAGCTCTGTACTTGTTATGTAAAAGAATAACTTAGAGCTTAGAGCTGGAATGGAGAGAATGTTGAATAGGATGTCATTGATCAGCATGCATTGTGCTCATAAACTGTTTTGTTGAATGGCAACTCTTTTGTACAACTACATAAAGATAATTAAAAACAGAATTTGTATTTCAAAACTATACCAGGTATGTTAGAGGTTTCTTAAACTATGTGTCCTATTGAAGAGTGAAGCATATACAGGATGTTTTTCTACCATAGCCATGAAAATTTACACCTCAATTTTACATCTATAAGATGGAAAGACTAACATTACTTAATTATGTTGTTAGGAGAATTAAATGACAAACCGTGTCTCAAACGTGTTTTAATATAACTACCATCATCGATACGTGGATTTTAGTGGCATGGCATTTTTATTTTATCTGTAATGGATGAGTGTACTGATTGATTATTACCTGTTTATTGCTAACTTTTCAATGAAGAGGTAAAATCTTGAAAAGACAAGGCAGAGATTGAAAGAGATCTCAGAATGACAAAAAAAAAAAAAAAAAAAAAAACTAGACATAAAAACAAAGCAAAGTTGAATGAACATGGTTGAAGCACTTTTCAAAATCCATGCCTGAGGTCTAGTCCTATGTTGTTGACTCTGACATAAAATGTAAAGGTGAACTAAAAATACAAGAGCAGTTGAGCTTGTAGTTTCTTTCAAATTTGTTTTGTATGCTTTAGAAAGGATTTGTGTGTGCATACGTGTATTTATGTATATCCAAAAATATTTAGCGTATTTTTCTTTCTTGAATTTTTAACATGGACAGTCCTTTTCTCTTTTCTTTTTATTCTGTTAACCTTTATAAATAACAATTTGATATTGCATTAAATGTGCTAATAGACAGCCTGAACTGGGTTGTTTTAAAAGTTCAGTGATCTTATCATTCTATGTGCAGTCAGATAGACTTTTGTCCATGGAAATCTTTAAGTTAAAAATCAAGATTTATTCAGCTTCCCATATCTTTAATCAAGCCTGTGTTCAAATGTTCACTAAGTTCAAATTCAACTTACTACAAGTACTAAAATATAACAGAGTAGTTCTCCAATACTACATCACCAGAGCAAACTGAACAAATTATCATTTTTTTTCGAATAATAGAAATATATATGTCTGATTCTCAACCAATCAGTCACTCATATATGAGGAAATATTATTTCCTGCCTAAAGAAATCTTTGCCTTGAGAAATGATGCTTTAGAAAGGGAAGGAATAAATTGGCTAACAGTTACTGGTCAATTGTACCTGAAAATTTACCAATGGATAGCAATGCTCTCGGGGATATGCAAGAAGAAGGTTCAGATAAGGCCACAGTAAAAAGAATTGGTTTTCTCTGCCTCTGTAATAATGCACTATTGGAAAAACTTCAAATACCCTTTAAACTTTACTCCACATTTGAGAGCTCTTCATCAGGACCTTGCAGACTTTCATTCAACTTGGACTTTCTAAGACTGGAGACTCCTTGGCCATGGTGTTTGTTCTCTGTGCTTCTTTCCAGCTACCATTCTGATGATTTAGCCTTTTGTCTCCCTTCACCCTTGTAATTTCCATATATTCACTGTGATCTTGTATGTACTCCTTGGTTTATTATTCTACTTATCTTCCTCAGAACTTTACCTTTGAGAATAAATTCAATCTTCAGCATCTTTCTTGAGTCATAGTTTTCCCACATCCTTACCAACTTAAAAGCTAAACATACCAACTGTGACATTGAAATATGTACCAATTTTTATTATACTCACAAATCTTCTTTGTAGCAGTTTGTTCCATAGTCTCTACTTTCTGTGTTTTGAACCACAACAATAAGCATTCAGAATGCCCATTTCTCAATTTAATTACTACAAGAGTCCCTACTAGACAGCCCTCCTATCTGTTTTAGCTACATAATTTTGATATTAATTTTTAAAGTATAAATATGATTATGACATAGTTCTTAGAGGTTTTATGTTGTCTCCTGAAGTTTTGAGTATATAATTCTGTTGGGGCCTCTGAGGACCCCTTCTCCTCACTTCTCCGGAGGAGATGCCCAAATGTTGGGATCTCTAGGACCCCTTCCCCCCCCATCTCCCGGGGAATGCCTGAACCTCAATTCTATGGAAGAAGCTCCACCCTACCCCTCATACCGGCAGAAGGAGTAAGGCGTGTCCTTACCAGACTTCTCTAAGCTGAAGTGGGATGCCGAAATCCCTTCCTCGGCCCCCCATAATGTGTCAGGAGCCACAGGACAAAGATATCGGGGAGACAGTTGGATGGTTGAATAGGTCTCCAAGGATTTAATTGGGAGGGAGGTTTATATAGCGGTAATGGCGGGAATGGGAAGGACTTGGGCCATTGGCTAAGCCAGGCTGCCCATCAGGTGATGTCATGAAACTTCCTTTGTGGGCTGGACAATCCCTATCATGGTGGCACACACGTTTCTGCCTCCCCCAGGGGTGGGGTCTTCTCTTCTGGTTGAGGCCAGAAGGTGGGAGGGGCTCGCTGTTACACTGTCCCAGGGCTGGGGGAAGGGCAGCATCTCGCTCTTGGTGCCCTTCCCCCACCAAGGGCAAAACTGAGTCCCCAGTAAAATTCTTCTTTTTAAAACTTATTCTAACCCTTCTAGACTTTCCTTTTGTCCTCCACAATCCTTTTATAGGCAATGCTAAGCCTCTTAACATTGCCTAGTCATGTGAAGTTTTCTCCTTTGTACCAACAACCATTCTCTTCTTCTAATTAGTACAATCTCCTTGCATTCCACCATAATTACATTTCCCAACAACCTCAAACTTGTTGCCCACCCACAAGCCTACACTCAATGTTCCTTCTATGGTCTTGTAGAACACTCTGGACACTAATCACATATGCTGACTTATTGTCAACCATTTACTAGGTTCCATTTTCTCTGTAAAATAATGAAGTAGAATTAGCAGCAATATCTTGCAAGTTCTTAGCCAAAGAAGGTGGTTCAGCTTAAACAGAAGAATGAAAGCATTGTGAAAAGATATAGTGTTTACTATTAAGATTGCCAACGCCTCTGCTATGAATGACAATGATATTCTGGACAATATTTTTTCAACAGCAGCTGACAGTTCTGATATTCTAGGCTGGATGTGTAATACCTGAAAAGTAACCTTTGCTCCTGCAGCTATTGAAGAAATTATGGGCGTACAACTCACCATCTCCACAGGCTATGTAGAAGTTGAAAAAAAACATTTTTGGAAGCAATTTAATAAAACAAAACTTTTACCTGTTGTTTTTTTCCTGGCATAATCCTCTCCTGATAATTCAACCATGAGTCAATAGGACCTGACACACTACACATCACAATAGCAGTATAGAATAGGCTATTTCTCCCCAGGGCTACCCACTGATCTGTCTTGAAGATGCTATCTTTGACTTCCAATGATGAGTCTATACTATGACACTCTCATTCCATGTGCCACATGGAAATATATTTTCACCATTTTCCACCATCTATGACCCACCCAGATTCTACTGGAGAAGGCTAAATTTTGAGCATAGATTTAGGAAAGTCACCAAACTTAGAATTACAACCAGTAGTCTTCAGCTTACTAATGGGCACAGTGATAACTCTGAGCATGCCTTCACATTGTTTATAGGTTTTATTCTAACAGCTTTCTGATGCAAAGCAGAGGATCTCTGGGATATTAACCAACAATATATTGTAGCTTATGGTAGACATGAGTGGAGAGTTCATAAATCTTGAGGAATTATTTTAGATATATGCTAATTGACTTTCTATCATTCAGCAAAATAAATATCTCAGTGAACATTATCTCAATTACAAAAATTCTATTCGTTAACCATTAGCTTTAAATATCATTAAAATTTACCAGGCATTGATGTTTCCTATCTGCTATCCGAACTACTCAAGATACTGAGCTCTGAAGATCATGGTTCAAAGCCAGTCTGGGTAGGAAAATTTTAAAACTCTTATCTCCAATTAATCCAACTGTGGCACAAGTGGTAGATCATTATTCTTGCACATATAAGCTCAGGGAATGTGCCTAGGTACTAAGATCAAGCACTAGGCCTTGCACAAATACACTGAATTTCGTAACTTGTTATCTCTTGTCTCAAAGATAAATCAGCCAATTTAGAAGTATGGCTGTAGAAGAAACTATCACTTGTATAATATTTAGCTAAATGTGTAAAAAAAAGCTCTAAAACTTACTGGAAAACTTACAGGAATTACTAAATGATGAAAATGAAAAACTTATTACATGTCCATCTTGAGTAAGACTTGAATAAAATATAAAATAAAAAAAGGCAAAATCTACAATGATTTAGCGAATTTCCAAAACAAAAGTACACATCACCCATTGGGAGAAAATTTGAGTAACATTTAATTTACATAAATAATAATGATGTTATTTGCAACCTTCTGAAACACAAGACTTAGTTTTAACATTTATCAACAACAACAACAACAACAAAAATCTCAGTTCTTTAGGCAGCAAACTTTCACCTACTCTGAAACTCAGCTATACAGAATGACTTATGTCTGTGGACTTTGAATAGTGACAGCTTTACTGTAATAATAATAACCACAGCACTGGAAAAGGAAAAGACAGATGGAGTGAACATCCAGGCCTTACCATCACTCCTCCTGATTACTCTTGCTTATTTTGAGCATCGACAAAATGGTGTGGCGGTTATCATAGATCTTTGCATAGCATTGATTCAAGTGTGTGTTGAAACAAGCCAGCTACTGTGTAATTCATTTATATCACTAGCTCATACCTGCCTCTTCTTCCTTTCCTTCGATCTTACATATCTCCAAGATGAACATTTATCTTACTTTGCTCTCCTGTTCTTCTTCTGTTGTCAGTCTAGCAGGTGTTCTTTTCAGATTGCTTTCATTCTTCATTATTCATTTTAGATCCCTTTCTACCTTTGTGTCCATTTTTATCCTTGCCTTCTCTTCCTATATACCTCAGGCATCAGAGCCATCCATTTGTCAGAAACCTTTGTATTATTTCTTTGTGTTTATTCCCCCCCCACCCCCCGCCTTATAGTAGGGCTTAGAAAATCCACCTGATGAGCTCCTGCTTGTTTTTAAGGGAAGAAAGGCTCAAGAGAAATATAAAATGAGGACTTGTAGTGTGTTTTTGCACCTGCTCCAGGCCTGATCTAACTATTATTCTTTGGTGGCCCAGCTTCTTTCAGAATGTCATTGCTGATTATATTTTTTCATAAATAAATTTACTTAGGGTGTTTTAGAAACTGTAAGATTCCAATTTTTTTCATTCCACTAGAAAATTTTGTCTTTTGAGCTTATCTGGCAAGTGGTTAGTGTAAGGAGTCAAACAACAATAGCTAAATAAATATGTAGGTCCATTACTTTCTGAATTTTAAATTGCTACATAGTGAGAAAGAGTAATGCTAGAGTCACCCTACCTTTCCATAATGATTTAGAGCCTACTCTCAAACTATCAGCTATAGATGATGTATAAGAATTGGCTGCTTCAGCATAATTGGGACAGGAAAGAAAATTCTATCATCAGTAGAAGCTGGTCAGTGATGGGACACAAGCCTCAAAACCAATAAAGGATTTTAGATTTGATTCTCATTAACAGAATACAAAAGCAAAAAAAAAAAAAAAGACCATTTACATTTTTAGGTTGTTGTCACACAACAGTATGTCTAAAAGTTAAATTCCTTATTTTGCAAAATAAATAAATATAAGGGAAAAGGGAAACTGCCAATAGCCTTAGAAGAAATAATTGATGTAACTTTTTTTTGTTTTTTTTTTTTTTTCTCATTCTATATGTCATCACATGTTTCAATACTTACATAGAATTCCTTTTCAGCTGTGGATGTCAGAGTTTTAGAATATTTTTAATGTTGTATTTGATGATTATAAAAATTTCACAACTAAATAGAACATTAATCTTGTTAAAATCAAGATTTTTCCTTCCTTTCCTCTATATGTAAACCCATACATGGAGTTATTTCTTTGTTATATATTTTGCTAAATAATTACCATTTTATTTCACATGCTTTGAATTTGTGTGTAGAACCACAGTATTGCAGAACCATGCTTGGAGGACAATAGTTTGGATCGAGTATTAATAGCAGTCTGCCAGTTCAGCATTACCAGGGGCTGTCTGTCCTTATATCACATTCCAATTGAGCAGTTTGTTTTCCAGTTTGTCAAATACTGTAGTAATACCCCAGTTTATTGACTTTTTTGTCTTTTGATCTGAATATATGCATCCGTATGAACTGAAAACAAATTTCTTTCCATTTGTAAGTAAAGATTTCCCATTTATTTTCTTCTGTAGATGTAAGTAAACATTCAAAGATAGAAGTTGAACATTGCCTTACTCAGAAATCAGACTTTTCTTTATTTTTGGATTTCTTCAGAATATATGGGATGTTATCTAAATCCTGGATGCTGCATTTCTTCTTAACTTCTGTTATCAATTGATCATTGATTTACAAAAAAATAATAAATTTTCAAAAGATAGTCCTCTTCTGATGTAGTAACTTTACAGTTTCAACTATTCCACCATGCAATTTGTGTTTTTTTAAAGTTAATTTTCTTTAAAGCATTAGGTGCTCTTGTTTGCAACTTTCCTACAATGACAAGAAAATATCTCTTAAGGATTATCATGAGGAGATAGGTGCAACCATTCCAAGATAATAGCACAAAGTCCTTTATCCAATACTCTTTGAGTGCGTTCTTTCTTTCTTTCTTTTTCTTTTTTTTTTTTTTTTGTAACTCTTGCACTGAATCAGTCAACACAACAAAAATGTTATCGTTACTGTTATTTGGTTGAATACTAGCTTTTCTTTGGGGGGGGGGTATCAGATATTCGAACAAAAATTTGTTCCTAGAGTCCTATTTCTAAGAAAACATAGTCAAGGGCATATCCCATGTTACAATTTCTTTTCTCTGTACATATGTCCGTCCATCTTTAAAGACCACCAAGCAGAGAACTTAGCTGACTTTACCCAGAATCCCCATTCCACTACTGCTATGCCTCTGATAGCGTGTTGCCTAAGGAATATGTGTTGGAAAAATGGTGAGATGCTTGTGCAGACTTTTTTTCAAGTTATATTTCCAGTCACTGACGATGGTGTTACAAAACCTGAACTTCTCAAAGGGCTGGATGAGATTTGTTAATATTATTTCTTTTCATCTCCAAGAATTATGGTTTCTATAAGCAACAATAATGAGTGTAATACCAAGAGCTGATTGGATAATAGGGGCAATAGGAGTGTTATTTTGTACTGCTACAGTTACAGGCAACGTTAGAAAGAGGTGTTTGGGTTTAAGGACAATTGAGTTAAGGTTTTAGCTTCTTTCCCTTTCTACATTCTTGATGAAGAAATGTGGGGTAGTATTTTCTTAAAATTATAAATGCAATACTGGTTCAATAAGCCTTTCAAATGTTAGAGAAAAAGTAATTTCCCATTGCCTTACTGACATCCCCAACTTCATTGCAATTATTTGAAAAGATTGATCTTAGGAGAACCTTCCGCAGCCTTTCACGCACATTTATGTGCTCACATCTATGCTATTTTTCTTACAAAAAAATTTCGTATTAATCATACTATTGAGAAAACTGTCTTCTCAACTTTAAGAATTGTTGGAAAGTAATGAAAATCTTTCTATTCTACACACCGAAGTCTAACCCCTTTTGTTAAATGGCTGTATACCATTCTCCAATGACCGTGTGCTACACAAAAGACTGCCCTTGCCGGTACTGACAGACACATTTGTCTCCATATTAGGAGAGGCAAAGCACAGGAAGTGATACTCACTTGGCCATTTCTGTCATTATTTCTACAAGATCAACAAATGAAAGTGCAAATATGTGGTCAACTCTTTCACATATTTCAAGTTTATTATTTTTTCTGAAACTTTGATTAGTTTTATTTATATTATGTGACTTAGTTTATCATCTTATGTAATTGTACAAAATATTTTCAACTCAACATGTCAGTTTGTGAGTACAGTGCATTCTGGCCAATGTGATCCTTTTCACCACTCTCCCACGTATCTTCCAACCCCATCCACCCTCAGTCCTCCTTGCTCCATTTGCATACATGTGCATTGAACATTATGCTTGCATTGTCCCACCCTTCCTTTCTCCATTTGTCCACCCCTTTCCATTGTTTTTACTCCCCCACAACATAAGATCCAGCTTTCTGGTATTCATTTTACTATATAAATCAGTATTGTATATAAGTTAGAAAATCGGTATACATTTCTGTCAAAGACAGTGGAAATTTTTGTTTATCGAAGATATAGAACACTGTTATTTGATAGTTATGTATTATCGTTATTTTATTTTTGTTAATTCTTTTAAAACATTGTGAATTTTAATTCATCTTAGTTATATATTTAATGTCATTTTATTGTTATTTGAGATACCATATTTTTGTTAATATTCGTGGCATTTCCATTTTCCTAATTGATTTTATGAGTGTTTTGCATATGAAAGATATCTTTCATTTTCCTATTAAAATTATGTGTAGTGCTTTCCAAATCTGTATTCCTTGCCTAACATTTTTATGTTTATTGCCAATAAGAAATTTGTTTGTATTTGCTAACCTTTTCCTTTTTTTCCTCTGTAGAAAATTTTAAATAAAAGTAAAGCATATCCTAGTAACATTAAAAATACACATTTCAAATGACAATACACAAAAATCATTTTCACTCTATAGAAATGTCAACTTTATACAAATGCATGTCTACATACTAAAAATTAAAAGTAATCTGCCAATGAAACCTCATTTGACCCAAAATAGAAAACTAATAAGCAAAATATTACAGATAAAATTCCAATTTTTATACAAAAAATTCAGTGCTCCATAAAGAAAACATGTTTTATTTTAATGTTGGAGAACCAACTACTACTAATATACTCTTAGGAACTTGTTTGGGGAAGATTCTCTTTTTTTGGTGATAAATCCACAGAATTTAAATGATTATAATTATTTATCTTTAAAAGGGATTGTGATTTCTTCTTTATATCTTTTTATTATCTTTGTCTATTGAGGGGCATCTGGATTGGTTCCATACTTTAGCTATGGTAAATAATGCTTTGATTTTGGCACAAACCCTGCCAAAACAGTTTATTAATAAAATGTATCTTGATCAATGTCACCCTTTCAACATTCTTACCCATTCCATCCCTACCAATGTCTTCCTTCTTCTTAATTTTGTAGGACAGATATTATACTTTTTAAAGAATCATTTTTTCAACATATGTACTAATACTTGATTTTTTTAATGTTTTATATACCACAAAATCTGAGGAAATAAAATTAACACAAAATAATCAAAACAGAATTTTATTTATTTATTACACAGTAAGGATTTGAGGTGTCTTGTTGTAGGGGAGGACAGGTCCTAAATCCAAAAAAGAGGGAAAGTACACACATTAGTTTTCCCTTCATTATATACACATTTCATTGCAAACTCAAGACATATCAGTTTACTAAATAAAATGCATGATGTCCCTTTTTAACTTTCATTTTACATGTTTTACCTTCAACTATTTGTTTACAGGTAATACATCAGCTCTTATTTGAAGTACAAAAAGTGAAAACTAAGAAAGAACAAGCAGAAGTCTTTCCTTGACTCTTTGGGATAGTGGAGGCCATTGACCTGCTGGCTCAGATTAGTGGAAACTCAGGCAGCCACCTTCACTTTAGAAGAAAGGAAATCAACTTAGAACCTTCTAGATGGAAACTTTGCCCTTTGGCTGCCACCTTTCCTCTTAGAAAACAAGTTAAAGGAACCATTGGCCAGGTTAATTGACTTACAAGTGTGTCTTTTTAATAAGTGTCATAAAGTACGTCAGGCTGCCCAAACTTGCTTTCAGTGCGTTTTTTAAAAAAACTCTTGTCAACGAGATTAAAGTTTATTGTTCGCATGTACATTCGGTTTTCAGGTCATAATGAAAGACACTGAATTGATTTGCCATGCGGAAAGAGAGCAGGGTTGTGTCCTTTGCTCCCTCTCAATGTGCCTTTCACTCTGATGTTCCAGCTGCAGCAGACAGTTTCTGGCTTTGGACTACTCCACTGGCAGAACAAGTAGCATTTGCTTTCTTGTATCTCCATGGTGTCTCTTTCTGGAGCATAAAAACAATGGTTATGGCTGGGAATATGGCCTAGTGGTAGAGTGCTTGCCTCAGATACATGAAGCCCTGGGTTCGATTCCTCAGCAACACATATATAGAAAAAGCCAGAAGTGACATCATGGCTCAAGTTGCAGAGTGCTAAACTTGAGCAAAAAAAGCCAGAGACAGTGCTCAGGCACTGAGTTCAAGCCCCAGGACTGGCAAGAAAAAAAAGAAAACTTCTCAAAAAAAAAAAAAAAAACACACACAGTGGTTGTCTGAGGTGTGTGTGTGTGTGTGTGTGTGTGTGTGTGTGTGTGTGTGTGAGTGTTTGTATCTGTATGTGTGTGTGTGTTTTCTATTCTGGTTAATTTTTGAAGGGACTGTTTAATAAGGTAACATAGAAATGAATCTCTTTTTCCAGACTAGATGACTTTCAGAAGAAATGTTTGTTTTGTGGTTCACTGGCATTCTGGCATCTGCTCCTATTCAAGTGAAGACAGCACACATGCATTTTCTCAAGTCTCCCATTTGTGTGCTTTACAAAAGGACACCTAGGCAACTTGCTTTTCCAAGCTTTCCAATGGCTTCCAAATTTCAGGAAAAAGACAAAGAGAAGTAAAAGATGATCACTGATGAGAGATGCTTACCCTCTACCTGCCCAGGTCAAGTACTCTCATTCTGGAATATCCAATTGCAAACACTATTGCAGTGGTTTTAAAGAATTTGTAAACTTAAGCTTTAGCTCTTCACATGCATCTCCTTTTGACATAAAAATGCACCCCTCAGAGAGTAAAGAGTACACATGACTAAAGAGTAGGCGGGAGACGAGATGACTTTTTTTTTTTTTTAACCAATCTGAAGGTAGCCTCTGGTCGATTAATTCTTCACCCAACTTTGCTAAAATGAAGAAGGCTACAATAAAATTAAAAGGATGCCTTTCAAAACTTAAAATATCCTCTTTCTGTCCTGATATCAGACATGATATTATCGGATATTAGTGTCTTTAAGTTAAATTATACCTTATCAAGATGAAATTTTCATTTTATTTTTTGTCTGTCTATGTTAAACACCATGAAAAATGTAGTGTGGGCTTTGCACATTTTAATGTCTCAGAGATTCAACATAATTTAAATTTTCATAAATATTAGTGAGAAAAATGAATTTTTGTTTTCCCTTGTGTTAATTACACACCCCCCAAAAAATCCCTTGTCCTCAATATTCTCAGGGAAAGGATTTGTTATGGAAATTTCAAATGGAAAATGAAAGAGGAAATGTGTATGTACCTTGAGAGTATTAGTATAAGTTATAAAACATCAATGTGATTGCTATAGAGAGTAGTCAGATGACAGTATATGGAATATCAAGAGAATTGAAGACTGGAAATTTAACATTAGCACCTGAGAGAGCATTAAAAATGTCACTTTGTCATTGTTGTTGTTACTGTACTGAGGATGGAACCCAGGATCTTGGGCTTGAGCAAGTGTACTACCACTACAGCTAGATGCCCCCAAACATCTCTCTCTTTGTTAAAATGCTGTTTTTAAGCCATAAATGATTTATGTCACCAGGATAGGTTAATACTTCAGATTCTGCTTCCCTTCTCAAATACCTGGGATTACAGGTGAAATGGGGTGTTTAAAACTGAATTCTGTTCTCGAAAGCCTGCATGGCTTCAGGTTTCACTAACTGTGTCGGGCTCCCCTCTTCACCCTCGTGCGTACCCCACCCCATCCCGCTGGGCAGAAAAGCTGGAGTGCGACCCAGTGTGCAAACTTTGGGGGGTGGTGTAGTCACGAGACACCCTTCCTCCCCTCGGTCCCCTAAAGAACGACACAGGATGCAAGTGCGGGCAATCCTGGGAGGAGCTTCTGGAATTCCCACCTGGTTTACTGGGGGGGAGGGGTTATATAACAGTAATGGTGGCAGGAAGGGGAGGGACTAACTGGGTATTAATGATTAGTGATGTCACGGAACTTCCCCCAGAGGCCCAGCCTCTTGGCTAGGCCTCCTGGCTCAGCCGGTGCCCTGGTGGCACATGTGCTCATAAATGAGAGGCGGGGCTTATTTGGCATCTCTTCCAGTAGAACCCGGATGGAGATGGGAGTGGCTAGCAGCCAGGAGTCCCAGGTCTTAAAGTTATAGCCATCCCCTACATAACTGGAGTTAGCCTTGTCTCCTCTCACCTCTGCCTGTGTCTGTGTGTCTCTCTCCTCTCCTCTCCTGTCCTCTCCTCTCCTTCTCTTCTCTCTCTGTCTCTCTGTCTGTCTCTCCCCTCCCTCCCTCCCTCCCTCCCTCCCTCCCTCCCTCCCTCCCTTCCTCCCTCCCTCCCTTCCTCCCTCCCTCCCTCCCCCCCCTTTCTCTCTAGGGAAAAGGTCTGGGATAATACAGTAGAAAAGCTGGGCTTCTGGACTTTTTGCTAATAGAGAATCTCATTCTGCTCCAGTGCCTGTATGTTAAGCTCAACTATCAAAACCTTGTCAAGAGCTTACTTCAATCTCAAAGTAGTCCCAGGCTGGTAGACTATTTGAGGAGTTCTGAAATTGTGTCCAATTCCAGCTCAGTATCTCTTAAACCAGTGTTCCTTAGGTTCACCCAGGCCTAATAATTTCTTTCATTCCTTTTCACCAAAATTCTGCCCTCAGATATTTCCCTTTGCAACGTCAGCTTCCCATCACTATGAATCTCACCATTTGAATACCGCTACCATCTATCTCTAAGTTAAAAGCTCTGTTAGTCAACATCAGAAGGACGATTAAGATTTTCTTGATAGAATCAGAGTTTCTTAATATCTCTGCTATTTATTTTCTATTTCTCACACCTAGAGTGAAAGTTGTGTAAAACACCAGTAATGATTTCCAGATTCTCTAGTCTTTTTTTATTCATTATTTCATTTATAGCATCTTGGGAAGTAGATTTGTCAGGGTTCTTATCCCCGTGCATAAATTGTATATCCATGGTTGCTAGCGACTTGGCAGAGCTTTAGCATCTTGGTAATATAACTCTGACTGGTACTATGTATTGCTGCACTCCACGATTATGGTCCACAAAGATCTTGCTGTCTGAGACAAAATCATACATAGGGAAGAAGTCATGGAAGAAGTGACTTCCAAATGGGACTTTGAATCAATCAGTACATCATCATAAGTGGAAAAGTAGCACAGGCTAAAGATTCTCAGACTACCTGACAGGCTAAAAGCAACTTTCTGGATAAATGGTGTATTGCATGTATCTGGAAATGCATGTTTCAACTCCTACCCACTTGTGTGTATTCCCTACTCAAACTCAAACTAGCAACACCCAAGAGAGCAGAATTATTGTGAAAGTCACTCCTGCCTTGAAACTGAAATATCCAGCCCCCTTTCAGCTGCCACATGGGACCTATACAGTATTTGACAAGATCACCTTCCTGAGACTTGCCCTCATGACCCACAAAATGAATGTGATAAAATAGCTGCTTCAGCAGCATACACAATTGCAGTTTGGTCAAGATAAAAATGAGATAATATGTTTTAAAGTACTTTGTAATCCAAAAAGGCTTAATAAAACATCTTGTTCTCATGTTCAGAAGACCATGATAGAAAAGATCTCTTCCTAAACACATTTGCATACATGAGAATATGTATTAAAGTCACTTCTCACTCTCTTGGACTTGAACACCTGTCCAACAGTTCCCTTGACCACTAAGGGGTCTTCTCTCCATCTTTTCACACAATACAGGACCCAGAAAGCCCTTCTTGATGCCATTCCTATACTCACACCCACCTTGCCTCTCCCTGTAACCTTGGCCCCAACCTTCATGGAAAGAGTCATGCTTGTTGTTCCTTCCAGAGCACAATCAGCATAGCCAATTGGAATCCACATGAATAATTTAACCTCCCGGCAGGGACTGGACAGGATCAGAAGATGCAGCAGCTTCCCAAAATTAATAAAGGCTTTTATAGAGCCATAAAAAAGCCATAATTCAATCATTTTAAAAAGGGCACCGAACACAATGCTTATTAAAGGCTGGGTGTTGCTGAGGTGTGTTCAGGGAGTCCAGTAAAGCTCACTCAGCAGCAATGGCCCCAACTTCACAACCACCTCTTCCACTTGATATGCAGAGAGCCTCACCCAAACATTTAAGAAGCAATATTTACTGATGGTTCATTCCTGACTTCAGGGAAGAGTGTTAAAAAAAAAAGATGCCAGAAACAAGGGAGGAGTATGTTTCTTTCTTCCTTCCTTTCTCTCTCTCTTTTTTTTTTTTTTCCACTTTTTCTATTACCAGCAAACCATTGTGGATAAAAGGGGAGAGTCAGCATTTCTGAGCACAATTTTTCTTGTGGTTGAGGAGGGTAAATTTGCTTGCATGTATATATATATATATATATATATATATATATATATATATATATGTGTGTGTGTGTGTGTGTGTGTATGTATATACATATATATAATATATAATATATGTGTGTGTATATATGTATATACATATATATGTGTGTGTATACACAGAACACATGTATACATACAGGAATATTATAATCGTGTATATATTATAATTGTTCCTTGGCTTCAGGTGGAACATTCCAGATTCAAGACAGTCAGCATCTATCCTGTCAAGGAGATCCACCTGCCTTTTTTGTTTAGTAGGATGGCTCTGTAAATGAAATTTTCTGAGAATAATAATGGACCAGCTATACTGTGGTTAGAACCAAAAATACTTGGTTCACTAAATAGCAGTGGTCCACTCATTGCAAAAAATGGAAGCCATCACTGAAATATCTCCATAGATACCCACAGAAAGGATTCTTTTTCTCAGTTCTTCCTGGAGGAAGCAAGGTTTCCTTGTCTGTTGCACGATGGATCCATTTGTTCTGCCACAGAACTGTAACTTTCTTTTTATTTCTTAGAAGAAAAATGACTAAGCAGTTTTGCTCCCCAGACCAGGACGCCTTTTGGGAGGGACAGCAAAAATTGTGGAGCTGAGGGCAAGTCTGAACACACCCTTTTCCCAAAGGTAAATCTCAGGCCTTAAGGACCTCAGTCAGTTTGCTTCAGACATGTCTCTTCTTGCCCTGTTTCTGAATTTACTATTTACTGGGATGAATGCCCCAGAGCTGCCACAACAGATGAATTTTTAGTAAACAAAACATAAATAAATTACCAGCAACATAGGCAGGGTGGCTTTCAGTGACTTGTCTGACCCACATTGCTACCCATGTACTTTGTTCTCTTCACTTCCTTCCCAAAGCACAGGGTGTGGGAGGATGTCTTTGGGCACTGCAGGTACTAAGTGATCTGCCCAATTGCCTAACCTCAAGTGACAAAGTGCTGGTCCTCATATATCACAGCCTTTCCCTGGTGAGGATTAGGTCACGCTGGGACCAGTTGTTGCTAATGAGATCATGCATAATCAATAAGGGTCGGCTGACATCTTGTCAACTCCATCACTGTCACCAGGGGGGCTGAGGTAAGGCTGTTAAGAGAAGAGGCCTGTCAGCTACCCAGAATCTAAACAGATGGGCAGCATTGGTTGGAACTACTGCTCCTTAGCACAAGCCTGCCTCTTACCAGCTCAGGTGATAGGTTCATGCATTCATTCATGTATCCATCCCTTCCCTTGTCCACCACTCAGATAGCTATTTAATTGTCACATATAATTGGGATTGAATTTACAGTAGACGATGACATAGAAAAGAACCTCATGCATTTAGAGCTTTCCCTGCAGCAGAGCTTTCCCTGGAGCATCCGTTTTTCACGGGGTGATTACAAAGAAGAAAGGAGGACAAGAAACAACAACGAAGATTAAAAAGAGACAGAGAGAGAGGAAGAGAAAGAAAAAAATGTATGACCAATGAGTGACTAATTTGCAGTTTGAGAATTAACACAGGTGAAGAGAACAAACAAAGACTTCCTCTTAAGACACTTAAGTTTGAAACATCAGAAAACACCACCGGAAAAAAATTAAAATAAATAAATAGAAGTTAATTAATGAGATTAAAAAAAGACCACGGATACTGTTTTTGGTAGTTGTTGCTGTTTAATCAGCCACAAGCTCTTCTTAGACTCTTATCACTCTCAACACGTTTGAAAAATTCCAAACACAGGAAAAGTGTTCAACTTGTTCATTAATGGCTAGTGTTTATGGTATTAGATACAGGAACACTCTAATAGAAAATCACACCATTTTTTCCAATTGGTATCATAATTTGAACTTTGGTGTCTCATTCCCTCAGTTTACTTAATAGATTAGGTGCTCTACCATTTGAGTCATGTCTCCACCCTGGGTTTTTGAAGGATATTTTAGATATAGAATATTTCAGCCTTTTCTTCTTGTGCTAGCCTTGAACCATGATCCTCTTGATCTTATTCGTCTGACTACCTAGGATGATAGGCGCTATCCACTGTCACACAGTGAATTGAACCTCTCTTTATATACAATTTAAATTTTATTTTAGTGACATATAGTCATGCATCTTTACCATTCATGCACAGTAACCAAACTATATTAGTAGTATGTCATGAAGTTATTTTATTCATGAACCCACATTTAGACAGACAAACACCAACACAAAGCATATGGCTTCCCTTAATCAATTTAGTGCACAAAGTATTCATATATTTCAGTAAACATGAAATATATGGATCCCAAGTTTGCTTATGAAAAAAATCATCTTTGCATCCTTTTATCTAAGTGTTTATTTCTTTTAATTTTTTTTGTCAGTCCTGAGGCTTGAACACAAGGCGTGGACACTGTCCCTGAGCTTCTTTTGCTCAAGGCTAGCACATGACCACTAGAGCTACAGCCCTATATCTGGCCTTTTCTGTTTATGTGGTACTGAACAATCGAACCCAGAGCTTCCTGAGTGCTAGGCAAGCACTCTACCACTAAGCCATATTCCCAGCCCAAAGAGTTTATTTCTTTATTTATTTAGTTTTCCTAGTCTTGCTGGATTCTCACAGAATGACTTCCTACTGTTAGGACTTCTTTCAGGTTATCCTCTTGAGTCCATTCTCATGGCCATAGTACTGAGCTCCTTCTTCATCTAGTACTAACTGATGATTGAGAGTCACTCTTAGCTCCTATAGGCAACACTCATTTTATGAAGACTACCTTCTCTAAGAGTGCAAGATCATCTGCTGTACCAGAGCTTTATGAAAGATAACACAGTCACAGGAGTGATAATCCCATCATTTTCTCTTATAATCACATGTACTAAAGAGGGGCCCTAAGATGCTATATTTATATGTTATTTCAAAAATAGAAATGTAGCCATGGTAGGGTAAAGGGGATCAGAAAGGTACTGTGTACAAAGTTGTAGATATGAAGACTGAGTAGGGTTTTTGTGGGTCAGTGGGGGAATCTCTCTTTGAGTGAGATGAGGATTTGTACAGAAGTAAGCATGTTTTAATTTCATCAATAGACACTCTTGTGAGAATATGATATACAAGCCATGAAAAATAGATAAAGGGAACCGTGATGAAGAAATAACCTGGGAGGGAGGAGGCATGTATCTATGTATAAGAGGACAAGCATATTTTGTATGTGTGTGAGTTCATTCAATTGCAAAATCCATGAAAATAAATATTGGAAACTTTTGCAAAGAAGGTAAGATTTCAACGAATAGCTAGAATTATCCAAAGAATAGAAAAGATAATATACTAGATTATTTTTCCATTTGAACTGAAATGCAGATAAGGGATAACTGAATTCCATGCTTCAATACTGATTTCGCTTACAAGTTTTTGATTTTTGCATTGTATTATTTTCTGTCTTTGCTTACAGGATGTTAAATCACAGGGTTCTATTAGGAAACTATAGTTAGCATGCAATCCGCACATCTTCCAATTAAATGCAATATTTCCTGGTTTTTCATAGTAGTAGGCTTTCATGAGTACTGCTGATAATATTCTTGCTTCGATTTATGGCATATTTTATATTCTTAAAACTAGACTTTTTAAAATGTGCATTAACTTTTGAGATGCTATTTCCTACATATACCCCGAGGAGCATTTCTTATCTGAATATGTTATGATCAGTGGACCCTAAACGTTTGCTGATTTCTTTCTTACATGTCATACTTGGATCTATCCCCAGACAATGTCTAAAATAAGTTCTGCCTGTCTCGTTTACTATTAGCAAGATATAAAAGGAACTATTCTTTCACATCATGTACTGGTTCCACAGTTAGTTTGTTATCCTTACAAAAGGAATTAACATTTCTTTTTTAATTAATGCTTGCTTTTTGGGGGGATAGTCCATCTTAGCTGGGGAAAAAATTAAAAGAGTTTCATCTCATCTGTATATCAAACACATAACTCATGCCCGGTAGACTCAGATCTCTCATCATTTTCCCATCTATCATTTATTTTAATCTAGGCCATCTCTGCAGAGGGGGTAGAACTACAGACATTTGCTTCTTCAGACATCAGGACCTTTTTTCTCCATTTAATTCTAATCAATCAGTGTCCATGTGTGTACTGTATATATCTTCCCTTCAGATTCACAGCCTGTCAGTCACTTGTCATAATCAAACTGGCCATCAACCTCAAAAGGGCTGGTTGCTGAGTGGCTCCTTTGACAGGGTCTAGATTTTTCTCATGGCCTTCAATATATAGAAATCTTAAAATACCCATGCTGATGCCTCCATGCCTGTCATGTAACCTCATGTAGATACTGTTTTCCTAAAGCATGCTAATCATGAATGCAACCTAATGCAATGAGAATTGTTGAATGGCATATGGTTAACAAGGCTTTCCTTTCCATACTGTCAAGAGAAAATTCTACATAACAGACAGGTTCCACTCAATGTTTGGATGACAAACTACTTCCTAATAACATAGTCACAATTTTGTATGATTAATAAACAGGACATTAAAAATTGTACTTTCATTTTTAAATTTAGTGATGTGATCGTGATGCACAACTGATTTTTTTAATGTCAGTCCAACTAGTTCTAGATTGCTCCGATGTGAGACAGAGATTTCTCTAGAATGTTCTCTTCACTCTGGGGGAAGAATTTGTTTGTTAAGGCTACACTTTGAGAGAGACATGGTTCAGAAAAGAGATTTTAAAATTTCACCATAAAGTGAATGACTAAGGTACACAAATGTTTGGGTGGATAAAGAGAACAAACATACAAACATGAAAACATCTTCAAAATCTATAAGGCTGTCATTTGGAGAAATATAGGAATTTATTGCAATTCATGTTAAGTCATTCACTTGGTCATTCATCTGAGATTTATGATCACTTACTATGCATCAGGCAATAATCTATGTATGCATCCATCTTAAGTGAAAGAAAATTTTAAGAGAGGATGTGGAGTAAACCCTTCCATGTCAACATACAGATGTTAACCTGGATGGCATGAGCTCCCCTGGAGAATTTTGAATGGGGGGATGGAGTGATTTAACTTTTTTGCACCATTATTGATATTAGGTTGAGGTTAGACAGTACAGAGATGAAGGTGACAAGAGGGAAGAAAGGAAGTTATGGTGGTAGTCAAAGTAATAATGTATAAGATAAAAATGATGAATATGAATGGTTAAACACAGATTGCAGCTCAGATACTTTATTTTATTTTCATTTTAATTGAATTATTTCCTTTATTTCTATTGTTACTGAATTGTGTACGTTTTTTATTACTATCAAACTGAATTACAGAGAGGTTACAGTTTCATACATTAGGCATTGGATACATTTCTTGTACGAGTACTCTTGTACGCGTCCCTCATTCCCCCCTCCCCCTCCCCCTTTCCCTTCCCCCGCCCATGAGTTGTTCAGTTCATTTACACCAAACAGTTTTGCAAGTATTGCTTTTGTAATTCTTTGTCTTTTTATACCTTGTGTCTCTCGATTTTGGTATTCGCTTCCAATTTCCTAGTTCTAAAACCAGTATACCCGGTTTCCAATATACTCAGATAAGATACAGAGAAAGTGTAGGTACAACCACAGGAAGGGGATACAAGAAGATAATCAATAATAGAGGCTTCAGTTACATATGACACGTTGAAGTAGTTACAACTGTAATATAACAATCGTTTCCATAACATGGAGTTCATTTCACTTAGCGTTATCTTATAAGTTCATAAGGGTATAGCTATTGGGCTCCTGTGATCCTCTGCTGTGACTTGCCTAAACCTGTG
Source organism: Perognathus longimembris pacificus (assembly GCF_023159225.1). NCBI lineage: Eukaryota > Metazoa > Chordata > Mammalia > Rodentia > Heteromyidae > Perognathus > Perognathus longimembris. The sequence continues at coordinate 32,824,173 of NC_063175.1, read as the reverse complement.
CTAATTATTCCCTATAAGAGAGACCATTGAGTCCATGTTTCTTTGGGTATGGCTCACTTCACTTAGTATAACTTTTTCCAAGTCCTTCCATTTCCTTACAAATGGGGCAATGTCATAATTCCATTGTGTATATGTACCACATTTTCCTGATCCATTCTTCTACTGAGGGCCATCTGGGTTGGTTCCAGATTCTAGCTATGACAAATTGTGCTGCGATGAACATTGTTGTGCTGGTGGCTTTAGTGTAATTATGTTTCTGGTCTTTTGGATAGATACCCAAAAGTGGGGCTGCTGGGTCATAGGGGAGTTCTATGTTTAGCCTTCTGAGGAATCTCCTTACCATTTGCCAGAGTGGCTGAACCAGTTTACATTCCCACCAACAATGGAGTAGGGTTCCCTTTTGGCCACATCCCCTCCAACAGTTGTTATTGTTAGTTTTATTGATATAGGACATTCTTACTGGGGTGAGATGTGCCGGGCTAAGCTCTATCTCCATCCACGTGTATGTCCTGGGCTTATCCGCCTCTTCTGTGTGGTCCCCTTTTGCCCTCAATGCATGTCCCCTGGCCAGAAGGAATTGACTGCGTGGGCAAGGTCAACAGATAGCCTCGGTCAGCGTGTGGTCGTAAAAATGTCCTACCCCCTCCCTATACTTCCCAAAGAAGACATGGGCACGTGACTCTCTGACAACCCTCAAGGGGTGTTCTGGTTTAATAAGGGGGAGGGAAAATACACTTATACCAGCAGTGACATGCGAAGGAGAGGGACTGGCCAGGTGCCAACGATAAGCGAATGAGTGTGTCCATCATGTTGATGGCACAGAACTTCCCGCAGAGGAGGAGCCCTCTTGCCTCTGCCTCTGGCTCAACTCGTGCCATCATGGCACATGTGCCTGCCACTGAGAGGCGGGGGCTGGTTTGACTTCTCTTCCAGTTTTGGAACTGGAAGGAGGTGGGACGGGCTATCTACTGGGCCAGCAGCTAGCCACCCCTGGTCTTAAAGGAATAGCCATACCCTTCATCTCCCTGTCTTTTATTTTTTTTAAATAAGCAGGGGATGCTGTAAACATATGATATATGTAGGCATAAGGCAAATATTGACATAAGATACATATGGGGCCTCTTCCACAAAAGGGGTAGGTGAAGTTTCCATCCATTTGGCTCAGTCCATAGAAGTTGGAGTCCTTATTCCATTTCCACGCCACTCAGGATAAATGCAGACATCATTCCTCTTTTGGCTGTGAGATAGAAGCAGGTTTACATTCTGGCGACTCTGGTAGTTCACAGCAGCTGATAACACATGTAGTTAGTAAAACATTTTTTTCATAAACATTGAGGGCAAGGCACTAAACCCTTTTGCTTACTTTTTTTTAAAACATTTATCAAAACATCGAAGTAAGGTGTCTAACCCTCAACTCCTATTTCCTTCCAATGGGACCTCCTAAGATAAGTAGCAGGGGGAGAGCAAAAGGAGAAACAATAGTACAAAACCTCTCTTTAGTTTTTATGCGGTGACGCTGCCACAGGGAAACATTGCGCCACGGGAGACGCTCAAGGAAGAGTCTAGAAAGCAAACAAGGAAGGGAAGCTGGCTGCCTTCGGTGTCATTTACCGCTATTGCATGCAGGCAGGCTTTCCATATTCCCATGGAAGTACAGAAGAAATCCAGCATGGTCCTTATTTTCCTAGAGAAAGCAAGAAGAAGACATTTCTCCAGAGTGAGTGCTCTGGGCTTAATTTTTCAATCTGGAAAGGCCCAAACAAGGCTCATTCCACACTGATTTGGGAATATTTAAAACTTCTTAAGATATTTCTTAAGATATTTAATGTAAGCATAGCTATCTTTATCTAGTCATGGGGGCTGTTCCCCCACTCTTTTGTTTCTTTTTTTTATTTTTAAATGACACAGGAGGGCACCAGGCTGGGAGTGTGGGCAAAGATCATTTCTTCTGGAACTACTTCCTGCTGAAAAGGGGCAAGTAGTCAAGGGCCCCTGATTTGCCATATGGCCTGGTACCATCCAGTGTGGCTGGCAAAAGTCCTTATTGTTACCACGAAAATGGTCACTAGAGCCAGAGGGTGCTATGATCTCCTCTGGCCAGCCTCTGTAGCTTGGCACAGCAGTGTAGAGAGACTATCGCCTTGCACCACAAGTTCCCAGGTGATGACCTCAGCGAGAGATGTTCTTCTGTTAAAGATACTTTTGAAAAGATAAAGCAAAAGACTGACAAGTTTTCAGAGCTAGTTAACATGAATGGCATAGAACATACCCTGGGCATGAGCCAGAAAAGATCTCTTTGGAGCATAAACCCAATTTTGGTCAAATACAAAGGAGGAGGAATAGCTGAAGGAAGTGTCCAGTGCTAGTGGTATGGCTTGGAGTAGCCAGTCAGAGGCTAAGATAAATATGTATACATATATACAACTGGCAGGAAAAAAGGAAAATGGACAGGTACTATTCCTTTTGACCTCCTGGCTCTGATCAGTTTTGAAAGGGTGAGAGAAGGCAACTCCATTTAGGATGTGACACCATTCACCTCTCACTCCTCTCCATATCCCTGTTTTCCTGGACTGGCTGAGTCCCAGGAGTTCCGGCGTTTGTTGCTGGGATGGCATGCTCCCATCCACATTCACAGGGTTTGAACTCAGGGCCTGAGCACTGTCCCTGAGTACTTCTGCTCGAGGCTAGTGCTCTACACTTGACCCATGGTGCCGCTTTCAGCATTTGCTGGTTCTCTTGACCCAAGCTCTCAGTCTGGCTCTTTGCTGGTTAATTGGGAGATGGAGTTTTAGAGAGATTTTATTTTGCCTGGGCTGGCTTTGAACTGTGATCCAAGGAGTTTTAGACATATGAGCCCTTTTTATATTCAATTAGCAACAAGGAAAGCAGCAGGAATAGCCCATCTGTAATTTGTTGAGAACTGACCACAAACCACTTGTCAAGGTTTTTGTTGTAACATTTAGAGAACATGAGATCTATGTGCCATCAATCTGAATCATACCATTTGATCTTACAGGCAGGTGGAAGAGAACACAGATAAATGACAATTGAGGGCAAAGGGTTAAAACAGTGTGGAAGTCTCAGCTTTAGCAGTTGCTGTGTCTTCCATCCCAAATTGGCAGGCCTTATGCCATGTGTGATGGAGTCAGGCAGGAGAGATCTGGGCAAGGCTGCAGTGGCATCTCTCGGAGCCCACTGGATAGGTGGTCACCTCCTGCTGGATTGCCTGTAAATTTCTGTACAGACTGGTTAGACATCTAAAATCCCCTAACATATCCTGGTTGGTTGCTCTGAATATTCCCTGGCTTTTGTAGGCTGTTGCCCTTGAGGTTTAAGCAGGGTGATGACTTTAAGAGATTTCCTTAGTCAAAAAATCCCAAAGTAACTCTGGCTTCCAACAGCTAGGGTACCTTTGACTTGGTAAAATGTTAGCACTCTGGTTGTTTAAATTTCCATCTAGGAATGTAATATAAGTCTGTGCTTCAGCCTTGTTTGCATTCGAAAGACTCTGAACTCAAATGGCAATTTTTTCTTAATGTAGGAATCACAATTGCAAATTTAGAAACATTTATCCATTTAGCTTTCCAATAAGTTAGTAAGAATCATTAGCTTGCTTTGCCATTTTTTTTTTTACATACAAGGTGAATGAGAATTCACTTTTATCCTCACCAGTTAATTATACATACTTTAAAACATGTGCCCGATTATATGTAACTTAAGATAGTTAGGAGTCTCACATAGAACTTAGTACCCAATCATTAGACTGATATCCAAAATAACTGTGACAAAAGTACCTTCAACCGTGTTTACCAGAATTTAAACACAAGGGATTTGGCCTCAGCACCTTGCCTTTTTAATATCTCCCCATTGTAAGAGTAGCACAGGAATCAAATAGCATCAGACAAACTTTCTCTTTAACCATCAAGAAAAACTCCTCCAATTTCTAGTATCTTTAAACAGGCAATTTTAGGAAATCCAATGAAATTACTTATTGCTGCATCAGAACCATTTGTTTGCCTTTTTAATATCTCCTAGTACTCCGTTTTAGTTGGAGAATGGGGCTTTTCCTTGTTGACTCTATCTGTAAGCTGCACGGGAAAGTTTAACACAGAGTGAAAACTACAAGAAAGCCTGCAGGTGCTTGCCTCGTACACATGAGGCCCTGGGTTCAATTCCCCAGCACCACATATACAGAAAATGGCCAGAAGTGGCGCTGTGGCTTAAGTGGCAGAGTGCAAGCCTTGAGCAAAAAGAAGCCAGGGACAGTGATCAGGCCCTGAGTCCATGCCCCAGGACTGGCCAAAAAAAAAAAAAAAAAAAAGAAAAAAAAGCCTGCAGGGCCACAGTGGGAGGCTTTCTCACAGACATCTGCGGGCTGTAGGGAGGCCACTAGCCCTGCTCAGCTGCTGTGAAGTCTCCAGAGTTCTGCCAGCCACTGAGTCCCAGCCCAGCCTTGAGGAATTTGGCAACTGGGGCTGTTGTTAGAATCCATTTTATCTGTTAACCAAGTTTAGGATTTAGCCCGCAACATCAGAGCTTAACAAATCTCCAACTAGGGAACATTGACAAAAAACGAGAACCCTTTGGTCTCCTTTAAAGCAGCCTTAGATGGTAGGTCTCCTTAGCCAGCCTTAGATGGTAGGTAGGCGAACCTGGTAAGTTCTCAGGCCTCAGAGGCGGGGGGAGGGAGCCAGCGCAAAGGCAGTTTCAGCCCCCAAATCCCACTATCAGGTTGCTATCCCTACTGCTGCCTCCGCACAGCGGCGGCGGCTGCAGAAGCTGAAAGGGCAAATGGGGGCCAGTGTGAGGGCAAGCCACTCCAGGCGCCCTGCTAGCCTCGTTGCTTTTGCGCCCGCCATGTCCCAAACATTGCCAGGGCTATGAAGCCTGTGGAGCCTGCTGCATCACTTGAGCAACCCACCCCGCCCTGGGCCCCAAGCACACAGCAGCCACCGCTCTCAAATCAGGACCTAGAAGTCCCCTGTGGGGGACCCGGGCCCAGATGGCAGTAACCGCCCTGCGCGCTGCTTTCGCTTCTCTACCTTGCAGCCTTTGGCAGGTTCCCCGCAGGACATGCAAAGCCACGTGGTCCCGCCCCACCCTGCACCTGGAGACCCGCGAAACCGTGCACTGGGCCCTTGGCCCCAATGTCCCAAAAGTCCAATCCAGTCCCTTGTAACACGAATCGATTCTGCCCCACCGCCTTAGCTCCCCAATAGGGGAACCAGCACTTGCCGAAGAACCCACTCCAATTTCCTGAGGGCTACTGATAGCTCCAGACTTTGCTTGTGGGCTTTCCTCCCCACCCCATGTCTGGTCCTCCATTTGCCGAGCTAAGCTCTACCTCCGTCCACGTGGAGGTCCTGGGGGCCTATCCGCCTCTTCCGTGTGGTCCCTTATCGCCCTCAACACATGTCCCCTGGCCAGAAGGAATTGACTGCGGGGGCGAGGTCCACAGAGTAACCTCAGTCAACGTGTGGTTGTGAGAATGTCCTACCCCCTCCCTATACTTCCCAAAGAAGACATGGGCACGTGACTCTCTGACAACCCTCAAGGGGTGTTCTGGTTTAATAAGGGGGAGGGAAAATACACTTATACCAGCAGTGACATGCAAAGCAGAGGGACTGGCCAGGTGCCAACAATAGGCAAATGAGCGTATCCATCACGGTGATGTCACAGAAATTCCCGCAGAGGAGGGGACTTCTTGGCTCTGTGACTGGCTCAACCAGTGCCATCACGGCACATGTGCTCGCCACTGAGAGGCAGGGGCTGGTTTGGCTTTTCTTCTTGTTTTGGAACCGGAAGGAGGTGGGACGGGCTAGCTGCTGGGCTAGCAGATAGCCGCCCCAAGTCTTAAAGGAATAGCCATCCCCTACAGAGATGGAATTTCGATGTTGTTTTGATTTGCATTTCTTTTATGGCCAGTGATGTAGATCACTTTTTCATATGTCTTTTGGCCATTCTCATTTCCTCATCAGAGAAGTCTCTTTTTAAGTCTTTAGCCCACTTGATGAGAGGGCTATTGGTTCTTTGCGGTTTTGTTTTGGATGAAGGTAATTTTTTAGTTCTGCATATATTTAAGATTTGAGGCCTTTGTCCATTGAATGACCAGTAAAGATCTCCCAATCTGTGGGCTTTCTGTTTATCTAGCGAGCAATGTCCTTTGTCCTGCAGAAGCTCTGCAGTTTGATGCAGTCCCATTTGTCTAACCTTGCTTTGATCTGTAGCCTTTATGGGTCTTTGTTAAGAAAGTTCTGTCCTGTACCAAGGAGGCCAAGTGTTTCTCTTACTCCTTTCTTTAGTGTTTTCGTGGTGTCTGTTTTGATTTCTAGGTCTTTGATCCATTTGGAATTGATTTTGGTGCAGGGTGATATATAAGGTTCTAGTTTTAGCTTGTTGCATGTTTTGAACCAGCTTTGCCAGCACCATTTGTTAAAGAGGCTATCTTCCAAAATACTGTTTTAGCTCCTTTATCAAAGATTAAGTAGGCGTAGTTCTGAGGGTTCATTTCTGGGTCTTCAATTCTGTTCCATTGGTCTTCAGGCCTGTTCCGGTGCCAATACCAAGCTGTTTTTATTACTATAGCTTTATAATACAGCTTGAAGTTTGGTATTGTAATTCCTCCAGAACCGTTCTTTCAGCTTAGGATTGATTTTGCTATTCTAGGTCTTTTATTGTTCCATATGAATTTCTGGATTTCTTCCTCTATTTCATTAAAAAAATGGTGTTGGGATATTAACGGGTATTGCATTGAATTTGTAGGTCTTTGACAATATTGCCATTTTGATTATATTAATCCTCCCAATCCAGGAGCATGGGAGGTTTTTCCATTTCCTTAGTTCTGCCTTACTTTCATGTTTTTCATGATGTTAAATTTCTCATTGTAGAGGTCTTTCACTTGTTTGGTTAAGGTTATTCCTAGGTACTTTATATTTTTTAAGGCTATTGGAAAAGGAGTTGTTTTCCTGATTTCAGCCTCGGTCTTTGGGTCTTTAGCATAGAGAAAGGCCGTTGATTTTTGAGGGTTTATTTTGTATCCTGCAATTTTTCCAAAGTTTGGATCAGTTCTAGTAGCTTGGGGGTAGAGTCTAAGGGGTTCTTTAGGTATAGGATCATGTCCTCTGCAAAGAGAGAAAGTTTAACTACATCTTTTCCTTTTTGGATCCCCTTTATATTTTCTTCTTGCCTAATTGCTCTGGCTAGGAAATCTAGTACTATATTGAAGAGAAAGGGAGAGAGTGGTCATCTGTGTCTTGTTCCTGATTTTAAAGGGAATGGCTTTAGTTTTTCACCATTTAGAGTTATGCTTGCTGTTGGTTTGTCATAAACTGCCTAGATTATATTCAGGAATGTTCCCTGGAATCCCAGTTTTTCCAGGGCTTTCAGCATAAATGGGTGCTGAATTTTATTAAATGCTTTCTCTTCATCGAGTGATATAACAATGTGGTTCTTTAACTTGCTGCGGTTGATGTGGTGAATTGCATTAATTGACTTGCGTATATTGAACCAACTTTGCATCCCTGGGATGAATCCAGTTTGATCGTGGTGTATGATTTTTTTGATGACCTGTTGAAGTTGATTGGCCAGAATTTTGTTGAGAATTTTTGCGTCTATGTTCATCAGGGAAATCGGTCTATATTCCTCTTTCCGTGATGAGTCCCTGCCGGGTTTTGGGATGAAGGTTATACTTGCTTCATAGAAAGTGTCTGGTAGTGAATGTTCTTTTTCAATTTCATTGAAGAGTTTGAGAAATATTGGTGTGAGTTCTGTTTTGAAGGCATTGTAGAATTCTGCAGTGAATCCGTCTGGACCTGGGCTTTTCTTGGCTGAGAGATCACTTATTGCCATTTCTATTTCAATACTGGATATGGGTCTGTTTACAAGGTTTAAATCTTCATGGTTGAGTTTGGGGAATATGAATTTTTTCTAGAAAATCATCCATTTCTTCCACGTTCTCAAATTTATTTGCGAAATAGTCCCTTATTATGGTGTGAATTTTGGTTGTTTCTGTGGTAATGTTACCTGATTCATCTCTTATCTTGTTTATTTGAGTGTGCTGCCTTCGTTTTTTGGGCAGGTTTGCTAGGGGTCTGTCTATCTTGTTGATTTTTTCAAAGAACCAACCCTTTGTTTTGTTGATTTTTTAGATTTTTTTTGTCTCTAATTGATTTAATTCTGATTTGATTTTCATTATTTGCTTCCATCTATTGACTTGTGGTTTTGCTTGTTGTTCTCTTTCAAGTAAATTAAGCTGCTTCCTTAAATTATTGAGTTGCTGTTTCTCCAGTTTGTTGGTGTATGCATTCAGAGATATAAATTTTCCTCTGGGTACTGCCTTTGCTGTGTCCCAAAGGAGCTGGTACTTTGTGTCCTCAACTTGGTTGAGTTCCAAAAACATTTGAATTTCCATTTTAATTTCTTCAATGACCCACTGATGGTTCAGCTGTGTGTTGTTTAGTCTCCATGAATTGTAGGATTTTCTGTGGTGGCTGTTTGAGTTAAGCTCTAATTTTATTCTATTGTGGTCTGAGAGAATGCATGGAATGGTTTTGATAATTCTGAATTTGTACAGATTTTCTTTGTGACCTAAGATGTGATCTATTTTATAGAATGTTCCATGTGCCGCTGAGAAGAATGTGTATTCTGTTGTTGCAGGGTGGAATATTCTGTAGATGCCAATTAAGTCTAGTTGGTCTATGAAATTGTTTACTTCTGTTGTTTCTTTGTTCAGTTTTTGGCATGTTGATCTATCATGAGGTGATAGTGGATTGTTAAAGTCCCCAACAATTAATGTGTTTGGGTCTATGAGTGCTTTTAGAGTCAGTAGGGTTGTTTGATGAAGTTGGGTGCTTCTATATTTGGTGTGTAGATATTTAGGATGGTTATATCTTCCTGTAGGAGAGATTCCTTTTTTAGTATGTAGTAACCTTCTTTGTCTCTTCTTACCGTTTTTAATTTGATGTCGATTTTGTCTGATACTAGGATTGCAACTCCAGCCTGCTGATGGGGGTCATTTGCTTGATAGATTTGATTCCAGCCTTTCACTTTTAGAAGATGTTTACTTTTGCTGGATAGATGAGTCTCTTGGAGGCAGCAGAAAAATGGTTCTTGATTTTTGATCCAACTTATGAGCCTATGTCGTTTGATTGGCAAATTAAGTCTATTAATGTTGAGAGTTAGGATTGAGAGCTGATCATTTGTTCCTTTCATTATCCCTATCTTATTAAAGGCTGAGTCTTCCCATTTGTTGATCTGATATTCTGGTGTACTATTTAGGGTTCATTTCTCTGCATTGTGGTCTTCTTTTTTTTTTTTTTTTTTTTTTTTTTTTTTTTTTTTTTGCCATCTCTGGAGCTTGCCTCAGGGCCTGAGCACTGTCCCTGGCTTCTTTTTGCTCAAGGCTAGCACTCTGTCACTGGAGCCATAGCAACACTTCTGGCTGTTTTCTATATATGTGGTGCTGGGGAATCGAACCCGGGGCTTCATGTATACGAGTCAAGCACTCTTGCCACTAGACCATATTCCCAGCCCTGCATTGGGGTCTTGATTATTTTCCCTGTACATCTTTGAGATTTTTTTGTAAAGCCGGTTTGGTGGAGATATATTGTTTCAGTTTTTCCTTAACGTGGAAGACTTTTATTTGACCTTGGCTATGAATGAGATTTTAGCTGGGTACACTATTCTTGGTTGATAGTTATTTTTACTTAGGGTTTGGCATACCTCATTCCAGGCTTTTCTTGCTTTCATGGTTTCTGCTGCGAAGTCTGGGGTAATTGATTGATTTTCTTTTATATGTGATTATTTTCTTCTCCCTAACCGCTTTAAGGATTCTTTCCTTGGACTCTATTGATCCTGTTTTGATCACAATGTGTTGGTGGGATGTCCTATTCTGGTCTGGTCAGTTTGGGGTTCTAAATGCTTCTTGTATCCTTCTGGCCTATCCTTCTGGATATTGGGGAAGTTCTCAGCTAATATTCTGTTAAATAGGTTGCCTATTCCATTAACTTCCTTCTCCAAGTTTTCATCAACACCTATTATCCTTAATTTGGGCTTTCTGATTGTATCTTGAATCTCCTGGAACAATCTGTTTTGTTGGTTGGATTGATTTTGTATTGCTTTTTGATCTTTCTCCATAGAATCTAGGGAATCTTCAGCTCCTGAGATTCGATCCTCTGCTTCAGTTAGTTGGGACTGTAGGCTAGCTACTTGATTTCAAATCTCTTTTCCTTCAGATTGGTCTTTTCTGATGATTTCCATGTCCTTGCTGTAATTATCTCTTAGGTCCTGCATGGACTTCTTTACTTCATTAACTTCATTAATTTGGTTTTGAGTGCTGACTCTCAAATCTTTTAGCTGGGTAGTTATCTTTTCATTTGACTCTTAAAGTTCATTTATCTTTCTATTTGTGGAGGCCATGAAATTCTCCATTAATTTTTGCTTTGCCTCCTCAAGCTCTAGAATAATTGACTGAAGAGAGTCAAACTTTTCATTTATCATGTTTATCAGTAGACTTTGTAGGGCATTTTGAGGGTGCTCTTCTGTGTCTTTGATTGACTGCTCTGCATCCTGCTTGTTTTGAGTGGGAGATAATACTCCATTGTTTGCCATCTTTCTTGTGTTGCTTCTGTCCATTTGGATTGGGAATGCCAATCTACAAGCACCTGTGACCAGTGTTTAAGACCCAAAGCAGCCCTTACCAAGCACTGTTGTGTGAATCTTAGAAGTTCACAGTTATATATGGATACCTTTTACACTTGTGTATAAAATTATATTTGGTGTTCCTAAAGAATACAATTTCAATATAACAACCAATCCTGAGCCCTGTATTCAGTAGTTACTTATTTACTCTTACAACCTATGAGCAATTATTGTTCTTATATTAAGTTCTTTTTGGACTGGCTTTCTCTATGAACCCCTTTGATTCACTCAGAATAAGCAGGGATACCCTCTATCCAGTAACCAGGAGTCAATGGAATCTGGAGGTCCTAGAAGTAAGTCAGGAAGGTAAGTTAGAGGTAGTGAAGAGAATAGCATAAAATGTATGGGGGCTGATGATTTTGGTTTAGTTTCAGTGACGTGGAAATGTGGAGGAGAGTAGAATCAGTAGAAAGAACAAGGTTAAAATGATAGACAATGGAGAGTGAGCAGTAAAGATTGGAGGTGTTATTCATAGGAAAGTAATTTTTAAAAAAGAGAATGCAAAGAGAGAAATGAAGAAAAAAATACTGGAAGACAGTTGCACATAACAGAGAAAAAAAATTTATAAAGGGGAAAACAAAAAGAAATCAGGGAAAAAAAGAAACTACAAAAAACAAACAAAAAAGAACTTGATAGAATCAACAGGTAAAAATGGAAAACAAAAACAAACTAATAACATTTCAGAAATGAGAATATAAAAAAGACAAAGAAAGATTTAAAAAGTTTGAGAAAAGGGGCTGGGGATATAGCCTAGTGGCAAGAGTGCCTGCCTCGGATACACGAGGCCCTAGGTTCGATTCCCCAGCACCGCATATACAGAAAACGGCCAGAAGCGGCGCTGTGGCTCAAGTGGCAGAGTGCTAGCCTTGAGCGGGAAGAAGCCAGGGACAGTGCTCAGGCCCTGAGTCCAAGGCCCAGGACTGGCCAAAAAAAAAAAAAAAAAAAAAAAAAAAGTTTGAGAAAAAATAAAAATAAATAAAAAAGGAGTCTTCCTTGTTTGGGTGGGCTTTCTACAGTCTCTGGTTTCCTTGAGATGGTCTGCAGTCTATTCTGCTGCTTGGCTGGTTTGACTTGCTTTCAGTTCACAGGGGGTGGATCTGCTGTGACTCTCTTCCCCTGTCAGTGAACTCCTGGGGCTCTGTGATTCCATCAGCTTGCAGGTAGGCCTTGGGCGTCCTCTGTAGGTGACAGACGTGAACAGTCTTGGGAGCCATGGTTCCTCCCATCTGCTGTAGGGCAGCTGCCTTTAATGCCTGGCTTTGAATAGCCTGTGAACTCAGCAGGACGGGCTGCCGATGGTCTGGTTTACTCAGCTGAGTGTTGCTCGCCTGGGGGAGGTTCCTCCCTCCTGGGCGGTGTGGCCTCCTGGGTAGAGCAGGGTATGGAATTCAGCTCTGTTTCAGGCTGGGAACTAGGCTTCTAAATGGGACCATTCTCTGTCTCGGGAACTGTTTGTTCTCCCGTGTGGCTGTTCTGTGCCGCTGGTACGGTAGCTGTTCGCCTCTATCGCTTTTAATTTAGGAATTCCAGCAGTCCGGGCAGGCACCTCTAACTGAGTGGAGGCCCAGGGCAAGCCCCCCACCTGGACAGGGGTCGTACTCCTGGGTGGAGCTGGCTCTCACTGGTTGGTCCTTCTTGACCTTCTCAAAGATGACCACTTTGTCCTTGTTTTCCCCAGGCCAGGTTTAGCTCCAGTCTGGTCTGACCCTATATGCCAGTGTCAAAGATGGTGCTTTGCTCTGGCGGAGGGGGAAGGCGCCTCTCTGTGGATGCAAGTGAGAGTGACTTTCATGGGGGTACTCACGCTTTCTCTGTGATTTCAGCCTGTCCGTGCTCAGCCTGGGATCTGTCTGTCTGCCGCCTTCTGGAGGATTTCTCCCCAGTCTTCGCTGGGTGCTTTAGTTGCATGGAGTGTGGGGCGCTGTACCGGCGCTGGCACTGGCATGGTGGCGGGACACCGCCCTGAGCTCAAATCTGTTTTTTCAGACCAGTAACATCAATTTATCCTTCCTGGCTAGATTCCCTGTACTGTCATAACTTACTTTTGCTATCTTTCTAGGGGTAAAAGTTTCTGTGGGATTGGAAAACTGTGATGTTAGAGGGAGCTCAGCTAGGGCTCTGCTGCTCCTCTGCCATCTTCTCAGATACTTTAAAAGCAAGAAATGACTTTGGAAGAAAATCCAGGACTCTGTTTTTAACACCAATAAGAAATGTTTTTTTAAACAGAATGAACATGGTATTATACATTGTGGATGTATGAATAACCTTAAAAGAGGTACACTTGCTTCAGAAAGAATAGATCCTATTTTGAGATAAAGACATATAAATGAGTTTATGTAATATGCTGGGGGGATATGGAATGGTAAGGGAATATGATAGGAGAAAATACAGTTTATTTATTCTGGCAAATGGAACATTTTAATAAATTTTGTGGAATCTCATCTTTCTCACTTATAAAACTGTGATAGTGTTTAAGTCTTTCACAGATTTTTTTAAAAAGAAATAATGGCAAACACTGGGTGTATTGATCTAGCACTCATTCTCTCCTCTCCTCCTTGCCCCTTTCAGCCCCATTGTTTTCCTTTATTGTTAAAGTGAGCTACATATGTAAGGCAGTGAGTATATTTCTTATTCAGCATGTTACCTCCCTCCTCCCCCTTCCCTTTGCCCACCCCATGAATTGTAGAGTTGGTTTACACCAAATGGTTTTGTAAGTATTGCTTTTGGAATCATGCGTCTTTTTATCCTTGTCTTTTGATTTTGCTATTCCCATTTCCTTCCTTAGTTCTAATACACACACACACACACACACACACACACACACACACACACACACATATAGTATCCAGGGTATTCAGAGGAGATAGAGTGATAGCAGGGTACAACCACATGAAGGGAATATGAGAAAAATTAAAAAAGTATGGTTTCACATGGCATGTTGAAAATAATTACAACAATGATATAACACTTGTTTCCATAACGTGGAGTTCATTTCACTTAGCATCATCTCATGTGTTCATAAGGGCATAGCTATTGGGCTGTTGTGATCTTCTGGTATGACTAGCCCAAACTTGTACTAATTATTCCCTATGAGGGAAACCATAGAGTCCATGTTTCTTTGGGTCTAGCTCATTTCACTTAGTATAGTTTTTTCCAAGTCCTTCAATTTCCTTACTAATGGGGCAATGTCATTCTTTCTGATAGAGGCATAAAATTCCACTGTGTATATCTATATAATCTATGGTTTCACCAAATCTGAAAAAAGAACTATACAGACACAAAACCCTTTGGGGCCCAGTTTCTCATCAACAGGTTATAAATTAGTTATTTTTGCCTGGAAGTAGATTTATTTACCTGAACTATCATTACCTTGAGCAAATTGAGAAAATAAGTAAAAAGAATTTTTTTTCAAACCCAAACCAAATTTTTCTAATGGGGAGATTGCCCTTCACAGTGAAATTTTCTTAGTTGTTCCCATGAAACTCTAGCATTCATGTTGTTCTTTATGAACTTCCATGTTTTTGGCATTGCTTTATTTGGACTTAACCTACCTCTTGTCACTAATCCTGAGTTCATCATATGGGTGTTTATAATTTAGGTACCACTCTTGTTACTGAAATCACATGACATCTCCTTACATAGTTTCTGCTATGTTTTAATGTAAATCAGCATATCTGTATACCTCTTGTTCTAATGGTTGAAGATATTACTGTCGGCTCTTTCCATGAGATCCTTCTGCATATTCCCAAATTTATCAAGGGGTGAAAGCATCAACATTTTATTATTTAACTTTCCTTTTTTGTGTGAGCTGTGATCTTAAACACTGTGTCAATGAAATGAAGTCAGTGGTTGTGATTACTTAAACCCAACTTCAAGATCTGGATGAAATATGAAATAATTTCTACTACCATCTGCTCTAAGCACATTACACATTTCCCCCTAAATTCTGAAGTTTGCCAGAGCTTTTTAGAAGATTCGAGAACCTGTCCATAACCTAACAGCAATTTTTGTTTCTATGTAAGTTTGCTACAGTTTTTTTTAATCTGCTTGCAACCAAAGAACACTGATATAGAGCAGTAAGTATGCCTTTTTAATTATGACCTCCACAGGCCTTGGGCCTAGGGGGCATTGTGCAAATGTTTATTTAATGAGGGAATGAATAAAAGTTATTTTAGTACAGGAAAAAGATGAGACAATGTAAATGAGCATTCAGAGTGAGCTAGAAGTAGACACTGCATTGCCCTTGTTTCCTCTGAAAACACTTCCTTTCTGTCAACTTTTTTTTGCCCTTGTTTTGTGTTTTCAGTTGTTATTTTCTTTAAAGATAATATTGTCCTCTTTCTTTGAAGTGAAACTATCCAGAAATTTATTGCCAAATTTAAGTTTGGCATAGCGGATTTAATGTTCAGCTTTCCATCTGTATTCTGTTCTTGGCAAGAACCCAAGGAAACTTGGGATTTTATGCTCTTGAATTTTATAAACCAGTAAACACAAAGGTATTGGAATTGTATATCTTAGCATGAAACATTTTATCTGGTGCATAAGAAATATCAAATTGGACTGTGGTATAGGCAGTCAGGGGATTTGTGCTACTCTTTCCATTCAGAAATATTCTTGTTTAAGACCTAACATCTGTAGGAAGTGATGATAAAACAAAAACAGTAATTTACTTTGTTCACTGTTCATAGCTTTCCAAGATATTTAATATGGACTTAGTAATGGTATGTTTCCAGTGGCCCTCAAAGTGGTAAAAGTATCATCCCCATTTTTCAAAGAGATATAATAAACCCAAAGAATATTAGTGATTCTAATGGTCTTAAAGGATATAATATAAAGAAGGACAAAGGATGTGTGTTCTCCCTCACATGTGGATACTAGACCCAAAATACAACTTCCTATGCAATCACACTTACAGCCATATGCCTTGTACACAATTTAGTTGACTAAGGTATCGTGTATGCAGGAGAAAATCTCCATGGAGCAATGCAGTCTAACAAAGTTCTTATATAGGATTTAAAATGAGAGGGCAGGGAGGAGGGAGGGCAGAGTGAGAAAATGGGGGCAGGTAACAAGTACATCAAGGATAAACAATGTGTACTCAATGTACTTACCTGATAAAGAAAGTGGAAAATGTATCATGAATCTGTGGTAAGGGAGCAGATGGATGGGAGAATATTGGAAAGGTTCAGTCAGAATGATAAGCACTGGACACATAGATGGGCATGTTAAATCCATAGCCCCTTGTACAGAAGTCCAGAAGAATTAAATTTCAAAAAATATGTTTATGTTGTTGTAACTAATAATGTGAGTACCATTCATTTATTCACATATTTCTACACCTAAACAAGACATTTTTAGTTTGGGGTATATATATAAATAGACACATACATACATACATACACACATATATGTATACATACATGCATAAATACACACATACATACAGACATATATCTAAAACTAAAAATGTCTACCGTGTGCTACATCTGTCAAAACCTCTGGCATCAGTCCTGTGGAACAAAGAGGTTAAATCCTTATTCTGACTGTTAATATGGAAGAGTAGAAACTGGCATAAATATTTGTAATATATACCAGCGAATATTGTTCAGCCTTTTGGAAAACTCAGTCATGTTCAGCCTTTACATAGACAACATTGACCTAAAATTTAATGGGGCTAGAATGAAAAACATTCTAGAAACTCATCTCTTATTTCATGCATTTATTTTTTTGTGCAATCCTTATTTTTTAATTAAACTGTCTTTAAGTAGCTTTATGAAGAATTGGACCTTTATCAAAGCAACCTATGCGTACTGTGTGTCTTGATCAATGTCACCCCTTTTGACATTCTCATCCATTTATCCATCCCCATTACTTTTCTCACTTTTTTAGCTTAGGTTTGAATATCTTCTTTTATCATTTAACAAAATAGTTGATGTATAAGATGCATCGTGGATCTGTCTTATCTGTTCAAGGTTTTCACTTTCTTTCGACCTACTCCTTTCCTTATTTTTTAAAAAAAATTATGTTATATAAGATAAATATATATATATATATATATATATATACATACACACACAATGAGATTTAACTCATCCATTAGAATTATATTGTATCATTCATAAGAAATGGAAAGACTTAGAAAAAAAATGTATTAAGTAAAATAAGCCAGACTCAGAGGTCTACAATAAAGGTTGCACGGTTTTCTTCATTTGTGGTAGTGGCAACATGTATAAATCATGCATCATTTTATTGATCATTCAGTATCTTTATTCCCTAAATGAACTCTCTTCAAGCTCCATGCCTCTAAAAATAGTGTTAGCAATGTAAAACTTTGTTTTTCCAAAGAACATTGTCTTAATACCACTGATCTTTGTCCTCACTCCTATAAAGATCCAGTTTATACCAGTGAACACTATTTTTCTGTGGTCTGTGAGTCAGTCTTACCCTTGCTTAACCTCTGAGACCCAATTATCACAGAGCCCAATGTGAGGTTAAGAGGCAACCTCAAGTGAAGAAATACTGAATGTGTAGCAAGATGTAATAAATATGCAAATATCTCCGTTCAGAAGCCTTTCTCCAAGTCATCTAATAATGTCTCCATATTTCTTCATGTTATGGTATTCTCTGTGCTGCAGGGGAGGAGGCTGCTTCTGCAGGAACGCGGTTCTGCCTTCCCACCTGTTTACATTTACTATATGGCTGCCTAGGGAACTCTGCAGAAAATAATGCTTGTGTGAGCCATTTAGTTGACTACATGTCAAAAAGTAATTTGAATCAAAGAGTCACTAACTTAATTGATGGTGATGGCTCCATCCAAAAACAACCAAAGAAATTGATGTTGTGCAAATTGCACATATATTGCTCTTGAATTTGTGAGCATATTCTTGTTTGCCTTGACAGGATTCAAATTATCTTTTGGACAGCTCGACACATTACTTAAGATGTGCCTGTGTGTGAATTTTAGCTGCTAAAGGGGGCAATAACAACCTTCCTGTGAAATTAATTCCCATGCCTTCAACTTCATCTTGCCTTTTCTTTGACTCATTCTTTGCACATACCTCTTCTATTCTTTTACAGTTTGTGCTTTAACTCTCAGTCATTCTAGTCTCAATGGAATAGAGACATATTGGCTTGGCATATCTTATCATGACATAAGGTCTTTTCCAGATTAAAAGAGAGCACAACATAATCCATGGAGGAATTTAAAAACCTTTCTGCTTACTCTCACTGAATCTTTTTGTTTTTGGTGCCAGTCTTGTGGTTGAACTCTGCTTGAGTGGTGTCCTTCAGCTGTTTGCTCAAAGCCAGTGCTCTACCAGTTGAGCCAATTTCCCATTTATGCCGTTTTGGAAGTTCTTTGGAGATAAGAGACTTGCCAACTTTTTTGCCCAGACTCCCTTTGAATCAGGATCTTCAAATCTCAGCCTCCTGAATAATGAGGATTAGAGGGTGAGCCACCAGCATCTTCCTGTATGTAATTTTTAAATTGTAATTGGGACCTCTTTGTGGGCTCAAGATGTGGAGCAGTAGCGAATGGCTTAATAAAATCACTCAGAGAGAATCAGAATTTTGATTCCAACAGCAGCGTATCCTCCGCCTATCAAATGGTGGTAGTGTGAGGTAGAAGATTGTCAGAATAAAGATAACCATCATATTGCAGCATTAGGGCAACTGAAATTATCTGTATTACTCTCCAGAATCAATACTCTCCAGAATATCTCTGACCAGTAGTGCTTTCCTAGACATTTCTAGTGGGTACCAATGCCAAGAAACAGTTCAGTGAAGAGAGCACTGGAGAGAGGGGAAGACGCAGAGCATCTAGACACCTTTCTGGGAATAATGAGGATCCAGATATTGCCATGATATCATTTCTTCCAGCAAGGTGGCACTTAAGTAAGATTACTTGCTTTTTTCTTCAGTATTCATTACTGAAGATCAGTAGGAAAAGAGATTGAACAGCATCCAACCTTCTTTGCCTTCCTCTGTGCCTGTCATCTCATATAATTCCAGAAGTGCATGTACCACAGTTTGAAAACTAAAGAACTACTTGATATTACAGGGTCCCTAATAAATAAATTTTATTTGCAAAAGTATACTTGTAGCAGGTTTGATATTTGTAATAACAAAAGTCAATGGTGCAAAACTTAAAGGCCTATTCATTTCTCTGCAAATGAAAAATAACTTTTCTCTTGAGTCTCATCCATGAAAAATGGTAGAAATTTGGATTTTCTATCTCAAGTTCACATTACTTATTTCCTTATTTCTTGCTTTCCAAGTTATGATGTAATTTTCCGGCATACTGGGTAGCTGTTTTAAGGGCAGGTAATCTAGCAATGAACATTGCTTTGTTAGTTGGTATTGCTGCTGACACTCCCATGCATTATAGGCTGATCTCTTAGCATAATTTTGATTCATAAATTGTTTATAAGGTAAAGTGTGAAGAATCTAACTTATCCAAGAAATCCTCCCCTAATTCTCTTCTGAGACCTGGTTTCTTCCCTCAGCTTCTTTTCAGAGGCTGCCTTGCTTCTTAGCTATCTTCGCCATTACCACTCTTATAATTTGATTCTTATTTTATAATTCTTTTTAATTACTGATATATTATGATAATCATTATTAATTTAAATATATTTTATATTATTTTATTATAAAAGTCCTTGGATATGTGTATTTTGATATAAAATGTTTAAATATGCTTGTATTTCCATAGTGGATTAAGTAATCACTTCTTAATACAGTACAATTAATACAATCTGATACAGAAAATATTTTAAAGCCCATTTTAAGTAAAGGCATTTTGGGGTACATGGAATGATATTTAAATATATGGACATAATTTAGAGAATATAAAAGAGCCTGGATTCTAGCTGCAAAGTCCCATGCATGTTAGTGTTCAAGTAAACTCTGTATCATTTATGTTTGCTGCAAACCTAAACTGTACTTACCCACACAAGTCATTCCATTCTTCCCTTGCCCTGGCAGAGTGACTAAGTTGGCTCTTCCGTTGGCCTCATGTCCACAGAGTGTTGTGATGTGTCATGTCTTTGCCCTTGTATATACATATAACAAGAGCAAAAGACAAAGCTATATATACACACACACAAACACACATCCATACGTGTGTATATATAATATATAACACATATATTATATATAATATATATTCACATATTCATTATTTTGCTGGTCCTATGACTTAAACTCTGAACCTGAGCTCTGTCCCTGAGCTTTTTTTGCTCAAGGCTAGCACTGTACCCCAGAGCATCACTTATTGCTATTTCTGAGTAGTTTATTGAAGACAAGAGTCTCACAGACTTTCCTACCCAAACTAGCTATGAACTGTTATCCTTGAATCTCAGCCTCATAAGTAGCTAGCATTACAGGTAGGAGCCACCAGCAGCTGGTTTCAAAGATTTTCATTTGACTGCTCTGCCCTGTTATGTGACTTTCCTCCTTAGTGCTCAAATTCTTTCTGCTCAATCTCTAGAAACACGTCCTTACCCTCTACCCCTCTTCTTTAATCCCTTTCTTGTGCACTTGTTCAAACAGAAACGGGTAGGTTAGGATTCAGGGGGAATGATTAAAAAGGAAAGGTGTTTAAAGAATAGGGACCAAATATGCAATAAGAACCTAGTCATATTTTTAAAGAAAGCAGCCACAAAGCAACATAAATCAGAGACTCTTTGCCAGTGAGAAATTTTCTTTCATTTCAAATGAACTTATTTGTAACTTTCATTTGTAAAGTGACATCTTCCAAGCACAAATAACTATTTTGCTCATTTTGCTGGCCGTAAAAATGTTATGCACAGATCTAGTGGGTGCTTTTAGGAGGCATAGGCTGTGTAATGGGATAGAGCAACAGCAACACAAAGTAAAATTAACTTCTGCTAGTGTCATGAAGCAATAACTACACAATCAGGAAGCTTGTCTGAGAAAATTCCAGGGGGCTAATCATTTTTTTTTACCTTTATTTGACTTCAAAATGTTTATGAGCCTGAAAGAATGACATAACTCTTTTTGCTTCTTTTTTCTTTTATAAAAATTGTTATTGTATAGGCTGGGAATGTGGCTTAGCAGTACATTGCTTAATTACCACGCATAAAGCCCTGGGTTTGATTCCTCAGTACCACATAAACAGATAAAGTGTCTCAAGAGGTAGAGTTCTAACCTTGAACAAAAAGGAGCCAAGGACAATGTTCAGGCTCTGAGTCCAAGCCCCAGGACTGGGGAAAAAATGTAATTGTAAAGGTCATGTACAGAGGGGTTATGGTTACATGTCTGGAAATTAGTACGTTTCCTTTGAAAAATTTTACCCCTTCCCTCACTTTCTCTCAGTTTTTTCCCTCTGATATCCCTTCCCCCAAATCATTGTTCATTTTCATCATACTGTCTAAAAATTCCATTTCTTGGAATTCATTTCACTAAGTACCATTTTATATGATATATGCACACAGCTATTTAGTCTTTGTGATCCTCTCCTTAGGATATCCTCCCTTGGTATCACTGTGTGATTATCTAGAGTTCCATATAGTCTATCATTTGCAAATGTGTTTTTGTCTTTTACCATCCAGTATGTTTATTTGTAGATTTATAGGCAGTGTCTAGTTACAACAAATTAGGGAAATCATGCACTCTATCTTTTGGCTTATTTTACTTTATATAATTCCATTGTGTGTGTGTATGTGCGTGTGTGTGTGTGTGTGTGTGAAAGAGAGAGAGAGAGAGAGAGAGAGAGAGAGAGAGAGAGAGAGAGAGAGAGAGAGATTTTCCTGATCCATTTGTCCATTGAGGGGCATCTGGGTTGATTCCATATCTTGGCTATGGTAAACAATGTTTCAATGAACGTGGTTTTGATGGTAGCTTTAGTATGGCCTTATTGGTGGTGTACTGGAAAATTCTCAGGCGTGTAATTGCTAGCTGTATGTTTTGTCTTTTGAAGAACATCCATACTGATTTCCAGAATGGTTGAACAAGTTTACATTCCCACCAATAGTGAAGTAGCATTCCCTTTGGCCACATCCCTACCAGCATCTGTTATTATCAGTTTTTTTTTATAATGGCCATTCTAACAAATCATAACAAATCAAAGAAGACTGAATAAGTGATCTATGAAAAAGTCTTCTTAATGTTTGCCGATAGAAACAAAGACAAAAAAGAACAGTGTCAAATATTTTTGTTTTTAAAGTTAACTTTGCCACAAATCTGGAGAACATCTTTGTTAATATCACAGACTGTCATAGGACAGATAGTTCTCAAGCGGTGAAGTGTGTCCAACTGAAATATTATTTACCAGAGGCTGAGGAGCCATAGAGTGGATCATCAACTTTGGCAGCTTGAAACAGCCTGTGGATTTCAAGCCCATTGACACACAGGGAGCTTCTGCAATCTGGAAATGTGCATGTGTATACACTTTAGATTAGAACTCTGAGGTTGGTATATAGCTGTAATCCCAATGTTCAGGAAGCTTCAAAAGAAGAATGAGGAATTTGAGGTCATCCTAGGCTACATATTCAAAGACTGTACTTAAAAAAGAAGAGAGAGAGAGAGAGAGAGAGAGAGAGAGAGAGAGAGGAGGGAAGAGGGAGGAAGGGAGGAAGGGAGGGAGGGAGGGGGAAAAAGAAGAAAAGAAAAAAGGTAGGAAAGAAGGAAGGAGTGAAGGAAAGAAAGAAAGAAAGACAATAGAAAGAAAAGAAATAGAGACAGAAAAGAAATAGAAAGAAAGCAATGAAGAAAGAGAAAAAGGAGAGAAAGAAAGAAATAGAGATAAAGAGAGAGATAGCAAGCAAGAAAGAAAAAGAAAAAAAGGAAGGAAAGAAAGGAGAAAAAGGAAGGAAGGGAGGGAAGGAAACACTCTGGTGTACTGCTTTTATAATGTTCTTTTAATATTATGTGTTCTTTACATGAAAATAAGGACAGAGGAGAAAATGAGAAATTAAAACATAGCAGAACTGTGGGAAGCAAAAAGTGAGAAAAGAGACTCTGAAACAAAAATGCAATACATAAAGAAAGGGTCAGGAGATTCAATACAGACATGAACAATATATCTCCAATACTAGGCCTCAGAGGAACCTATTGAAATGAGAAAGGGGTAGTTTTTTTTATTGTTGTGGTGTCAATGTTATTATTATTCTTAAATAAGAAGAATATATTTTCTTGTTTAAAAACTTACTGAGCACTAAACTCCTACCCTGGGGAGCAGAAAGCAAAGAAAAATAAACTTACTTTCTAGAAAGATTTGCACAAATTCTGTCATGTTGGCCACTATCTGGGTTGATAACAGAAGATGTACTTTTGGAAGCTAGTCTCTAATCATTTTATCTTGATATAATGGAGGACAGAGTCACAAAAGCTGATAATATCACTTTATAAACAAGTTCTGGGCTAGAGTGAACATGACAATGAGTCTGGAAGCTTTGTCACATATTGTTAAAGGTTCTATCAAAGTTGACAAACCCCTGTTATGTTGCTCAGACAAATCTATAAAACATGCAAAACAGACTATCAGGAAAACATGTGCCCTGGAAAATATAGCCCAAATAGCATTATATATCCTTTTTAAGTTAAAAATTGATTCTTAAATCCTATACTTTTATTCCTCTAAACCACAGAATCATATTCCATGATGAGCCCTCTCTCCAAAGCAGACATGGTTGTTGTGTTTTTTTTTTAAGTGTTTATTGGCTGGAAAAGAGGCAAAATAACTTATTTAATTAAATGATACTGAAGCAGAAAACACGGAGGTGGTGCTTTATGTTTTTAAAAGGGAAGGCAGGGGCTGGGGATATAGCCTAGTGGCAACAGTGCCTGCCTCGGATACACGAGGCCCTAGGTTCGATTCCCCAGCACCACATATACAGAAAACAGCCAGAAGCGGAGCTGTGGCTCAAGTGGCAGAGTGCTAGCCTTGAGCGGGAAGAAGCCAGGGACAGTGCTCAGGCCCCTGAGTCCAAGGCCCAGGACTGGCCAAAAAAAAAAAAAAAAAAATGGAAGGCAACACATGATGATTCTTTTTGTTTTATGTCCAATCAAATTCAGGATACTGAACTCAATTCTAGATATAATTTTTGTTTGTTTGTTTTGTTTTTGCCAGTCCTAGGGCTTGAATTCAGGGCCTGAGCATTATCCCTGGCTTCTTTGTGCTCAAGGCTAGCACTCTACTACTTGAGCCACAGTGCCACTTCTGGCTTTTTCTATATATGTGGTGCTGAGGAATTGAACCCAGGGCTTCACGTATTAAGAGGCAAGCACTCTACCGCTAGGCCATATTTCCACCCCTAGGAATAATATTTTAAATATTAACTGATATTTTAAAATATATTTTATTTTGACTAGTAAGGGCTGTGAAAAGACAGGCCCATAACCAAATAATAAGGAAAAGAAAAACAGAACAAAACAAGTACTTAAAAACCAATATTAGCTAAACATTACCTCAAAGCCTTTGTGAAACATTCTGAGGAATATTCTTACATCTCAATTAAGTCCTACTTTTGATCTGTAGTGTCATAAATATTAGAGAAAACATAAATATTTCAGGCTGGGAATATGACCTAGTGGTAAAGTGCTCGCTTTGTATACATGAAGCCCTGGGTTCGATTCCTCAGTACCACATATATAGAAAAAAGCTGGAAGTGGAGCTGTGGCTCAAGAGGTGGAGTACTAGCCTTGAGCAAAAAGAAGCCAGGGACAGTGCTTGGGCCCTGAGTCAACACCCCAGGACTGGCAACAAAAACAAAGCAAATAAAACATAAATATTTCAGATTTTGACTTAGGGGTTCACTTTAAAATCTGGCTATTTGAGGATTAGAAATTATTGTGAAATTCAAGTTAATCTCCTCAAAACATGCTAGAGAAAAGATAAATTCTTCAACAAATCGTGCTTGGGAAACTGGTTACCTACAGGCAGTCGGCTGAAACTACGCCTATTTCTAAATCATTGCAATAATTACTCCAAAATCGATAAAACTTTTATTGCATCATCTGGAAATAAAATGAAAACAAAATAAAACATAGAGAAAAGTGGAAGATGTAAATGCAGGTATTTGTTATCTGAATAAGAAGTTTTAATTCCAAAAATAAAATCAAAAAATGGAAAAAAAAGGGATGGCACCACATTATTTTTTAAATACAAAAACACCTTTTATACAGCAAAAACAATGATCTGAACCAGTAAACCATGCACAGAATAAAATCATTGAAAGCTATACAATGGATAAAGATTCATATCCAGAATATAAAAAGAATTCAAAAAATTAAGCAGTAAAGGAACAAATAACACAAGTTAATTTTATTTTTTATATAAAATACAATATAACAAATATGTATAAAATGCTTATATATGTATATGAGACATGCAATCTGATGCTTTTATCTCTACATGAATTATTTCCTCTCTATTTTTCCCATTTCCCTTTTTTCCTTTGTCTTTGTTTCCAATCTTCTATTTTTTATTTACTTTTTCTTTTAATTCTTCCTCCTTTTCTTTTTCATAAAATTTTTATAATATGCTATTTTATCTTTTAACTCCCTCCGCACATCTTTTTTTTTTTCCTTATGGTCCTTTCTGCTTTTAAAATTTATGCCATTCCTTATTTTTTTTTATCTTCCCTTGTCTTTCACTCTCCTTTTCTATTTCTTTTCCCTTTATCATTTTCCTTCATTTTCTTTTTCTTCCATCAGTCTGTTTTTACTCTCATTTTCCTGCTTTCTGTTTCCTTCACTTCTCTTTCTTTTCCTTTCTTTTTGTTATGCGTTTTCTTTACTATTATGTTTCTTCACTTCATTTTATTTCTTTTCTTTGTTTATTTCTTTGTTTGTAACTTTTTAATTTAATTTTATTGTCAAGATGATGTACAGAGGGGTTACAGTTACATACATAAAGTAGTGAGTACATTTCTTGTCTAACTTGTTACATCCCCCTCATTTTTATCCCACCTCCCTTCCTCCCCAACACTGCCCACCCCCCCAGTTGTACAGTAACAGTTAGTTTACAGCATATTGTTTTGTAAGTATCACTGTTCCATTGGTTCACATTTTACCCTTTGTTTCACCATTTTGATGCTTCCCTTCCCTTCTCTAACTCAGATAAACATATACTATTCCCAGGCTAACAAAATCACTTACAGTGACAAAGGGGGCTAAACGATAGGGAAAAAAAAATGAAAGAAAAAAGTAATAATTACACGTAGTACATTAAAGTAAAACCAACATTGAAAAACCTCTTGTTTTCATATCATGGGGTTCATTTCACTTAGCATCGTCTTATATGACCAAATGTACATAACCATTCCTTTTATCTTTTTCTACTTCTATTTTTATTGTCTTTTCTTATACCTCCATTATCATGGACTAATGTGAACTTAGATTAGGGGAAAAAATTGAATTAAACAAAATACTACCTTACAAAGACTCACATATAAACACTATTTTGAATATACTTGTAAAAACATTAAAAGTATGCACTAAAATTAATGAGGCAAAAATGAAAGAATTTTTTTTACACTTAATATATACATTACATATTAACCTTGGGATAGGAGGAGGTGTTTCATCAACTACCATCTGACAAAACATTGCGAGAGCACTGTGTATTATGGGAATTTTTAGTATGATTTGTAAGGAGTGATAATAAAAACGCCAATGGGAAGAAGTGGCAGCATATGTTGACATAAGGCTTGGGAGGTCCATCTCTATTCTGACAGGAAATATGAATAGTATTTCATGTCTATGTAACAAAATAGAAGTATAAGTTCAAAGCCCATAGTTTAATAATGCTCTCAAAGCCAAGAGTAAGATAAAGTTGCAAAGCAGAGAGTGGCAAGCTTTCATTGCAGCAGCAAAATCAAGAATGGCTTCATGAAGTTAATGTAAATGTATGGATAGTAAATATATTGACTAACTTTACTTTTAAAAGCAGATGTGCACAATGTATACTTCAATATATAGGGCCATATTGGAACAGAACTTTATTTATGAATACTAGTGTTGAATTTTTATACTATTTTATTATTTGGGGATACACTATCACCACAATAAAGTTAATGAACATATCTATTACACCTCTATATTTCCTTTTACTCATTTTTAACCTTCTTAACCTCTCTCCGGTCTCTCTCCACCCAGACCATATCCTCTTCTGTAAGAGGACATTTTGTATCTTCTCGTATTTCATATAAATTGAAAGATAAATTATATTTTGTCTAGTTTATTTTATTCAGCATGATTACTTTTGATTCATTTATATGCTTGTGTCAATAGATACTTAATTTATGCTCTGGAGTATATTCTATTATATATTTATGCAACAGTTTTTGATGTATTTATTAAGAAACACTTAAGTTTTTTTTCCATTTCAGGCTATTAAAAATATAGTAGCTCTGGACATGTGTGTAGAAGTCATTGTATGGACTTACAATTTTATTTTCTTAGGAAAACAATATTTTCTATTATCTAATATTTTCACCAACAGTTCATCAAATATCCAATGCATATATAATAATAATAGACATGAGACATGACTTTATTGTTGGATTTTTGGCTTAGTTTCTAAAATGTATTCATTGAAAGGGATGTTTAGTGTTATTTTATTATAACTTTAGTTAATTTCTCTTACCAATGATAACATGGCATTTCCACTATATCTTCTGCATAGAGTCGTCTTGTAGCTGATGGAGAATGTGGGCTGAAGTTCAGGGGGAAAGGTAAGCAAATTCAAAAGTGAAGTAAATTTGATTACCTGTTTATTAATGGCCAGGGGGCCATTAATAGATAGAAACCAATTAGATTAGATAATCAAATTTATGAATAACTTTTGCAAATCTAATGAAAATGGCAACATTTTAATTATCCAAGTGTGACTGATAGTTACAAATTTGTGATATTTATAAAGTAATTATTATAATTTAGAACAGAGCTCTACTTCATACTTCTCCCTAACTCATCCTCATTCCATTATTTATCTTCTATTCTCCAGAGCAGAGGCTATGGCATTGATTTGAGAATATAGCCAATTTCATTCATAGACTTGGAAATCTTAGTATAAACAATAAGATTCTTTGGGAAAGCATAAACACCATGTCTTCATTTGAGCAAAAACTTTAATTTTCTTAAGCAGAAAAATAGAAAATGCAAGTGAATATGCTTTCTCTGGTGTTGATATTCCAGTGATTTTAATATGCTTATTGCTGGAAATGAAGGAATTCCACAAATCTGGAAATTATCTCATTCTCAACTGTTCTGGTAGAAGAGAGTAAAAAAATATAAATGAGAAGAATGAAGTCAGGAATTTAGAATACATACTAAAAAATTAAGAAAAGTAACAGAAGGGATAGGTGAAAGTATTAAAGGGCGTGACACTGATTAAGATGCATTATATTAATAAAGTGCTTTGTTAAATAACAACTCATTTGTACAATTACTTAAAGGTAAGAAAATATTAAAAAATATATTACTAAAATGACTCTATTAAATAATAAAAACACTCTAGATTGTTTGGGTAATTTTATTGGTTTTGTCTAGACAATGCTATATTTCTCATGTTTCATGTACATTCTTTATCCTGTTCCACTAATTTATAATTGAACACATAGTTGCTGGACATAAGCCCAGCAAGTGATTGATTGAGCCTAAAATGACCTTTTAAAATGGTTAATGATTTTCATTTCTGTCTGAATTTATTAAGTTTTGAATTCACTATGATGAAATGTAATTTTGTCAAGACCTGAACAGAGACATCAAACACTAAGGTGTATTTCTACAACAAAATAAAAGCTTTGGAATAACACACAGCCTGTTCAATGCCTCATAAATTTCTTACATCCATTGAGGTTTTAAATATATCTTGAAAGTGAAAGAAATTCATTTTTATCAAGACTATGATGGTACCTTAAAAATTCTAAGAAAATTTCAAGCTTACTAGTAATTTGTAAGTACACTACAAAGAACTATTTACCTGAACAGTTTTCAAAAGTAGTTGTCAAACTAATATTTCAACAACTCTGACATACTAATACTTATAGGTAGTAATATACCTACATAGGCATGTAGCAGATAGGATTAGGAAACTGGTGATGATGTCATGCTTCAACTCTCACATTCAAACTCAATTTAGATTTCTCCAATTGTTCTGATGATGTTCTTGTAGCAAAAGGACCCAGTAGAGAACATTTACTCCTCAGTCACTATCTCTTTGATTGGAACTAGTGTTAGAACTTGGAGCCTTACACTTATAAGCAGTATTTTAGTACTTGAGTCATGTCCTCAGAGTTTACTTTTTATGTCTCTTTAGCTTTCCTGAATTTGAAATACTTATTTTCATGTTGACATTTTTGTGTTCAATACTTTTGAAGACCAAGAGACAGTTTTGCATAATGTTCCTCCATTAGGGTGTATCTGAGGCTTCTTTCTGATTAGTTTCTAGCTATGCCTCATTGACAAGAATATCACAGTACTGATGCTGTGTTCCTACTACATCCTTTCAGGGAGCATACAATTTCAATTTATACCATTAATGATGATATTCACTTTGACCACTTCATTAATGTGTCTACCCAGGTTATCCACTATGAAGATATCATTTTCCCTTTGCAATTAAGAGTTATTTTCAAGGGAAGCTATTTGATGATATTAATGGCCCATTCTACAGCAAACATTCCATTGGTTATATAATTTATTGAAATCATTATAGAGTCATAATTACCTATTTTATTTAAGAAATTGTAACCTCTTACTACCACTTATTTTGACTCCCAAAGTATGCCAGATTTCCTAGTGAGAGTTCATTGGTGACTGTATCTTTCTAATTCAACTCCATCATTTTTTAAGCATTTTTTTAAAATTTTCTGTAAGGTAGTTAGGTTCCTTCTACACTTCCTATAACCTAGGCCTGCAAAGAACTAATTGTACAAAGTTTAGGGTCCTTAGAGTCACAATAAATAGAAACAAAAATATTAGCAAATGTCTTTTCTGTCAGATTCACAACAAATAGAAACAAAAACATTGAAAGATATTGGCACAATGTCTTTTCTGTCAACGCTATGATATATTATTATAACATCTTTTAGCTTCTCTCATTGGACAGAAATAAGAAAAAACTCATAGACTTCTATAGGCTATGTCTATAAATGACAAACATTTGTTTATATATACATAAATAGGATGAAAATATAAATATGCATATATATATATGTGTGTATGTACCAATGTGCCCACATGTAATGATTGTCAAGAAAAGATAGAAATATCTGAAATACATCTTGTTAAATATCAATTTTCATTGATTCCTGAAAGTACAGTAGTGAGGGTTCACGTTACTTCTGTCTATATCATTAATTGAGACTACTATTCCACAATAAGAAATTTGGGTCCCCTAGCTATTATAAATTTATTTATATTAAATTATCTTTTATTTTACACTCATTTGATCAAATCTCCCCTCGATCCCCACTGTTCACAGGAGATCATTTTACTCACCTATTTATACACAACATGTTGTATGAGCCCCTGAATGGGTACCTTCCTCATGCTGTGTGGAGTTGGATACTCCATACCAGTCTGCCAACTTCATGTGGATATCTCCCTCGCTCTGCCCACTTTTTGAATGAATGTGGCATTATTTTCTCCTACCTCTGTGTCATCTTTACTCTGTTTCTGCTCTAAAGTCCCTCATAATGGGCTATCTTTGGGGCTGAACATTATTCTTAACTTTTTCTGAAGTGCAATGCTTTGCATTGGGTTTTTCTGCCATGTGCATGCATTGTTCACACCATTGCAACTTTGAAGCTCCATCCCAGTCTCCATTCACCAGTACATTTCCATTTGGTGTTCTTCACTTATTCATTTAAGATCAACTTACTGAGAAATGGAAAGTACAGGGAAGAGGAAAACAAAGAGCAATGAAAAACACAGCTTATTGAGGAGGGCATCAGGGATGGCATACCAAACTGGAGGGCAAAGTCCATTTAGGGTAAGGAGAGCATCTAGAGTGGGGAGTGAATGTGGGGAATGAATGTAGAGAATCAAGCAAGCTGACAGGTGAGACATGGAGGGGTTTGGGCTTGAACTTCTAAACTAGATTTGACTGGTGTATATGTGATGTGTGGGGGGGGGGACTTATAATTAAACTCAGAGTTATGTATTCGCTAAGCTTGCTGGTGCTTATCATTTGATCCATACCTCTAGCTTTGCTTTTTGTTAGTTGACTTTGGTGACAGAGTCTAATGGACTTTTCTGCCTAGGGTGGCTTCATGGTATCAGTTATCAGCCTTCTTCCTATCTAGGATTACAGTTATGATCCCCCCACACCCACTTCTGTGTCTGGATTCGTTACTATTACTCATCAGCTTTGGGTTCTTAAATCTCACCTTTCTCAGCTAGGATTTTCGACTAGGGGGATATATTTACTAAGACTTACTCTGACAGTTTAAAGACCATAATTATATTATTTATGATGAATATTATTAGACTCAACCTGAACTCAGTTCTAATAAGCTTTTTTTATTCTTATCTCCAATTTTATGTTCTAGTTCTAGCACACATCCTTTGGTCAATTCATCCATTTACCCTTTGCTACTTCATACATAGAATGACATTGTACTCTCAATACTATCCTGATGCCTTGAACAGTGAAAAGGAAACGTAGCCCATTTCATGAAAAACAACATAAAATACAACCAGACAATTGTAAACAGCTACTGAGTCCACCTGACAGATATTCTCAGAGACTTCTTGGTGAGTGGATGGGGATAGACATTCTGGGAGTGGAAAGAGGTGAACAAAATGACAAATAGAGAAATTACATCATAACATAATGAGAAAGTTGAACCTGAGCAGCAAATCATTTATTACAGCTTCTACTTTGGGCCAAGTCTAGATAATTCAATTAGAACTTAAGTAATTTTTAGGTCTTAGGACCTGCCTTACATGATAGAGCTTGCTGGTGATAGATAATTTGTGTGTTTACAATGCCAGTCTGTTATTCTGTTTGACGCTCCAAATAGTGAATGGAATTGACCAAATTTCCAATTATTTTGCCTCCATAACACCTTTGGACATGTTCTTGTTCTGTAACAACCTTACAGATTCTGCCTGTTTTTTGCAGCATTTCCTTAACCTAAAGGGCACATTTATTTCAGAATGTGTTCTCATCCTGTCTTCTTCATCTTCATCATACTGCTTTCAGTTTTCTTCATGATTTGAAAGATCTAAAAGAAATACTTCTTCAACTCTAGAAAATATTTCTTCCTGTGTTTTATAAAAATAAAATCTATGCTTCAGATATCAGGTTCTAAAGAAGGCTTCTTATAGTCTAGTAACTCATCACAAAATCCTGCTAGATTGGACAACCTTGTATACAGAGATCTATGTTAGAAAATGAATGATGAGGTAGGTTTTGGATTTCACTTGGTGGAAGAGTACTTGCCTGGCATGCACAAGACCCTGAGGTTGGTCCTCAGCCTCACAGAGAAAAGAGGAGTTGGGGAACATTGCGGGGGAAAGGGGAGAGAAAAAAAAATAGATGAACAAAACTAAAGATTAACATAGCTTCAGTTCAATAAACATGACACAAAGTTAAAGAGGAAGTAGATAATAAGAGGTTGAGGGAAAGGAGTATCTAAATTCCTATATTTGGGGGCAGGGAGGTTTGTGTCACTAGTCAAACTTAAACTCTCTTCCTTCTCATAATTATTTCCTATTCTTTGTAAATTCCTTTAAGCCTTAATGGAGATTTGTTCATTATTAACCTTTCCCTAGCACCTCACATTAAGCTGATCCTGAGTAAGCATGTGTACAGATCTTTCTGATACCTAATAATGTATCCTTCCAAGGAGACTCCATGGTGTATATTATTTTCCCTTCACTTGTCTACTGTACCAACAATTACTTGCATAATCAGAAATTTTCCTTCTATAGAGTTGCTTTTAGATTGCTCCATTACTAATAATTCTCACCTTAGAGAGCCTCTTCCAGAAGCCCTGACTACTTATTTAATAACAGCCATAGAAATTTTTATCTGAAAATTCACAAGCCATTCTCCTGTCAAATTATGTATGTATATCAATTCTCTATATTTGTTAAGAAAAATATATTATGTCTGTTTTTAAATGGAGGAAACTGAGGCTTAGGAAAGATCAATGGTTTTACTATGGCTTCCTCAAAAGTTTAAATCAGAACACAAATTAAATTTCAATTCTACAGAATAAATCTCTGGGCTCTAGTCCCATTCCTAATTCTTCTATATTTGTACTCACAGTTTTGCTTCAAATTGAAAGCTCTTTTTCCCCTATATTTTTCCCTCAGTCTCAATATCCAGCATATAGCTATTTTAATATTCTACATGGCAAACATATGTTCACTTTAATACATTCTCTCCATAATAAAAAATTACAGAACTGGTGGAAAGGTTGAACTCTACAGTAATCGAAGTGGGAAAATGTCCAGTGCTTTTAACCATGCCTTTCTTCTATTTTTTTCCTTATTATTTTTGTAACAGAATACAAACAACAGCATACTTTCTGATCAGCATAGAGACCACTGAGATGCTCCTACATTATTCAATCTAACCACAGTGGCCTCCAAGGGGAAAATAAATACCTCGACTGAGGCTTCACTGCTCTGCATCGCATGCACGAGCATGAAGGATTTCTTTGCTGTCAAGCTTTCAGTTGGGAGCAAAATCCCCCTGCTGAGCCCTGTTGCTCACTGCAACACTTAAGATATGAGACGGCACATGAAGTCTTAGGCATCTCTGAGCCAGTACCTCTCCCTCCATGTACCTGAAGCTTAGGCAGGCACAAGAAATGGGATTCTTGACTATCAGCTAGTAACAGACGTGGCAGGTCTAGAGAGCAAACCACCTGCCAGTGCATCCAGAGATAAAATCATTGCCCTTCAACCAGTGGGCCATGCATTTGCAACTGTGTTTCTGGAAGGGAAAACATGTTTTGGAGAATCAGGAGAAGCAAAGAAAAGCAAGTGTGTGTGTGTGCGTGTGTGTGTGTGTGTGTGTGTGTGTATGTGTGAGAGTTTCCTTGAGATTCCACTAAATTAACAAAATTATGCTAAAGATTTTTGTTAACACACACACACACACACACACACACACACACACACATAAAGCAGATATCCCAAGGAGAACCTTATAGTAGAGGTGTTCCATAACTCAGAATTTTAAAGCTACATGGAAGCAGAAAATAAGGGTTGAAAGGTAAGGTGCCACACCAATGTAATCTTAAACACTACAGTTTAAGGGGGAAAGGTGTCTAAGTGCTGGATATTAGAAGTGGAGAAGGATCTCATAAACCAGACAGGTGAGTTAGAGATACCGTTTAAAGAAAAATGCAGGGTTTATGTTTAGCCTTCTGAGGAATCTCCATAACACTTGCCAGAGTGGCTGAACCAGTATACAGTCCCACCAACAATGAAGTAGGGTTCCCTTTTGACCACATCCCCTCCAACATTTATTATTGTTAGTTTTCTTGATATAGGACATTCTTATTGGGGTGAGATGGAATCTCAATGTTGTTTTGATTTGCATTTCTTTTATGGCCAGTGATGTAGAGCACTTTTTCATATGTCTTTTGGCCATTCTCATTTCCTCATCAGAGAAGTCTCTTTTTAAGTCTTTAGCCGATTTTTTGAGGGGGCTGTTGGTTCTTTGGCCAGCAGCCGCACTTTTGGGCATCTACCCAAAAGACCACAAACAAGAACACACTAAAGCCACCAGCCCAACAATTTTCATCACAGCACAATGTGTTATAGATAAAATATGGAACCAACCCAGATGCCCCTCAATAGACAAATGGATCAGGAAAATGTGGTACATATACACAATGGAATTTTATGCCCCTATCAGAAAGAATGACATTGCCCCATTCGTAAGGAAATGGAAGGACTTGGAAAAAAATTATACTAAGTGAAGTGAGCCAGACCAAATGAAACATGGACTCTATGGTCTCCCTCATAGGGAATAATTAGAATAGGTTTAGGCTAGTCATAGCAGAAGATCACAAGAGCCTAATATCTATGCCCCTATGAATGTATAAGATGATGCTAAGTGAAATGAACTCCATGTTATGGAAATGAGTGATATATCACTCTTGTGATTACTTTCAACATGCCATGCCAAACCATAGCTTCTATTGTTGATGTTCGTCTTGTATCCCTTTCCTGTGGTTGTACCTGTACTATCACTGTATCTTATCTGAGTACATTGGAAACTATATATACTGGTATTAGAACTAGGAAAGTGAAAGGGAATAGCAAAACTGAGAGACACAGGATAAAAAGACAAACGATTCCAAAAGCAATACTTGCAAAACTGGTATAAACCAACTGAACAACTCATGGTGGGAGAGGGAAAAGGGGGAGGGGTGGGGGAATAAGGGAGGAAGTAACAAACAAGACAAGAAATGTATCGAATGCCTAAGGAATGAAACTGTAAGCTCTCTGTACATCACTTTGACAATAAATAAGAAAAAATGCAGGGTTTACAATAAGTTGAAAGCATAGATGAGCACAATAAACAAAATAGTAATATTAAACTAGAAAAAATATGGAGAGGCTTTTGCATGGTTAGTGCTGGAGACTTGTTTGGGCCAAATATTTACAAGACATGGTAAGCCCATTTTAGAGAATAAAACTCAATCCTGAAGGTAGTAAGGAATTGCTGAAGTTTATGAGACATTGACAGAGAAAAGGCAGGGCACTGTGAAGGTCACGTTACAACTAGATAGTTTAAGGAGAAGAAAGTATGTTGGGGGAAATATGTAGGAAGTTGTTAAAAATTCCAAATATAAAATAAAGAGAGCTTTGTGAATTTGGGAGCACGGAAAAGTGCTAGGACAATAGAATATCTGAAAAAGGAAATAGTTACCACTGTAGCAAAACAGTGCTTGCCACAGAGCATCTGTGATCTGATATTATGATGTAATTCTGGCCAATTGCATGTGTGAGGCCCCAAATTATGGCACTCCTCTCATCTTTTTTTTTTTTTAACACTACTTCTCTCATCTTTGTCTTCTCTTTTTAGTGATGTCATTGCTCTCTTGTTCATGCTTCCAAATTATATCCACTTTCTTTCACTTAAGTTCTTCGCCATCATTGCCTCACTTTCTTTCACTTAAGTTCTTCGCCATCTTTGCTTCTCACCTGCTGTACAAACAATAATGGGAAGATGTTGTGATGAAGTATTATTATTTCTAATTTATTTTCCCCTCAGTTTCATTAAACAGATTCATATCCTATGAATAGCAGGCATGGTGGTAAATAAAGAGGTTTATACTTATATTAAAACTAGGAAAGTGAAAGGGAATACCAAAATTGAGAGATAAAGGATAGAAAGACAAGCGATTACAAAAGCAATACTTGCAAAACCATTTGGTGTAAACCAACAACTCATGGGGGAAGAGGGAAAGGGGGAGGGGTAGAGGGAGGGGGGAATGAGGAAGGAGGTAACAAACAGTACAAGAAATATACTCAAGGCCCAATGTATGAAAATGTAACCTTTTTGTACATCACTTTGACAATAAATAAGAAAAAAAAAGATGTTTATACTCTCTTTCTCTGACTATAGTTAAAGACTTCTGGTCATTCTAGTTTCAATGTTCCAGTTCAGTCATGATACTGGCAGCACTTTTGACAGTTTTCCCTGCTTGCCTGTCATGACTTCAGTGGGACTCCTTTGTAAAGGTCTATAACAATGCAGAGTATCCTCACATTGCACATCTGATAGTATTACTCACTCCACATTATTTGTGTGACTTAAACATGAGAAGGTACAATGCATTGCCATTCTTTATTGCTTGCAGATTATTCATTTTGATTCAAGTTTATTATGAAAATTCTTGGGAAGCAATAACTCAGAGAAAAGAGAGTAGCTCCTACAGTAGAAAATGCCCAGCTGTATTGATAAGAAAGATACCAGATGCATGCACACAATACTCCCACCAGGCACAGGAAAGGCAGTGATGACTGATAGGTCAAGGTCTCATTCTTGATGATACCTACATGACATTCTAATTCTCATGTGACTGGAGGACAGGAACAGTCTGCCTCCTCTAATGTGAACTGCAACAGTGGCTTTCTTTTCATTCAGTACATGCCTCACTGGCTCTCTGGCCAACTGAATCTTATACTATTTCTCAGATTAAGTTACCTAAACATTTTTTTTTCTTTTATTCAGGGCTATTATGGAATCAATATCTTTCCAGTAACTCTTTACTAGAATCTCAGAAGAGAAAGATGGATTTGTGATTAGGAGGATATGTTGACAAAACAAGCCAGAAAAGTGTGAGTGTAGATGACACATCCTTCAGAATACTCTGGGTCAAGCTGAGGTTCTGAAAGGCGAGTTTATGAATAATTGGAGGATGAGAGAGCTCTAGGAATATTATAACAAGAATAAGTAATGCATAAAGAAAAGTCTAGAATAAAATAAAATTACAGTTTTTCAACCCAGTTTTTACACTCCTTTTGAGTACTGTTAGCATACAGTAGACTAGTGTTGAAAGAATTGGCAAAAGAAGAGCAGGACTGAGAGGAAGGATACCAAAGAAGGGAAAGGGAAAAAAGGAGGAGGAGAGAAGCATGGAGGATGGATGAACAGACAGAGGAAGGGAAAGACAGAGGAGAGAGGGGGAAAAGAGGGTAGATGGGAGAGAGAAACAGAGAGAAAGAATAAGAAGTTTGTACATCAAATAATTTACCAACTGAAATGTTACTTTTTATTTTTTAAAAATTTTTATTGTTAAACTGATGTGCACTTTCATACGTTAGGCATTGGATACATTTCTTGTACTGCTTCTACCTCCTCACTCACACCCCCCTCCCCCTTCCCCCTTTCCCTTTCCCCCCATGAGTTGTTTAGTTCATTTACACCAAACAGTTTTGCAAGTATTGCTTTTGTAGTCGTTTGTCTTTTTTACTCTGTGTCTCTTGATTTTGGTATTCCCTTTCAGTTTCCTAGTTCTAATACTCATATACACGGTTTCCAATGTACTCAGATAAGATACAGAGATAGTGCAGGTACACCACAGGAAGGGGATACAAGACGATCATCAATAATAGAAGCTACGATTACACAAAGCACGTTGAAAGTAGTTACAACAGTGATATAACACTCGTTTCCATAACATGGAGTTTATTTCACTTAGCATCATCTTATGTGTTCATAAGAGTATAGATATTGGGCTCTTGTGATACTCTGTTGTGACTTGCCTAAACCTGTGCTAATTGTTCCTTATGAGGGAGACCATAGAGTCCATGTTTCTTTGGGTCTGGCTCACTTCACTTAATATAATTTTTCCCAAGTCCTTCCATTTACTTACAAATGGGGCAATGTCATTCTTTCTGACAGAGACATAAAATTCCATTGTGTATATGTACCACATTTTCCTGATCCATTTGTCTACTGAGGGGCATCTTGGTTGGTTCCATATTCTAGCTATGACAAATTGTGCTGCGATGAACATTGTTGGGCTGGTGGCTTTAGTGTGTTCTTGTTTGTGGTCTTTTGGGTAGATGCCCAAAAGTGGGGCTGCTGGGTCATAGGGGAGCTCTATGTTTAGCTTTTTGCGGAATCTCCATTCTGCTTTCCAGTGTGGCTGAACAAGTTTACATTCCCACCAACAATGAAATGTTGCTTTTTCATTAACTTATGTCAGTGTTCTGCTGTCCATAGGAAGAACATTCACAGAAGGGGTACTGACCAGATGTTTGCCTCTGCCTCACATAATTTCGCCTCCAAAAAAACTGTGTTTAAGAGACTGACCTGCTCAAGGAAAGACATTATATGCCCTGAACATGCAGAACTTCCCATTCTTTCATATACTAAGTTTCCCTGCCAAAGGTATCTTACACAAGAATTTTCTTCTGTCATGGAGATGCCAGATAAAATAGAGGATAACAGATAGATTTTGATTTTCAATGAAAATGAATTTTTGAATTAAGCATGCACTATTCAGTATTTAAACATTTAAGTGTGTTTTGGTACCTTTAATATTTATTAAAGCTTTTTATTTGGAGACTGTGTGTGTGTGTGTGTGTGTGTGTGTGTGTGTGTGTGTGTGTGTGCCATTCCTGGGACTTGAATTGAGCTCTAAACCCTGAGCTCAAGGGACAGTGCTCAAGGCTAACATTCTACCGTTTTAGCCACAGCTCCACTTACATCTTTTTTTGGTAGTTAATTTTTGGTGGTTCGTTAGAGATAAGAGTCTCAAAGGCTTTCTTGCTGGCTTCATGTGTGATTCTCAAGTCTCACCCTCTTCAGTAGATAAGATTAAAGTCAGGAGCCACCATTTCTGGAGTGGAGATCATTTCTGATACATCTAAGGAATAAGTGGTGTAAACTCATGAGCCCATTATCCTATTTCTCCCCATGTAACATTCTGCAAAACTAGTATCATATTGCAAACTTTCATATTGACAATGCAATAAAAAAACAGATCAGATTCATTCTTTGTCCTTTTGCCCGTTCATATGCATGCCTACTTTCCTCCATTTCCATTCCATTCTGACTCTTGGCAGGCAATCATTGATTCACACTTTTGTAATTTTGTTTTTGCAAGAATGTGGTATGTATCTATGTATGTATACACACACATATATGGAATCAGAATATACAACCTTTTGAATATTTTTTTCAGAAAGCACAATTTTCTATGGAAATTTCTAGGTTGTTATGACTTGACAATCATTTTTTCATTTTTATTTTGGAGTTGCATTCCATAATATGGATGTATCATAGATTGTTTAGCAATTTGCCCCTTGAAAGAGTTCTGGCTTCTTCCTGTTTGGATTCATTACAAATAAAGCTGCTGCAAACATTTTTGTATAGATTTTTTGTATGAATATAATTTTGTATTTCTCTGGGATAAAAGTTCAGGAGTTCAACTGAAATCACCTGGTATAATGGCACTTGCTTGTTTCTTTTTATAGAGATATGTTTCTCAGATGACTCTATCATCTTCAGACTATTTTTCAGACTGACTCTGTCATTTTACTTTCTCACTACTGTCTTCATGCTGATAAATTTGGAGTTACAATGAATATTTCCAAAATTTGCTATTCTTATTTTCTCCCTTACTGGTAATAATTAGTATATACCCAGCATAGTCCTAGTAGATGGTCACAATAGCTCAATTGCAATGTACATATGATCACATAAGATGACGCTAAGAGAAATGATCTCCAAAAAAAGGGAACAGGGGCTGGGGATATAGCCTAGTGGCAAGAGTGCCTGCCTCGGATACACGAGGCCCTAGGTTCGATTCCCCAGCACCACATGTACAGAAAACGTCCAGAAGCGGCGCTGTGGCTCAAGTGGCAGAGTGCTAGCCTTGAGCAGGAAGAAGCCAGGGACAGTGCTCAGGCCCTGAGTCCAAGGCCCAGGACTGGCAAAAAAAAAAAAAAAAAAAAAAAAAAAGGAACAAGTGTTTTATCACTGATGTTGTTATTTTCCGCATATTATGGGAAATTATTTCTTTTTCTCTTCTGTTCATCTTCCCTATGATTTAGCCCCAGTTTTCACTGTATCCTGGATATTTTATATATGTCTGTCTGAATTAGGAAAGTGAAGAGGAACATTAAAATGGTAAAAGAAAGGGTAAAAGTCAAACTCATGCAATAACAATACTTACAAGACAATATTTTGTAAATCGACTCTACAATTCAGGGGAAGGGAGTATGGGAGGAGGGAAGGTGGGAGAAAAATGAGGGAGAGGGTTAACAAGTTGGACAAGAAGTGTACTCACTAACTTATGTATGTAACTAACCCATCTGTACCTTACCGTGACAATAAAAATTTAAAAAATGCTGCTCTCAAAGATGTGTAGTGATATTTCACAGTGGATTTAATTTGCTTTTTCTGTGAGTTAATGGTAAACGTTTTATTAGATTATTGTCTCTCTTCATAGGCTCTTCAATTAAATGTCTGCCATTTGCTTATATTCTGACTAGATTACTTATGTATGGTTAAATTTTAAGAATTATTTTTATATTCTAGGTAGTAATCCTTTGTTGGGCATTGTTTTGTAAATATTTCCTCTCAGCCTGAAGGTTTTCTTTTCTAACTGCTCTCACAGAGCAAATGGTTTTATTTTGATTGCATTCAATGTATCAATTTTTTATTTTGTAGTGTGTGCTATTGGAAACAAATCTGAGAATGTGTTTTAACCCTCAATCCTCAAGATTTTCTAATGTTTTTCTGTGGTAAACATTAACAAACATGTAAGTATATAAGCCATTTTTAGTTAACTTCTCATAATTTAAAAAATTTGTACCATTTCATTTTTCTGACCATGGTTGCCCAATGTCTTCATCAATATTCATTAGAAAGATATGTTCTCTAAATTGCATACATAATTTGGAACTCACATCAAATATGTAGGTATGCGTTTATGTACTTTTGGAGCCTGTATTACACTCCAGTGATCTGTGAGCTTATTCATTCACTAGTACTACATAGTCTTGATCACTGTAGCTATATGAATAAAAGACTTGAAATTTGATCAAGTTATTAATTCCATTTTATTCTTGTTCAACATGATTTGAAATATTCAAATACCTTTGCTTTTCACAGAACTATGTCCAAGAAAAGTTTGTGTGTATCTAAAAATGTTTTCCTGAGTTTTTAATAGAAATTTTACAAAACATATGTCAATTATAAAAGAATTGTGTTATCTATGTTTAGCGTTCTAGTCCACAAACACAGTGCCTCCTCATTTATTTCAATCTTCCTTTTTTCTCATCAAGATTGAACAATTTCCACCATTTAAGTCTTACATATAGTGTTCAATTTTTTAAATAATTGTTAAGCATTACATTGTATTTTAATTTCTTGTTCTCCCCAATTTTATTGTTTATGTAAAGGCTAGAAATGATTTTACTACATCTTATATCTTACAACTTTGTAGAGCTTCTGAATAGTTTCAGTTTTCTTTCAGAACTTTGATGCATTCTACATAGACAATGATGTAAACTGCACATATGGAGAGTTTTTTTCTTGCTCCTTTTTATAATTTATATATTTCTGCATTTATTGTAATATTATACTGACTAGAATGTCTGAACCATGTTGAATGAGAAGAAAGAGGTGACATATTTGTACTGTTCTGAAACTTAAGTGAAAAATTCAATTCTTTACAATTTTTACATTTTTAAGTATGATAACTATTTTGGAACTTTGTCCATATCCATCCCTCCTTCTTTTTACAATTTTTAAGTACAATAACAATATTTTGGAATTTTGTCTGTATTCATTCTTACTACTAAGGGTGTGAATTGAATTTTTTGCATCGCTTTTATTTGTCAACTGATAAGCATTTGAGAACTTTGTCAATTTGTAAAATATTGGAGAGTGCATTGAGCTTTGAATAATGAATTGGCATTGCATGCACATTGCATAATTGTCTAAGTCATGCAAATAGTTGTTTTCATACAGTGATGGTACTTGCTAGCATTTTTTGTATTAATGGTCATTAAATATTTGTGTGCCATTTTATTTTCGTGTCTTACGCTTACCTGTTTTTTTCATATTAAGTTCTTTCGGCATTATAAACTACTTATGAATTTATAATGATGCTGAAGCTTTTATTTTATGAAAGTATTTTATACTATTTCATCCCTAAACATTTGTGAGAATACTACTTTCAAATTATTGTATTTAATCATCATGCATAGTTTACAAACTTCAAGACAAGAACTATAGCCTATTTCATTTACTGATTTTTCTTCAGCCTGGTCTTTGCCTCATCTAGAACTTCCAATATTGCAACTTGAATGTTTTTCTTTTCTTTATAGAATGTTTCTTATATTTTTAAAATGACTGTATCTTCTGATAGTTATTTCTTGTTTATCTAGAATCTATCTTCAGTTTTCTTCTATTCCTGATTAATATTTTGCTGAATTTATGATTCTGACTTGCCAGTTCATATTGCTTCTGCTGAGAAAAGACACTGTCATTCTTACAATTTTAAGTTATTTTTTAATAATTATTTATTGTCAAAGTGATGTACAGAGGGGTTTCAGTTTCATACATAAAGCAATGTGTACATTTCTTGTATAATTTGTTACCTCCCCCTCATACCCCCACTCCCCCCATGAGTTGTTCAGTTGGTTTACACCAAATGGTTTTGCAAGTATTGCTTTTGGAGTCGTTTGTCTTTTTATCCTTTATCTCTTGATTTTGATTTTCTCTTTCCCTTCCCTAGTTCTAATACCAGTATGTACAGTATCCAGGGTACTCAGATGAAATACAGTGATAGCGCAGGGACAAACACAGAAAGGGGATATAAGAGGATTATCATCATCAACAACAATAAAAGCTACCATTTCACATGGCATGTTGAAAGTAATTACAACACTGATATAAGTTAAAAGCAAAGCGTCATTTTTATTCGGTTGCTTTAAAGGTTTCAATCAGTCTTTAGTTTTTTGGAATTTGGGGGGTAGCTTTCATTTTTTTCTTCCTTTCTTCTTTAATTCATTTCTTCTTTTATTCTTCCC
This sequence comes from Perognathus longimembris pacificus, assembly GCF_023159225.1. NCBI lineage: Eukaryota > Metazoa > Chordata > Mammalia > Rodentia > Heteromyidae > Perognathus > Perognathus longimembris. Next base: position 32,780,979 of record NC_063175.1, on the reverse strand, counting down.
TCCTCCTTTCCTGCCTTCTCTAATCTACCTTCTATCTTTTATTTTTCATTTGTAGATGGATGGAGTCTCACTACATTGCCTGTATGTGCCTCTAACTCCTTTGCTCAAGCATTCACTGCAAATCAGTCACTCCAATCACTGGAACTGTGGATGAAAACCATCTCTCTCTCTCTCTCTCTCTCTCTCTCTCTCTCTCTCTCTCTCTCTCTCACACACACACACACACACACACACACACACACACACACTCCTAGGAAATTTAATTTCAGACTCCATTAGTACAATTGCTCTTTTTCTTTCATTTTACTTGTTTCTTTCTCTCTTCCTTCTCCATTATGCTGTCAAGATCATCTCCAGTATTTTGTAACTCAATTATTGTATTCAAACTGAAACTTTTGGTTGTGTTACTTTTGTAATTTATATTACTTTGATAAAACATTCTTTACTGAGAACTTCAAATTTTTTATTTGTTCCAATAGCAACAAATTCATCATTTCAATTGAATAGCAAATAAAATTCACATATTGCAGTAAGGTTTTTTTGTCATAGTTCCTTCCAAAACTTTATTAGTTAGCTCTGGTGTTTCTTTCGTGTAAGTGTTTGCATGATGCTGGTGTGTGATTATTATATGCCACTATATACTTCTGATCTGTGTTTCATATGCTGTTTGTAAACTCTACATACATTTTATTTTATTTTTTGAAACATTTTTAGTTTGGCTGACTTTCTGTAACAGTGTTCAAAAAAAAAAAACAAACAAGAAGCCTTGTCACATAAGTGTTACCAGATGCAGAGGTAAGTCTGATCTTCTCATGGTTTCCATTCAAAACCAGTCATGGGGCTAGGAATATGGCCTAGTGGTAAAGTGCTCGTCTTGTATACATAAAGCCCTGGGTTTGATTCCACAGCACCAGGTATATAGAAAAGGCTGGAAGTGGTGCTGTAGCTTCAGTGGTATAGTGGTAGCCTTGAGCAAAAAAGAAGCCAGGGACAGTGCTTAAGCCCTGAGTTCAAGTCCCAGGACTGGCAAAAAATGACAAAAAAAAAAAAACACCCCAAAAGCCAGTGCATGGTCACAGTTTGGAGTATTCCTCACTACTATGGAAGGAATGTGATTTGTTGCTGCCCCTGTGGTCTCCACTGTGACCTCATCTGATAGCATGTTCATTGGGAATGAAGAATGTCTTGCTACTTCCAAGTGGAAGTTGAGCTCTAGGTTCTTGATATAATCTCCAATAATGTTTCAGGTTATTGAGGCAATCTGTTTAGACATTTTCAACCAACAAGGGTAGAAGTCCCAGATCACTCTTTGGCTATCTCTGACTTGTCAGAAAGAATATTGTGAGTTAAGAAAGGAAGTGATAGTCTCTGTTACCCATTGAAATCTTGTTGGATAACATGGAAGGAAATGGGGCTTCAGGGTTTGGTTTTTGTTTTTGTTTGATGTCATCAGTTCTAGAAAATTATTTGGATCCAAATATGGAATTGTGGGAATTCTGAAATATAAAATATAAAAACACTGGTTGTACTGCAAGATTTCTGCATCCCTCATAAACTTTTGCCTGGTTCTGTAGCTAGAGAGCAGGAATTTATTGTGACTTCTTTTGTGAGTATGTTGTCCTTTATAGATTAGCAGTTTCATCTTTTGAAGTTTGAATGTCTGAGACTGAAAATACAAAAAACAGCAAACAAATCTACAACAAAGAAACACACTCAAAAAAACAAAATGAAACCATCATTGGTTCCTTGGGTCCTGAATCCCATTCTGCCTTCTTCCGCCTTTCAGAGTTTTATAAATATTTGTTTTATGTGGATTTATCATGGGATTAGCCATTTTTATCAGGAAAAATAAGAAATAAAAGCAGATCTATTCTATATTCTCGAGTAGAAGTTCACTCTGTTTTCATTTACTGAATCTGGTTGCCTTACACTCTATGAAATTCCTTCTATTTTACTTTCACTTGGATTCAATGATGTCACTCAAACTTCCTATGCACTCTCAGCTCAGAGATCACTTCTTCCTGTAAAATTAATTATGCATTGATGAAAGGTGATGCTTTGATTGTAGTTTAACCACTAAATTCAGATACAATTTGTATGATTGATTAATTTTTTCTCCCTTATTAACTAATAGGTAGGTGGTTTTTGTCTAACATTATATGATTATGGACTTTCCCAGTGCTTACTGCTGAATTGACAGTCAATAAAGACTGTCAAATGGACAATATGAAGTAATCTGATTTGTCAACAAGAAAGACTTAAAGTAAAAGGGTACAGGTTATTTTGAACTACAGAATGTAACTAGAGTTGGGTAAAAAAATCATTCCCAAAGAAGATGGCAGAATAAAGAATATCCAACCTGTAGCTCAACACTGTAGCAGTAATTTGTTCCAGAACATATTTTATAGTAGGAGGCCATTCCACTTTTATTATTTCAACATGTGTTCTTGTGATATTGTGTTTTTGTGATATAAAACACAAACACCCCACACACACATACATACTTATACACGCATATACATATATTGGGCATTGTGTTGGTTTGAAAGTTATTGCTGTTATGTTTTTAGAATGTACAACATTGTAAATGTCTTTCTGTATGCTAAACAGACAAGGAAACGTTGGGCTCTTGTAAAGATTAAGAATGGATAAAAATGGAGGCTGGATACTAGGAGAGACCATGAGTTTGAACTCCCAGCCCTACTCTTCATCTTCAGAAAGGAGACGGGCTTAATTTTATGACAATCATCAAAACAGGATAATTTAAATAACATGGTTACATAATAAAGCTAGTTGAAGACATTCTTATGTAGCTGACCCTTACATTGTAAAATCTAAGGAAAACGCCAGATATCACAAGAACTGAATTGATGTATGGGACACACCAGATGGTATTTTCTTAAGAATTATTGAGACATGTGGAAAATAAAAACCTCAAACACTAATTTGGGCATATTCACAATCCCTATATTCCCAGATGTACCAGAAGTGAAGATCAGTAGGATCACCAATGTCAAAGCCAGTCAAATAAAAAGTTAGTGTCATTGTCTCTCACCAGATAAAGCTGACAAATATAATCCCAGCTATGTGGTAGACAAAGGTAGGAGGATTGTGATTCCAGGCTAGCCCCGGGCAAATTATAATACCCTCTGCAAAGTTAGTAAAACAACAAAATACTGGGGGAGAGCATATGTAGCATTGATGAGGCCCTATTATAAAGGTCCTGCAAAAAAAGAAAAAGAAAAAATACCCCCTCCAAAAAAAAAAAATGAAGAAAAAAAAACACCTGAAAATTAACAACAAATCCCCAAACATTTCTTCTGATAAATATTGTGTTAAGCATTGTATCAGAGAAGGAAAATATACGTTCCTTCTCTCTTACAGGATCTCACATTGACACCAATTCTAAGATACACATATCCTTCCTACTCTTCCACCACTGAACATAACAAATGCAAAATAACTGATACTTCATGTTTCAGGGAAGAATTTTCTCACTCACCAGCCCTGACCCCTTTACACATTACTTGAATACTTTATGGTTTAATTTGATTCTGAGACAATTTACCTGGAAATAGCACCTGAATGCAAAGACTAAGGGCTTAGCCACTCAAGACTGGCCCACTTCAGATTCCCAGAAGCCCCAGATTTTGGCCCAAGTATCTGATTAATTCTCTATAAATCAATAAAGCCCCCCCATTTGAGGGCTTGGTAAATAACTAGAGTAGCTCACCCTCACACCCCCCATATATACTTACTTATAGTTCTAAATATTACAAAAGATGATAACAAAGAGGATATAGATGAATATTTCGGTGAAGGGACACAAAAGGTAGGTGATAAAGGATCTACAAATTCTAAGCTTTCTCTTAGCAAGTCATTCATGACAACCTCCATGTCTTCAGCTTGAATGACTCCAGTATCCACGGCACTGTAATTAGGAAGGTAAGACTAAGTCACTATTCATTGATGATCAACTCAACCTTCTGATATCTTCTTTTCCTTGGAGGACGGTGGATGCAACCAAATATTGTAACATTTTAATTTCATGCATTGGTCATTGTGGTGACCAGCCACCATACTGATACTTTTCATAAATCCTTAGCCAGAATTTATTACAATTCAAGAGAAATTCTTTTTTAACCAACCTGAAAATTCTCAAGATTTTAATTAGAACAAAGATCAAATACACTCATCTTCTAAATTATAACATTACAATTCCTTAACTGTTCAGACTAACACATGAAAACACGTGTGAGTGGGGAAGGCACTATTTCAAATGGTTCTCTACTTTCTTGTGGTTACGGGAGAAAAAGAAAGATTTTCAGGCATGCTATGAGCTATGCTGTGATACAGATAAGGTAGGACAGAGGAAAGCACACTTAGTACAGGAAAGAGAAAAAAAAATCACAGCAAGCCATCTGCAGTTACTAAAGAAACACTAGTCAAGCACTGCTTGGCTGAATCTGACTGTGGACTCAGCATAGCTGCACCTCTTAAAGCAAGGTCAGGCAAATTAACCAAAGTTAATTTCTCAAAATGACTTTGTCATCAAACTTTTATGTCTTTTTTTTTTTTCCTGTCATGAGGAAAACTTCAAAGTGACTCTGCCTGTTTCTGTGTATATAGGTAGGAGGGAAAGAGGGACATAGTGTCCATTCTCTTTGTTATTTATGTACCCGTGTCCCATCCCTTCTCAATTCAAATAAGAGTAGAGAGAGGAAGCTAAATAACACCAACGAATGCATACAATGATAGAATTTACTTGCTGAGATCTGCAGTAATTATCATTTTATAAAAGCACTTTCCCAAGACATTTTGCTTTTTTTTTTTTTTTTGTCAGTCCTGGGCCTTGAACTCAGGGCCTGAGCACTGTCCCTGGCTTCTTTTTGCTCAAGGTTAGCACTCTGCCACTTGAGCCACAGCACCACTTCTGGCCATTTTCTATATATGTGGTGCTGAGGAATCGAATCTAGGGCTTCATGTACATGAGGCAAGCACTCTTGCCACTAGGCCATATTCCCCAGCCCCACATTTTGCATTTTCATTCATTCTTTCGCTCAATGTATCCAATGAGGTTTATACACTTCAGATGTATTTGTAGACACCACCCCCATCAGAATAGAGAGTGCCATTATCAGGATGAGAAGTGAAAAATGCAATAACCAGTAGTAAAATCAGGTTGGGTTCCCCACATTTTCTAAAAATATTTAATAGGGAAACAAACCAGGTGCTACCAAGAGAAATAATAATATATTGCTACAGATTCTTAGCCTGAACACTTCTTTCCTTAGTGAAGTTTGAAGTTCCACTCCCTTTGAAGAATTTGAATTCTCCTCTCCTCCACCATACTCATCCACTGCTCCTCACCCTGTGCCAATCATTTCCCCCAGACCTGAGAAGGATCGGCAGTGCTGAGGAGAGACAGATGGGGATGCTATTTGTCAAGTTCAGCCTTCCCAAGAACATGGTGGATTTGAAATGTAAAAGCAACATTAAGCCTTTCAGGTTTGGAGTTTGATTAATAAATACAGAGGATTTAAATGGGGTTTTCCTTGCCGACAGTTCAAAGAGTTTCAATTCTTAGTCTGTATTTTTTTTTCTGAAATCAGCGAAGCAGGAAAGAAGGAGTGAGAATTAGCAGAAAACTTTCTGCCTTTCCCCTACATGGCAATGGTTTTGGGAAATAGATGAATGGCACTTTCTCCATGATTGGTGCAGCTAAGGATCCATGTTAAGAGGATTCTAATTATTAAAAGCTGAAGTAGAGAGATAATATATCTGAATGTGTCTCTGAGCATTAATAACGTATTAACCCATCTTCCTATATGTAGACCACAGAAGAGATACAAAAGATTACAGCCCAGTTACCTCAAGTAAGGCCCATGTGACATGTTTATTAAATAGAAGATAATTTGGGTTTTCGTTGGATAAATTCAGAAATTCATAGGAGGGATTTATAGTTGTCAAATAAAATATTCAGTGGAAGCTTTGGAAAAAAAAAGAGAGAAAAGCTGGAGTGACTTTTACAAGGAAAGATAGCATACTATATATGAAGGGAAATTATGTTGGAATGTCTACCTTTAGGTTTAGAATTTAGGTAAGCTTATAGGAATTCCAGATATAAATAAGTTACAAAGCACCATTTCTGAACAGGGCCAATACATTTTGTTAAGAAGATAGATCTTTGAGCTTAGGTCCTTATACAACTTGTGTACATGCTAAGCATTGTTTCCGTAGTTGTCACTGCATGAAATTGTATATGGCAGTGATTTTGGAGCAAGATACCTGCCTGGGGAATGTTTTACTAATCAAAACCCAAGGAAAGAAGCATATGGGGGAAGGAAAGGAAGTAATGTCCCATGGGAAGCTTGATGTTCAGATAGAAAAAGAAGTGCCATTAGACTCCCATACCAGAGCTATCACTTGAAAATGAGAGAAATATTCAAACTTCCTTCCTAGCCCTTATAATTCTTAATCACCAGACCTGTATTTAGTTATGTCAGCAAATAGTCCCAAATATATCTGCAGGTTCATTATCTAGTGTAATATCCCACATTATATTTCTATTTTAATTCCTAAATTAATCCATATTCTATTAGTTATAGAATATAGAATCCATTTTCTATTAGTTATATCTTCTATTAGTTTTTGTTTAGCAAAGTTAACCCAAACATATCTGTTTCATTTTATTATTTTCTAGCCACAACTAGAATATTCTGTTGTCTAATGAAACATGTGTTCTGGATAAATATATTAATTAACAAACATTCTTCATATACCTGATTATTGCCACTATGACATTTAAGATGATTTTATGCCAATTTACTTTCTCCCTTTAGAAAGACACTTTTAAAAGAACACATTCTTCAAACCGTCCCCCCAAGCTGAAATCTAATCTTTGATACTTTGCCTTAAACTGAACTTCTTGCCTTCTCCATCACTGAATTAAATCCTGTTACCTTTTTGCTTGCACATAATTTAAACACGTAAGTAATGTAAGGTCTCTAATGCATTCCCTGAAGATATATTTCTGCATCATAATGTTCTACTTAGATCATAAACTACTCAAGGTCAGTGTGAGAGCCTATTTAACTCTCTTCATGTTCTTCTTACAGCTACATGTACTGAGAGATCCTGAATAATTGTCCTCATGAAAAAGGAGGTTGAAGGTGTTTCTCTCCTTAGTACTGAAAGAAAATCAGGGTTAGATTAAAAAGTTATGACAAACAGTTGAAATTTAGTGAGAAAACACTAATTATACCTAGGTATGTGTATTGTTTAGTATCTGGTGCAAACTATCAAAGAGATTGATTATGTCATATTAAGAAGAAAGTAAAATTTAAGAAGAAAAAAAGCCAATATATGGATGTCGTTCTTGCCTTAGAGCTTTAGAAAGTCAGAAAAAGTAGAATACTTACTTCACAGGTTGAATTGCAGAAGCCAGAGCCAATCAAGAGTTGGAATCGCACTTTAGTGATCATTTTCAGAAAAACAAGACTTCCATAGCTGTTGAGGGTGTGTGCAGAGTTCTCCTGGTCATGTCCAACTGCCGTCATTCTCTTCTATTCTGCCAGGTGGCAATGTCTATTCAGAAGATGAGAGTTCAGGTGAATTTTGACATGCTGGTTAATAATAAACCTGTTGAGTGACAACTTAAATCAAATAATATATCCAAGGACTTAGGTAATTTTCTACTCCTCAAGCACAGAAAATTCTTGAATTCACTTGCCCAAGTTGCCAGCTTCTTAAATGGTCATTCAAAACATATGTGAACAATGAAACAGCATAGAGAGAATGTTGAATATCAATGAGCAAATATAAGTGAACATTCTATTAGGAAGATTCTGATTTGTCTCTGTGTGTGGATTGTGCTTATCATATGTTTGCCTAGTCTTATTCAGCTCTCATTTACAAAATCAGTCTTTCTGGATTTTCAGTATGGGAACAGAGAGGAGAGTATGCACATGCATATGTATTTATGTATGCATATGCTTGATCTCACACATAAATACACACAAAGTTTGATATTAGTCTTGCTAGTTAACTTTTCTGAGAAGTAGTACTTTTTCAAGTAAGTGACTACTTTGAATACATCTGCTGATTACCACTTGAAATTATAATATGGCCTTCAAGGCAATGTTGTTCTGTTGAAGTTAAATTGCTATCAATAACTTCCTGGTTTCACAAACTCTATCCAAAGATCTTCCCTTTGCTTCTGAAAAATGCCACACTCACTTCAAGCCCAAGGCATTGTTTTCATAACTGCTTAGAACATTCCCCTTCTCCTCTACCTACCTACATCCTCTTCAGCTCACAGATCTCAGCTAACAGTTCGTTTTCTCATCTGTGTGTTTGGTTCTGATGATTCTGATATCAAGTGAATCTCTCTTAGGATTTTGTCTCTGTGTACCCTGTGCTTCACTCTCATCAACTCGTGTGGATGCACGATCTGTCTGTCGTAGTTGATCTCTTTGCAATAACTGTTCACAGTACATTATGAAAAGTTGTAAGACACAGTTAGACCTTGAATAAGTCACATTTGATTGCGCAGGTGACTAAACTGTCATATCAGTCCTTCCTGCTCCTAAAAATGTCACTAAATAAACCTATACTGCTGCAATTCCTGAGACATAAACTCTAGTGAAATGCGGAAATGGAAAAGGCACACTTTGTCTCTATTCTGGAACAGCCCCAGAGACGACAACTCAGATTGTACTGAGAAATGAACAAATGTAGAATAAAAGCTAAGTTAATTCTACTTACACTAAATTTGCTTAAACTCAAAACTATTGCTACACGGAAAAGGTGAGTTGGAGAAGAGAGCTGTCAACAGATGCTTAAATGGGTAGCTACAATGTATGGTGGTGTCACATCTGACCAGATAAATGAAATGTCTGGAAAGAGACATTCTCATAGATATAACAGGCAGCCCTGGAGGGAGCACAATATTGAGTAACACACACACACACACACACACACACACACAGAATTTTGATATTCATTTCTTTGTTGTAAATATATATGGTATAGTTTCACAGCTGAAAGCTACAGTCAAGGAGGATTTGATGATATTTGGAGTAATAGTGATCATAAAGATTTCCTTGATCCAGCAGTTCTTTTGTTGTGATACACATTTCATTTCTTCTTAATTTTTATATGCCCCCGACTAGTAAGTTCATTAAACAAATTTAGATTTATTAATCATCACCTGAAACTTTACTAACATCATTATGGTTGGTCAAATCAGAGATTTGATTAAAAATCCATGTGTCACAGTGCTTAGAAAGACAATGTTCTAGTATTCTTTGGTACAGAACAGAATATCACCACTCAAACTTAGTTAAAGTAATTGAGGAAGTAGCAATACAAATTTCTAGAATATATTATAATGCTTTCCTTAGGCGACAGGGTCTGGAATACATGACTGATGATTACTAAAGGGCCATCACTACTCCAGCAGAAAACATATTTCATAAGGCTTTGGATCAGATTCCAGGAGACTTTCGTTTTACTTTTACCTTACATGATGTCTCATATATTTAAAAAAAGTAAGAAAATATTATAATAAGTTTTCCCCAAAGGAAAACACAAGGAAACTACTGCCTTCTTGTGGGTCTTAAAATACACCTATTAAAAAGCCATCCAATACACACATCTGGATTATGACATAATGCCTCATCCCTGTAATGTTATGCATAATTGCCAATTTTCCAAGACATTTTGGTCTCGGGATAAGAAGTTGCTTCAGTAACCCTGGGAAGTGAGCACAGAACATTTTTGTAGATACATTTTTCCTAGAAATTGTTTTTTTAAAAAATAAGAATACATCTAATAATAAAGATTCTTTTAATATTAATTTTACTTCTAAATTTAGCACTGTAGATAAAAGAATTCTGGTGTGCGTGTGTTAGTGTGTGTGTGGGGAGTTGTTTTAGTACTCTGTGTTAGGTAATTTTTACAAACTCTGGGATTCAATCTTGAAAACTGAAGTCTTGAGATTGCATGGCCATATGTCAGGTTTAGGGAAAGGTCAAAGTAAGAATGACACTTCATGTCCAGATACCAAGACTAGATCATGTTAAAGGGCTCCAACTAAACAAGGAAAGGCGTGAGGCTGAATTTCCGTATAGGAACTGTCAAGATGAAAAATACTGTAGGATTAGTGACCTGCCAAGGGGCAGATCAAAAAAGTTACTGAATTGGGACCTAAAATCTCCCAGGTCTTGAATTAGAATAGAACCTAGAATCAGGTAAGTATTTGGATTAAGTTGACTGACATCTATGTTGCTAATGAAATCTTTTATATGAAAAATAAAATGAAATAAAAACAAAACTCACTGTTTCCTTCAGTATTCTCTGTCTTCCAGAATATAGAGTCCCTTTATTAATCAAATGATCCTTTTCCTTCAACCACAAGATCTTTTGCTCTTTGGACCATGCCAATATTGTCTTGTCATTCAATTTATTAATTGGTCAATCTATCTTTTTGGCAAGCATACATTAAAGGACCATTTAGAACTCTCATGTGAGTAAAATCAAATGTGTAGCTTCAAGAAACTTAGAATTTAGTGAGAAACACAATGTGAAAAATAATATGAATTCAGTATTCATTCACAGGAGCAGGTTTTTTTTTTAATTTTTAAAATAAATTACTTGTTTTGTTTTAATTGACAAAATTTTGAGGGTTTCATTATTTCTCCAGAGCTAGGTGACAGTGAAAAAATAAAATAAAATAAAAACCCTTCTATTATATTCTGGCCTATTCATTGTCCTGATTACACCGGAGCTTGATGGAAGGAGATTGGAGAAGATGGGATATTCCTGGAAAAAAGAGATGCTCAAGGCCAGACAGGATCTGGCCTGCTTGATAACACTGAAGCTTGTCACACTATGAATATGAAAAGGAAGCCTGATGAAAAATGTCTTCACAGATGTAGAAGCCAAGCTCCTGGGCCTAGGAGAATGCTTTTTCACCATCTGTCACCTGGGCTGAGAAGATAATTGCTGACTTCTATGTGGAGAGATGCTTCTAAATACAGCTGGATGGCCAACTCTTTTAAATTACCAGACCCAGGAGACTAGGACTTTCTGTTATGTCTCTGGAACCCCTAAAGTCTTGCCTTAGATTAAGATGCTTGTTTGGTGAACAGTCACTGGAAATACCATATCTCTCTTGACAGATAAATGTCTTAGAAAATTTAATTGTGCGCTCTCAAGACAGAAATTCTTTAAAAGTAAATTCTATTAAAAATAAAAAGGCAATCAGGTATCAAATCCAGAAAGAGCAAAGACATAAGAAGGCATAGTGTCCTGTATGGCTTGTAGAAGATAAGAAATGGTTATAAATATATTATGTTTTCTCCGTTGCATTTCATTTTCTAATACAACTGCCTCTATCCTTCTGAGGGAAAATTCAAGAAGGCAGAGCTTCTAATCCATGTTGTATTTCGCTCTTTTATAATACATGTAAGACATTCCTCTTTGATGAATCATTCACTTAAAATTCAAGTGTAGATTAATCTGTATGGATTAAAAGAGACACTTATCTGGGCTCTTTTGGCTCATTTCTATAATCCTATTTATTCAGGAAGATAGTGGTTTGAATCCAGCTTGGACAAGAATGCCTATGAGATTCTTATCTCCAATTAATCTCCCCTCCAAAAAGGCAAAAGTGGAACTGTGGCTTGGGTGGTTGAGTCCTAGCCTTGGGGGGAACAGCACCCAGGACATGAGTTCAAACTCCAAGACTGGTACAAAAATGAGAGACAATTACTAAAGTACAATTCTCCTTTCCGCAGCTTGTAACTGTGGCACTCATTTACTTTAAACAAAGAAGACCTATGAGAAGATGTTTTTCAAATGAAGATTTTGCTGAGGAGAGGCATACATAGAAGAGGTATTGAAATGAAAACAAATCTACTTAAAAGGAGAGAAGGCAAGGATAAATTTCAGGATAATAATGAGTTTGAACAGTGATTCAAATATAGACATACTATAGATACCCTTAAAAGAACACATACTGATAGGCTCAGATGTGCACGGTAATTTTTCATATTAAAAAAATCTAGTTCATTGAATATCCATTTCTCATCTAAGCCCTGAAATCTTATATTATTTTCTTTGAGCTAAGGGCAGAATCCTAAGGAAAAAATACAACACTATTCTAAGTAGAGAGAGTCCCCAAGATAGTGAAGCTTTACTGCCCATGTAATAAATGTTCATCAACTAAAATGGCATGGTCATATATAAGGTAAAAATAGTGCTTAGAATCAGTGGAGTCACTCTGAGGAATAAGGAGGAAGATGCGGGGGAAAGAAAATAAAGAGGAGGAAGGAGGAAAGAGGAGAAGAGTGGGAAGGAGGAAGAAGAGGAAAAAGAAGAAAAAGAAAGAAAAGAAAAAGGAGACACAAAAAAACATAGAGAATGGAGTGAGAGCAAAGATAGACTAGAGTGTGTGCTCATCTTCTTGTATTCTGTGTTTGTGTTGTGTTGGCCTCAATCTTTCAGGGCTATGCGCATGGCAGGGAGCATAGTCACTGATAGCTTTGGGTGACAGACTTACAACTTACTGTTCAAGGGGAAAACATTTTCTTTCTCTCTAGGACTATATAAAAAGTCCCCAGGAGATATCTGATTGACCTAGAATATATTCTTTCCATCTTTGAGGAAATCTATATGGGCTGTTCTCATGGGTATTTCTGGCTCTCATACTTTCTCTGGCCACACAAGCACGTTGCTGCAGTTAGAAAAGCCAGCAGAACCATGTGTGGAAAAGGCATTTTTTAAGGTAGTGAGCTTAAATCAAGGTAACAGGAAGTTGCTTCTTGCAGAGAAATATCTGTTTCCACAGAATGTACTTGGAAGTGATAATTCCAAGTTAATACAAATGGTCCTTGTGTCCAATCTTTATGCATGTGCCTATTTGAACTCCTTTACCCTTAGGTTCTGTTTAATTTCTCTCCTATTTTTTCCTTCTTGGTTCACCTTGTAACCTGTGCCATTACTTAACATCCATAATTTTGAGTCATAATGTTCCCATCAAACAGCCAAGTTTCAAAAAGTAGGCATAGAAATTTATATATTCATTACTATTGGTCAGTTATTCCACCATCAAAGAAGAACAGCATTTTACTTTCTAAACCACTGATCCCCTGAAATTTAATGTGGAAACTGTAAAATAGTTTTCCATACCCAATAAGTTCTGCAAGTCATAGTTGAAGAGACAGTGTGTTGCATGGCAATGATTTGGAATTGCTTCCTATACCAGTAATATTTCTCCTTAACTACAGAAACTAAGGAGTTTCTATAACGCTGGCCAATAATAATATTCAAGACTTAATCAAAATCCACAAGTTATTTGCTTCCTTTTACCACCTTAACAAAACGGACTCCTCCAGTTTGTTTCCAAATTGAAATTTCCAAAGGTAATACTGCCTCTGATATTATGTAAGTTTACTAGGGAAGCCAAAACAATATATTGCAAACGTGGTGTCATAAAAGAACCAGAATGTATATTCTTTAAGTTCTCCAATCGAAAAACTGAAAAATATAAAGTGACAACAAGGCTATTTTTTCCTAGGCCTTTCTTCTGTTGCTGAACATGGGAACATTCTATATTTTCTCCAAAAATTTTTATGCCTTTGGAATCCCTTCTTCAGGAGAGATTAGACCACTCCCTATGACTTTATTTAGCCTAAGTACCTCTTAAAATAAACCATTTCCTAATCCTGACATATTCTATATACTATAGATTAGATTTTAAAGTGAATATTGTAAAAACACAATTTGGTCTATGACAGCTGTACACTCTCTCCACAATGTTCTGAAACATTCTATCTTGTGTACTATTCTAATGAATATACAAATTGATACTGCCCAGTAGAATTTCCATTCACATGAACAAACGTAATAATGTACATAGTGTTGATTTTCTTAGGTCATCTCTAAACTGAAATTCTAGTGATTTTTGTGGTTGTTATTGTTTTTGTTATTTTCTCTTTTTGTCTGTGTCTTAGAAAAAATAAAAAGTATCCATGAAATCATAGGACAATTGTGGTTGGAGAAAAGTACTAAAAGCATCAAATTTCCAAATATATTGAACAAACCTTTAACTTCTCTCTTCTAGATACTATAGTTTCTCCCTTATAAAAGCTGCTGAAGCTGTAAAAATAATCTTAAAACCCAACTCTTGCATGGTTTGGAACTATTCTGTCTGTTCTTTAAAACTACAAAATCCAGGCAACCTAAAGTAGAAAGAAGATCCTGAGTATCTTAATTTTCTGGAGCCAAGATTTTTAAAAGAATAATTCTTTGTTGAAAAAAATTTCCTAATTCGCATAAATCAAAATTAGAGGAAAAGCATAAATATATTTAAACTAGAACAAAGAATTGATTCCCAGAAACAAAACGAACAACCCTGCAAAGCACTGCCACATGTGTGAGCCTCAGAATCTGCTCAGTAATGGACCATCGATTAATTCTTTCATGAAAAAAGGAATCGCTCTTCCATATTTTAGCAGTTCAACATTGTGTTTGAAGGTGTTCACTTCATATGTACCACCAGTAGGCAGCTGTTAAACTTATGAGGGCTCTTGTTACTGCAGTTATGTTTTCTCTTCTCCTTCAGCAGCTTTCAGTCACCAGGAACTGCAAAGTGAATTTAAAGGAAAAGACATTTCTCTTAAATGCTTGCAATTTTCTGGTCTCTCAATTTCTAGCAAATGCTTTGTTGTATTTAACTAATATTTACAATATTTTCCACTATAGATTTTTATATTATTTTCAAGGTTATATTCCCCTGCCTTGCTTTAGAAACTCCTTAAATATATAGACAGATTATCTAGATGTATACAAATGAGACTATTCTTGGGTTCAAAGATACCCATAAATAAGAGAAATGTGGTATTTTCCTCTTTTACTACTGTCCTCCAAGTCTCATAAACTTGAGATAGATCTGTAACCTTTATACCATATAATGGCCTGTATTTAGAAGACAAAAGATGTTTGCTCATTCACCCAAAGCAACATTATATAGTGAACCTCCAACCTTCATTCAGTAGGAAGAGGATGGGATAGCATGGCAAGATTTGTGAATTGCGCACTAAAGAACTTCAACAAGATTACGTTTAAAAAGTAAGAGAGTTGCTGTGTATTGAGATTTGTTGGAATCCCTGGGATGAAAATATCAGCTCATCTTTGCTTTCCTTTTTTTAGTCTCCCTAGAAACCTAGAAAAGGAACCATTGTCCAAAGTCTTTTTTCTGGAAATATGAAAGTTTTACAAGTACCCTTAGTGTTTTCAACATGGAGCACCAAATACAGACCTGTGACATTCTCTGCTCAAGTAGTATAGATGCCCTTAGGAAGGGTCATGGGGTGTCTGGTGTATACTAGATAAGAAAAATATACAATTCTCACCATCCATCAACTTTGATGTAAAAACAGAACACAAACCATCCACAAGGAACAGGGTTCACAAAGTGGCCTTTTCCTCCAGAGATTCAAAGCATACATTTTTAAAACTTAGTTTCATTTTTTTGAGTTTAACACAAAATAAACATATTTTAAAAAGAATTAGTTCACATCATATCAGTGTATTTTAATGCTGTCTGTTTTAGCACAATTTAATGCATAATTTGATAATTTAAAAAAAATGAATCTTAACTTATGATTCATAGTTACACAGAAAACTGAGTTTTTAAGTCAATACAGAAAAAATGTTTTAGTGAATTCTGAAAGGTTTTTCTTTTCAAAAGTAAAAGGTATATAGAGAATGTTTTTATATTCAGATAGCTGATGTGAAGACACTTGAAAATACTTACTCTACTTTGTTTTGCAGATCCAAATAAATTTTAATAGGCAAATTGTTGTACCTTTTTACTATTTCTTTGGATGTTTGATTTCTAGTATTTGTTGCAGAGATAAAGTAGTGAATTGAAAACTGGTTTTTATAACACATTATTTTTCTAGCTATATTCTTAGCTTCTTAGCATCTAAGTTCTTTTTCTAATTACATCATCTTTACAAATAAAAAATGCAAATATTTGTAAGAAAATGTTGAAGCAAAAGAGGACAGTTGGTAGGTATGGAGGAGAATGATGAAAGGGTGACATTGTTCATGATGCATTATATTTATTAACTGCTTTGTTGAATGGCAATTTATGTATATAACTACTTAAAGATAATTATGAAAATCATCAGAATATTAAATTCATTTCCTGATGCTCTAACAGCATAGGCTCAGTCAATAATGGGTCAGTCTTTTGAGATGGAAGATGGCTTAGAAACAAATTTGACGCCGAAGAGGTGATATTTTATAGATCCTCAGATACATTATTCCTTTTCAAGAACTTTAAACCATATGGAGCCTTTTCAAACTCATGAAGATTCTTTGGAAAATATTAAGTATACTTATTTAAAAATAGATCTGACAGAAAGAAGTCTGTTGACCTGTGCCATTTTCTTTTAGTGTACTTAGATATCAGAAATTGTTAGATTTAGGAAAACATAAAGGAGCTCAAAGAGAATTTCCCTATTCTCAGCAATCACTTTCCTGGTGCACTAGCAAGGTATCAACCACTTACTGTTGATATGCTACTAAAGTGCATCATACTTTTTAATATTTCTTGCTTCTCACAAAATAGGTTTTTAAACCAGGATTCCATCTAGGACATCAAATTAGATTTATTCGCCATGTTTCCTTAGATTTCTCTACACTGTGTGTTTCTCAGACTTTCTTTGCTTCTTGATATCTTTACAACAAAGCAGAGGCACCTTAGGGAGATTATTGCAAAATATCTATGAATTGAGTTGTGTGAATTTCTTGTGACTAGACACGAATTAAAGGCTTTAGGGAGGAAACACACATACACACCTATGACATTATAGCAAAATTGCCTAATCTGTATGATCTGTTAGTGTTGATTTGAACTTTTTTTTTTCTTTTTGGTGCTGGAACTCAGGCCTTGGCCATGATTTCTTAGCCTTTTTTTCTCAAGGCTGGCATTTTACCACTTGAGCCATATAGTTCTACTTTTGTTTTGTCTTGTTTCTTAGTTAATTACTAGAGTTGCATGGACTTTTCTTCCTGAGTTGGTTCAAATATTGATCCTTAGATCTCAACCCATTTAGGATCAATGAATATACGTATGAGCCATTGATACCAGGCATATGTGAATCTTGAGAGTTAATGTTTGCTAGGTTTCTCTACTCTAAAGTTATTTTTACCTTGTTAATAAATGTTACTGTGGAAGAAAGCATGTCTACCCTGAAGGAGTGGAGAGTTTTGCCCTACCTCCTCTGAGGCAGCATGGATAGACTATACGTGTATATAAATGTGAATTTTCCTTTAAGAGATTTGTGTCTTTCCCCTATTAATGATTTATTTTTTAATCATTTATTTATATCTGCATTGAACATGTGGGTATTATTTTAAACTTTGAGTGATTCAATATTTCTGTATTGATTTTCTTGCTTTAATTTTTTCAGCTTTGAGCACTGGAAGTTCTCTTGGTTTGTTTATGTACCCCTTGGGCATAAGTCAATCATTGTGTTATATTTTGCTTTATTTGGAGGACACTTTCTTACTTTTAGTTAGTACTAGCTATTATGGACTCTTTTTATATATTCAAAATATTATTCAGGCTCCTCATTTCTTCACAAAGCCCAGGATGCTTTATTGGAGGATGTTTGTTGGCAACATATACCTAGGGTACACATTTACATAAATGCTTTATGTTTCCAGTTTCTCTTACCTGTCAGATAATAAAAAAGTTAAACAAGAGAGAATTTACTAGCATATTTCTTTCATCTCCACAATTGGCTCTCTTGGTTCTCCATCTGATTGCCTAAAGATTGGAACCATTTCATCATATCTTCTGGGTAGTGAACCCACCAGCTCCCACCAAAGTTTGTATTTCTTACCCTTCATAATCACATGGCCCAGTTATTTATATTAAATCTCAACTATATTCTCAACTCTCTAGTGCTCTGTGTGTGTGTGTGTCTGTGTGTGTACATATCATGTTGGTTGTGTTTCTATTGAGAACCATGACAAATACAAGAATATTTGAAGATGATCAAAATGGATACATTCCTCTTTATCTCTCAAAGACATAAGATAATTTTCTTGGCTCCTGGTTTTGATAACTTGATAGAGTACACAGGTATAAAAAAAATGTGGAATCCTTCTGTCTATAGCTTCTTTCAACTTTTCACTTGTTATTAAACATTAACTTTAAGAAATTATTTCTTGAACCAGAAATGGTGCTGTCACTCAAAGTGATAGAGTACTAACCTTGAGCAAGGAAAGCACAGGGAGAGCACCCAGACCCCGAGTTCAAAACCCATGACTGACAAAAAAAAAATTATTTAAATTAATTTTTTTGTGGTCCTACAACTTACTATCTTCAATATCTTCTGCATCCAAGTGTACTGACTTTACTCTTGTTCTATTTACCTATTGCTTATGTTTTAGTTTGGCAATATGCCTTACAATGTCATTTCTTTACTAGGATGAATGAAGTAAAGTCATTGATGGATTCTTTACCTTTTTATTATTATAAAGATGGCAATTATGAGTTTAAACTCTTAATATGCTGCTAAAATAATATATCTTTCAATGTTGTCTCTTAGCAGCAGAGTATAAGACAAGCAGTTACTTTATAAATAATATTGGCTAAGTAAATATCCTAAAATTCCTAAAAATGCCTTCAAAGTAAATTAAGAATATGTAAAATTTTAAACTAATGAATTTAGTCTCTTTAATAATTTCTATTGTGTCAGAATTTAGGTGATAATTTCAATGACTTTCTATAATCCTTAAACTAAGTAGGTGATAGGTATACTGTTGTAAGATAAAATTTTGAACATGCAATTTTAAGTTAATTTGAAACCTGATATAAAACTCCAAGGAAATATGAATGGATTTTGTGCCACATCACTGTAACTAGTGTGGTAACAATTTAACAGACCTGGGATTCATTCCAGTGGGGCTCCTCTTATGACCAATGTTTCTTTGAACGGAGTTTTTATTTTTTCAAAATTATTTTCTATCTCTTCCTCCTCAGTATTTTAATTTGGGTATGATTCTTTCAGCATTTGAAATAAAACTTAGTAATTGCTTACTATTGCTTTAGCAATAATCTCAATTACATAATTAATACACTAATGCAGACAGGCTGTCTCTGACCTGACCCCAGGAATGCAAATTATATCTGTTTCTGTGACCCAGCTTACAAAAACTTGGAGCTCATAGTTATTCATTGTAGCCTCCCTTCTAGATACAAATGAGTGGAGCTCTGTATCTCCCAAAGTCCGTACAGTGAGAACTTCTCCCTACAGAGTTGATATCTTTATTTAAAATAAGTTCATGGTTCTGAATGTTTTCATCAGTTAGAGTTACTATAATAAATATTGTGTGTTATATTGTATTATATGGTGGAAACAACAAACTAAGTTATTCTCTCATAGTTGGAGGCTGAAGACTCCAAGGTCAAAGTGTAAGCAACTGCTTGGTAAAGGCCAATTTTCTGGTTTGCAAACAGATGTCTCCCTGCTGTATGTTCACATGTCAGCAAGACACATCCTCTCCTTTGTGTCTCTTATCATAAGTGCACAAATTCTGTAATCTAGGCACCATTTTTTTTTACCAAATTAGCTCCTAGATGTCTTTATCAAGATGCTATCACATTGAGTAGCAGGCTTTCAAACTAAAAAAATGTGAATGTTTAATCCATTCATGAAACTAAAAGATTCCTGCACACCAAAGGACATAGTTACTAAACTAAAAAGGAAACCAACAGACTGGGAGAAGAACTTTACCAGCATTACTTCCAACAAAGACCTAATATCCAAAATAAAAAAGGTGCTAAAGACACTAACCTTTCCCAAAGCTTATAAACCAATTACTAAATGGGCAAAGATTATAAGGTGAGACTTTTCAGAAGAATAGGTAATAATGGCAAAGAAATACATAAAGAAATGCTCATCATCCCTGGCCATAAAGGAAATGCAAATCATAACAACTCTGAGTTTTGATCTCAACTCAGATGACTGGATCTGAAAAATTTGGTACTATACACAATGGAATTTTACACAGCCTTTAGAGAGAATAATATGCTATTTGCAGGGAAATGGATAGTTTTAGAACAAATCAAGTGAAGTAAGGTAAGTCAAGCTCAGAGAGCCAAATACCGCATGTTTTTTTTTCTGATGAAGAAGCAAGATCTATAATACTGGGACATAATTAATTGCAAAGCTCTCTAGGCATTCACAAACAGTGAGACCAAAAGAGAATACTCTTAGGAGATGAATTGAAAGGCACTATGTCTATGTGCATCTGATGATGCAAAATAATATTTATAAAAATGAACTCCAGAAAATGAAAACAAGAGTTCTTTTCTCTTTCATTGCTCTTGATTCCTTCCCATTTGTTCTATATGTTAGGTTGTGTCTTTCAAAGTGGAAAGGGAGGCACAGAACTGGAGGGATAACAGGTGAACAAATGCAGCAATGGTACTCATTGGTCACTTGGTTGAAAACACAGTATAAAATTTGTGGGTGGGGTGGGAAGGAAAACCTGGGAGCAATCAATGGAAGGAAGGCTTTTGTACAAAAAGAAATGTGTTCTCTACGTGATTTGTGTAACTGTAAGCTCTCTGTACTTCTCTTTGTAATAACAATAAAAATATTTGGAAAAAAAGAAATTGAAGCAAAAATTTCATTTCTGTTTTCTTTCTAGTGGTACCAGAGTTTAAACTCAAACTTCTTTGGCTTACTTGCACAGCTGGTGCTCTACCACTTGAATGTAGCTTCATCTAGGCTTTTTCCTGTTTATTCTGGAGATAGAGACTCAAATTTGTCTGCTTGGCATGTTTTCAAAGTGTGTTTTTTGGGGGAGGGAGTCTCAGCCTCCTAAATATAGCTAATATCTCTAGCCCCTGGCTCCTAGCTTAGAAATATTATTTTTATTTGATCCATAATAATTGTAAAAATTATGTGATACAATATATCAAATAAAATAAAGCAGATGTAGAAAAGCAAATAGAAAATAATGTGATTCACACTCATATGACATAAAAGGTCAATACTATAGAGGATTAGTAGATGGTGGTCACTAGCAGCTGAAGATGGCAGGAGAGAAGGGATGATAGAGAGGTGATCAATGCACGATGTTGCAAATATGGGAAAATAGGATCTGGAGTCCTACTGTGTAATAGGGTTCACATAGTGAATAATGATGTATTCTTTCAATCAGCTATAGGGAATGATTTTTTTATGTGTAACCATAAAGTAATAGTAAATATTTGAAGGGACAGATATGTTAAATACCCTAACTCATTCATTACAGTAAATACACACGTACTGAAACATCCAGTTGTATGCTACTCATTGTATAAACTATTTAAGTTTAAAGATTATGGGATTATCATTATTGCTCCCAGTTTTCATCATGTTCTCTTCCTGTTGCCCATCAGAAACCCAATGGAATTCAGTAATCTTTCCTCTTCTGCTGTTCTTTGAATGTGATTGTACCCCAGCCTTGGGATTAGAACTCTTATTTGCATAAGCATAAATAATACTATATTCTTTGCTATTCTTAGTGTGAAAAATGGGTCACTGAACAACTTATTTTCAATAATTTGGAGCCTGGGCACTGTCAGTTTTTATCTTCACGCCTAGCACTCTACCACTTGGAGCCACAGAATAGAATCTCATGGACTTACTTACCTAGATTGCGTTCAAATAACAATACTCAGATCATAGCCTCCTGAGTAGCCTGGATTACAGGTATGAGCAATCAGCCACTGGCTTATAAAATGACTCTGAGAAGATGGGATGGTTTTAGTATACCTTATACTTGGTTGAATGACAGTGAAAGCATAAGGGGAGACCAAATACACACACACAAATTGGTGTGATGTTGAGACAAATTCTCAAAGATCCAGAGCTGAAGTCCTGACTGTCCTGTATATGAATATGCTCCAACTCTGGACACTATGTTTTCAAAGTACTATTTTAACTTAAACTAACTTTAAATAACAGTCTACACTTTTCATCCATAAACGTTCATATCAAACAATATATCATTTTATTTCTAATGTTGCATATCCAACTTTACAAAATAGAAAGTGATATTAAAAATGCAAATATGTTTTATTAAACAGCAAAAATTCTCTAAACTCTCAAATTTTTACACATCCATTTAATTTTCACAGGTAGGTACTATTGATTTTTTTTCTCAATGATAATTAGAAGTGTTTCTTCCCCTTGATACTTTACAAGCATCATCTTAGGGAAACTTTTCTACACTAATTTGTTGTTCCACTGTGAATACTGTTAAAATTCAATCGTATCTCAGAATAAAAGTCTTATCCATGTGCGGCAGTATTATTTTTTCCACTGCATTGCAAACTACTGTGAAAAGCAAGGTCTCAGATCTCCTTTCCATTTTCTGTAGCACCTAGCACTACATCCTAAATTCAAGGGGGGCATTTAATCAATTTACTCTGATAATAAATGGGATGATATATCCCCATAGTTACCTGAGTGGAGCAATTATGAAGTGCTTTGGTTTTCTGCTTCATAGATTCAATTCACTTCTTATCATAAAATCTGAATGAGATTGACCCAAAAGAAACATTGGCCTAATATTCCCAAAATATGAACTGAGTAGATATAGAACTAACAGGTGTGACAAAAGTCTATGTGTCACTTTGATTTTATATCCCTTGTAATTTTTCCCTAGTATAACTCTTATTCCTGCCTATGCTGGTCCAGTCCCATTTTCATGTCCTTGGGCATGATGTCCCTCCTGACAGACAGTTCACCTTCACTATCCAATTTGAGATCATCATCTCCTGACATAGTGCTGTCCTGTGAAGGCTCACCTTGTTCCTCTGGGTCCATAACCTGTTAATCATTACCACCTTAATAACAGTGATGTTAATGCAGTAGCCACAATATCTGTCTTCCTCCTCATGCCTTCTTGGCTGTTCAGAAGGCTAATGTCTTGTTAAAACTTTTTTACTTATTAATTTTATCTGTGACAGAGCCTGATTAGCTTCTGAATTACTCTGGGCCTATTTTTAGTCTGACATGCTTCCATCCTTCACAGACAGTTTAATCCCAAAGTATTAATTTGTCTCTATACAGTGGTGACTTGTCTTCCTCCAGGTATCCTAAATCTTCCTGTTTTCAGCCATCCACCTGGCTCTAACTGGCATTCCTTGCCGCCCATTGCTTTTCTTGATTCCATTCTCTCTGGAGAGAAAGAATTCTGTGCTTGTAAGCATAGAGAATGCCTTAGAATCATGATTAAACTATCATAAATAATACAATGAATAATATGGGACTATAAGTGCCAATAATAGGCAATGATTCTTTTATACCCCTTATTGATTAACTGCTCCTAATTCCTTTTGTGGATAAAAAGTAGTATTCATGAACTCAATTGAAATCAACATAAAATGGCTTAGAATGGACAGGTTTAGATTTAGCTGACTATAATCATGCCAAATTGTATGCCTTGGAGCTTCTTTCTTTATGGAGAGAGGAAAGCAAAGTTTGGAGAAATGTCAACAGGGAAACCAGTGTTATCCTATGAGCTACAAAGAAATAAATAATGGTGAATATAATTGGGACTGGGGAGATCATAGCAAGAAATTTAAAATATCATGGAGCAAATTGTGCAGGGGTTTTGGGAAGCTCTTTATGTATGTTGAAGGACTGGCTTTATTTACAACAGGACAGGAAGAACTGACTTGTTGAGTCCAAGTCAAATATACAGCTTGTAACTGTTGTGAAATGATTCTACTTACATTTCTTCTATTTCAAAAGACTGTAGAAGTACTGTACACTTAGGCATTTTTAAAATTTGTTTTGTTTGGAACAGTACTATGGGATACCAACTCATGGATTTGGGCTTGCTAGGCATACACTCTACGACTTGAGACATTCCTCTAGCTTTTTTTTGCTTCAGCTATTTTTCAAACCACTTTACTGAGAGACATCCATGGACTGTGTTCCTCTTTCCTATGCTTACCTAGCTAAAATGTCAAACCTGTAACCGCATGCCGGACTTATTTGTTAAGATGAAATGTCTTTGGGTTATTTGCCCTGGCAAACCCTAAACTGCAACCCTTCCAATCACAACCTTCTGAATAACAGAAATTATTTTGTGTGCCGCCATGCCTGGCCTTTATTTTCAATTTTAAATTTTTCATGTTTTTCCAGGACATTGATACTTGTTAGAATTATTTTACAACAAAGTCATGAGGCTAACAATTGCTCTCTTGTATTCTGTGCAATGACTCTATATTCTGTTGACTAGGTGACTTAAATTTACTTTAATCCACTTACATTTAATCGACTACATTTATGAATTGTGGTGTATTTATTTATATGTAACCCACTTTTAAGTTGAGAAGTATCTGTAAATAATGAATAAACAAATCATTCAGGTACTGCTCTGAAAGGTTCTCTACCAAGACTTAGCTAAAAACTGTACAAAAATCTGTATAGATACAGTATGTCTATCACTTTAATTGTACTTTTCATTTAATTTCATGATTTTTTTGTGTGCTAGTCCTGAGGCTCAAACTCGGGGTCTGAGCCCTGCCCTAAGCTTTTGTGAGCAAGGTTTGCGCTCTTCCATTTTAGCCACATCTTTACTTCCAGCTTTTAAGTGGTTAACTGGAGATAAGAGTCTCACAGACTTTTCTGGCCAGGCTGACTTTGAACTGCAATCCTCAAATGTAAGTCTCTTGAGTGACTAGGATTACAGGTGTGAGTCACCAGTGCCTGACTTCATGATTTTTTTTCAGTTGACTGCAGCCTGTAAATCTTTCTTTCCTTGGTTATTTGATTATTCTAAATAGCAGTCCGATTTCTGTGCCCTAAATTCAGCCTCTGTATACTAGTTCATCTGATTTTATCAACATCTTTGGTTGTACTCATGAACATCTTTCTGTCATCTTATCGCTTATGCAATCAGAAGTATTTGTCAGGATACACTTTGCCCTCATATGACTAGGTTTCTGAGAACACAGGTATGTTTTGTGTAGATGCAAAATAAATAATAAGATACACTGCCAGTTTAAATTAGTGGATTACATTATCAATAATATTAATTTGAGGAATTAAAATCATGAAGAAGTGTAAAAATGAAATAGCCTTAGATATTAGATATACACCTGATTGCAAAACAGAAAACAAAAGAAAAGGAACAAACAGGAAAAGGAAGGAAAGCAAGAAAAGAAAAGGAAAGAAAAGAGAAAAGAAAAGATAAAAAGGAAAGGAAAGTGATAAATTTCAAAAATATAACATGTATTAATAAATCATTATGATTTTGTTGATTAAATTTCTTTAACACATATAGAGATATTTAAATAATCTGTATCTCTTTTTATAGATTTTAATATTCTGTCTTTTAAGTAATTGATTTATTTCATCCAAGTCATCAAATTTTGCAGGCAATTTTTTTATATCATCCCTTTATTATACTTTTAATGATCAGGAGATTAGTAATGATACATTCTATTTCATCCAGTAATTGTTAAATTAAAAATTCCATAATTTCATCATGATTAGTCAAGATAGAGTTTTATTAACTTTATTGATCTTTTTAATGAACCAAGGTTATTTTTAATATCATTGATTTCTGTCCTATTTATTATCACTATTTTCTTCTTCTTAAATTAATCATCTTATTCTAGATTATAATAGCATAACCCTGTACTAATGACTTTAGATAGCACTTATTCTCAAATATATAAATATAATGCAAAAATTTTCTTCTAGCACTATTTTCAATACATCCCACTTTTTTTTATTTTCACATTTTTATCTTATTTGAGATATCCTTTAAACACAATTTTACCTCATACCTTTGGATTTTTCTGAGTCAGTCTGAAATTCTGGCAGCTTACTTAGCTGAAATATAGTGTTTATATTAGGATCCTTGTCATTATCCACAATTTTTAGCCCTGCATAAAGGTAACAGGAAGCATTGTGAAATTGGGAAATATTCCTGAATTCATTCCAAACTAACTCAATAGGTTCAGGAAAAAAAAAAATATATATATATAGTACTCATAGTAAAGTATGTCAAAACCAAGTCCAGGTTACATACATATTTTGTACCTACACACCCACACACATGTACTTGTGTAGATAAATGTAAATATTAATGAAGATAAGAATAATATCCCAAGAGTAGAAAAATTCTACTGAAATACATATGTGAAACAGGCAAAAGTGATTTTCTATTATTTCAAAATCAGGTAATGGCTACTAATGAAAAGTGAGAACATAAAAAGAAACACCAAAAAACAAAATACCTCAGAAATAATATAAAAAGTAAATTATTTGAAATGAATGAAAACATGACTTCATATATAGGTTATAAGCTAGAAAGGACTTCAGATGACTAAAATAAGTTATAATACCTTAAAACTAATAGAAGAGATAGAAGAGGAAAAAATTAAAGTAAAAAATGAAGGTCTGTCATTGACTGCAACTACCAAGCCTGAACAGACTAAGTGGGACATCTATGTAACGACTTTAAAAGTAGTAGCATGTGAAACAAGAAAGTCAGAATTCACTATGGCAAACAGACTCTATCCTTTGAAACAGCTTCAAGAGAGGGATAAATGCATTCAAAAATTCAATGTGTATCTTACAAAATTATGAATGAAGGAAGGAGTGTGTTGGGGCATGTGTAACATAGTTGATAGGGTGACATTGATCAAGATGAATTGTCTTAAAAAATTACTGTGTTATTTGGCAGCCCCTTTGTACAGCTACTTAAAGGAAATTCAAAAATGATAAGAAAAATAAAATAATAATTTAAATAAGTAGTCTCACACCCATAAATCATTATGTGCAAGCACAAAGAAATATATTTGACCTTGTGGTCTGAGTAGTATCACAGGTTACCCCTAAGTAATAGAGAAAAAGAACAAAGTGTTCCTATTGTTTATAGTTTATCTTTCTACTTAAAAAAGCGGTATTTATATTGTGTTTAAGTAGTTGCTCAAAGAAGCTGCCTTTCAACAAAGCAGTCTATGAATACAATGAACCTTGATCAGTGATTCTAGTTTCATGTGTCCTACTTCTACAATGTAGTCTCAATATCAGAATGTTATAAGATATGCTCCCAAAGCAATTATAGTGGGTCATGCTCAGTTATTGGCCATAGTTATATCCCCTAGCAATTACTCAACATTCTAAGGGAATCTATGCCTCCTCTCTGACTTAAATTTCTGTGGCCCCAAAAGTGAGAGTAAACCCCAATTGCTTTTTAGTTTTCTTCTATCACTTGTTCTATAAGGTAGAGCTAGGTGTGAGAAGGGAAGCAATAGCAATATATCTCTGGCCAATGAACTGTGAAGGATGACTGTAGAGATCAGAAGGTATCTGAGTTTACAGAAAATAGGGATTTTATTACAGCAATTCCCTAAAGTGTTGTTTGATGACCTAGGCCCATTGCCTAGTACACACAAAGATTTTTGACAAAACATGCTTCAGGGCTATAGCATTAAGCTATAGGCTGAAAAATATTCCAGCCTCTAAAATGATCACAGAGTGGCAAACAGATTTGACACAGAGTAGCTTTGTTTTCAACTGATATTCATCAGAACTAAACCACACAAGAGGAGCTAGACTTTGCAGGATATATTAATGGGATATTACTTGCTTTAAGAAATTGAGCAACTTTTCAGAATTAAAAGAAAATCTACAACTTGATATTAAGAATGATAAAACTACAACTCTAAAATGTTTGCCATTCCAATATCAGGTAACAGTTGATGTTGGAATCAGTAGTCATTTAGGAGATATTAGATGTAAGATTCTGCATAGACTAATAAAAGCCATTCAACTCACTGATATA
Organism: Perognathus longimembris pacificus; assembly: GCF_023159225.1. Lineage (NCBI taxonomy): Eukaryota > Metazoa > Chordata > Mammalia > Rodentia > Heteromyidae > Perognathus > Perognathus longimembris. The sequence continues at coordinate 32,753,085 of NC_063175.1, read as the reverse complement.
AGCATATTGCAAAAGTGAAGATGGATATTTTGCAGTGAGTGAAATGAATGACAAAAATGACAAAGAATTTTAGCAGTAGAGATAACAATATTTCCAAAAGATACCATGTACTCAGAAATACTACGGAGACAGTTAATTAAATAACTAATACAGTTAAAGAATATCAGTTGTCCACTCTGAACAAAGGCTAAAAATGAAAATAAATGAAATCTAGTTTCATCAACTTGAAACCAATGTCCAGAAAGTTTAATATTTATGTAATCTGAGTTGTTTAAGGAAAAAACGTAATATAAAGTAGAAATGGCTGCACTAGTGTCAAAAATGTAAAACACAGAACACAGAAAATTGCTGCTTATGAGTACTTCAGTTATAATAGTCTAAATGTCTGTGGTTCTAACAACAAAACTTAGAAATATGCAAAGTAATGTAGCCAGAGGTTAAAAATGAATGAGACTAACAATTGGTTATCAGTACTACAACCATCTTTATTTAGAAAAGATAAAACAAACAAATAAGAGGCATAAAATATAATGATAATATTTAACATTACCAAGTTGATCCAACTGATAATTTAAAAACTCTAAGATACTAATTTCAGAGGGCATATTTATTCAAGTGTATAAGAAACATCAAAACAAAATATGTCTTTGCACTTGAAGCCAACAGAAACACATTTAAAATAATTAAAGTCACACAAAAAATTTTCTTTGTCCACTACATATTCAAGCTGGAAATCAGTAAGAGAAAAACAATTAAAAAGCCTAAAAGTAATCATAAAAGCAGGCTAATTCTTTCTGATACAGGCATACAATTCCATTGTGTATATGGAAAAAATTATACTAAGTGAAGTGAGCCAGACCCAAATACACATGGATTCTATAGTCTCCCTCAAAGGGAATAATTAGTACAGGTTTAGGCTAGTCACAGCAGAGGATCACAAGAGCCTACTAGCTATGCCCTTATGCCCTTATGAAATAATTATGAAATAATGCTAAGTGAAATGAACTCCAAGTTATGGAAACGAGTGTTATATCACTGTTGTAATTACTTTCAACATGCCATGTGAAACTGTAGTTTCTATTGTTGATGATCCTCTTGTATCCCTTTCCTGTGGTTGTACCTGCACTATCACTGTATCTTATCTGAGTACATTGGAAACTATGTATACTGGTATTAGAACTAGGCAAGTGAAAGGGAATATCAAAATCGAGAGACAAAGGATAAAAAGACAAAGGATTCAAAAGGAATACTTGCAAAACCATTTGGTATAAACCAACTGAACAACTCATGGGAGGACAGGGAAAAGGGGGAGGGTGGAGGGGGGAATGAGGGAGGAGGTAACAAACAGTGCAAGAAATGTACCCAAGGCCTGACTTAGGAAACTGTAACCTCTCTGTACATCACTTTGACAATAAATAAAAAAAGCAGGCTAATTATCCCTAACAACAATCCATTAGTCAAAAAATGTACCTCAAAGGTACTTGGAAAATGTTGGGTATTATCTACTCAGGAGTCTGTGATCTGAGGGGTCAGTGTTTAATGCCAATCTACGCAAAAACGTCTGTGAGACTCTTGTCTCCCAAATAATTAGCAAAAATGAAATCTGGAGGCATGGCTCAGGTGCTAGACAACTATCCAAACAAGCAATCAAGCAAATCAATCATGAAGCTCTGAATTAAAACTAAGTACCAACAAAAAAATTACAACCAAAAAGAAATACTAAAAATATTTGAACTGAACATAAATTAATAAATTTTACCTAATTTTAACTATACCTAAAGTAATGTCTTTAGAACATTATATTCATGTCTGAGAATAAAGAAAGGAAAAAAACTTAGAAAGTATAATATTCTTTCAAAAGAAATTAGAAAAAGATGTGAAAAATAAAACAAATAGAAAATTAGTAAGGAAAATTCTAAAGTTCAGAATTTAATGTAGCTAATGTGGAATATGAAGGGAGATATTTAAGGAAAAAATAAAACAGCTGCTTTAAAAAATATAAAAACTCTGCCAAAGTAATAAAGAGAAAAGTTAAAGGTAGAAATTACTATTATTATCAGTGGAAGAGTAAGTAATCATTAAATAACTGTAAATAAAGAAAACTGCAAATTATATGAGAAACTTCCAATGTTTCTAAATTTAACCTTTGTGTAAAACTAGGCAATCTGATCAAAGGCACCAAATTATAAACAATCACCAATGAATATTAATAACATAATATAGAATCAAAAATGGTTTCCCTGTTTTAAAACTGTGTATAAAGAATATGTATACCTAATATTTTCTCTTCTGGGAATTACTGAAAATTTCAGAGGAAAAAAATAACACCAATTCTATACAATGTTCTCTAAAAAGAGATGGAATTTGTCCCATCTCATTTCATGAAGTTAGTGTTGACTTAATAACAAAACCAAACAAAGAAATTGTAAAAGATGAGAATATAAATCAATATCCCTCATGAATATAGATAGAAAAGCTCTAAACAAAATATTCATAAATTTTGCCAGCAATATATGAAATAATATACCTCAATAATTTGAGTTTTATCTTAAGAATGTGAGACTGAATATATATGTGAAATATCAGTAGGCCCAGTTACATATGAGTCAATGTCAATTCATGAGTTCTAACAAACAAACAATGCTAGTGGAGTATTTTAGTAATAGAGGACGTTGTACAAATGTGAGAGGTAAATTTATATAGGGAATTTTTGTATTTTCTGCTCAATTTTGTTCAGAACTTCACCATGCTCTGTGTACTTCCTGGGGCATAGATTCAGGGCCTGGGCACTGTCCTTGAACTGTTTGATCAAAGCTAGCACTTGCCTCTTGAACCACAGCTCCACTTCTAGATTTCTAGCATTTACTTAGTGATGAATCTATCATGGTCGTTCCTACCTGTGTTGGTTTAAAATGCTAATCCTGAGATTTCAGCTTCAAGAGCAGCTAGGACTATATTCTTTTTCTTTTTTTTAACACTTATTTATTGTCAAAGTGATGTACAGAGAGGTTACTGTTTCATACATTAGGCCTTGGGTACATTTCTTGTACTGTTTGTTACCTCCTCCTTCATTCCCCCCTCCCACCTCCCCTTTCCCTCTCCCCCCATGAGTTGTTCGGTTGGTTTACACCAAATGGTTTTGCAAGTACTGCTTTTGAAATCGTTTGTCTTTTTATCCTTTGTCTCTATTTTGATATTCCCTTTCACTTCCCTAGTTCTAATACCAGTATATACAGTTTCCAATGTACTCAGATAAGATACAGAGATAGTGCAGGTACAACCACAGGAAAGGGATACAAGAGGATCATCAACAATAGAAGCTACGGTTTCACATGGCATGTTGATAGTAATTACAACAGTGATATAACACTCGTTTCCATAACATGGAGTTCATTTCACTTAGCATCTTGGCCAGGAGACACATGAAGAAGTGCTCTACATCATTGGCCATAAAATAAATGCAAATTAGACACCATGAAAACACTAATCGAAGGAGTAGGAGAAACACTTGGGCTCCTTGGCACAGGACAGAACTTTCTTAACAAAGACCCAGAAAGGCTAAAAATCAAAGAAAGGTTAGACAAATGGGACTGAATCAAACTGAAGAGCTTGTGCAGGGCAAAGAACATAGCTCGCAAGATAAACAGAAAACCCAGAGATTGGAAGAAGATCTTTAATGGCCATACTATGGACAAAGGCCTCATATTGAAAATATATGCAGAACTAAAAAAATTACCTTCATCCAAAACAAAACCACAAAGAACCAATAGCCCCCTCATCAAGTGGGCTAGAGACTTAAAAAGAGACTTCTGTGATGAGGAAATGAGAATGGCCAAGAGACATATGAAAAAATGCTTTACATCACTGGCCATAAAAGAAATGCAAATCAAAACAACATTGAGATTCCATCTCACCCCAGTAAGAATGTCCTATATCAAGAAAACTAACAATAACAACTATTGGAGGGGATGTGGCCAAAAGGGAACCCTACTCCATTGTTGGTGGGAATGTAAACTGGTTCAGCCACTCTGGCAAGTGGTAAGGAGATTCCTCAGAAGGCTAAGCATAGAACTCCCTATGACCCAGCAGCCCCACTTTTGGGTATCTATACAAAAGACCAGAAACCTAATCACACTAAAGCCACCAGCACAACAATGTTCATTGCAGCACAATTTGTCATAGCTAGAATCTGGAACCAGCCCAGATGCCAGATACAGTAGACGAATGGATCAGGAAAATGTGGTACATATACACAATGGAATTTTATGCCTCTATCAGAACTAATGACATTGCACCATTTATAAGGAAATGGAAGGACCTGGAAAAAGTTATACTAAGTGAAGTGAGCCAGACCCAAAGAAACATGGACTCTATGGTCTCCCTTATAGGGAATAATTAGCACAGGTTTAGGCAAGTCACAGCTGAGGATCACAGGAGCCCAATAGCTATACCCTTAAGAACACATAAGATAATACCAAGTGAAATGAACTCCATGTTATGGAAATGATTGTTGTAACTACTTTCAACGTGCTATATGTAATTGTAGCCTCTATTATTGATGATCTCCTTGTATCACCTTCCTGTGGTTGTACCTACACTTTCTCTGTATCTTATCTAAGTATATTGAAAACCAGGTATACTGGTATTAGAACTAGGAAATTGGAAGGGAATACCAAAATTGAGAGACACAGGGTAAAAAAAGACAAACAACTAAAAAAGCAACACTTGCAAAACTGTTTGGTGTAAATGAAATGAACAACTCATGGGGGGGAGAAGGAAAGGGGGAGGAGGGGATTAGGTAAGAGGTAACAAACAGTACAAGAAATGTGTCCAATGCCTAATGTATGAAACTGTAACCTCTCTGTAATTCAGTTTGATAATAATATATATATATTAAAAAAAAGAAATGCAAATCAAAACAACAAACAAGAACACACTAAAGCCACCAGCACAACAATGTTCATTGGAGCATAATTTGTCATAGCTAAAATATGGAAACAACCCAGATGCCCCTCAATAGAAAAATGGATCAGGAAAATGTACTACATATACACAATGGAATTTTATGCATCTATCAGAAAGAATGACACTGCTGCCCTTTCATAAGGAAATGGAAGGACTTGGAAAAAATTATACTAAGTGAAGTGAGCCAGACCCAAAAAACATGGAGCACGGCATTCTTGGACCACCAACTCCAGGCTCTAGTGAATGATTTTTCTTTGCAAAAAAATTTTCAGAGGTAGTTTACCATATAAAGTTACTAAAGAAGTAATTTTCCTAGATATAAAATTAAAAATTTTAGAATTTTCAACAGCCAGGTCATGATTTAAAATTCCCAGCCAAGTGGGAACAGAATAAGGTTTACTAAGCTTTACAAAGGGCATCCAACAAAATTTACATATAACATTTCACTTAATGATAAATGACAAAAAATGTTCACATAAAAAGTAAGGATGTATGATTCTCTCCATTTTTACTTAATATTATATATACAGCCATAGACAATGCAATAACCTAAGATTAAAGATGCTAAATGAAAGGACATAAATTGTCTTTCTTCACAGATGGCATTTTAATTGTTAAAACACACACACACACAAGAAATCTATATACACACAAATGGGGAGCGGGCAGAAGAGAGTGATGGAGAGACAAATGTTCAGGCATTGGAAGCATGGCAAAGCATTATGCTGAATGAAAGAAGACAGTCTGCCAGCCTCGTGGTACACATCATGAGGGAGATTTGCAGCATCATTTCATATGATTCACAGATCCTGGCAAGGGTGGTTATGTAATTCTATGTCAGCCAAGCTCCTAATGTTAGAGACCAAAACTTACTGTAGCTTAATACCAATAACATCTTAAGTGAGGAAGTAATGAGTATATACTACTGAGTAAACAGAAAAATGGGGCACATATGTATATACACACACACAAATATTCCTACATATATGTGTAATAATCAACATGTATACATGCACATATAAATATCCAAATGCATATACCCATATATTTCGGTTTTACATACATATATGTGTGTGTGTGTGTGTGTGTGTGTGTGTGTGTGTGTGTGTGTGTGTGTGCGCCTATGTAGAGGGCGAAAAATAAGTACAAAAATAATTCAGTAAAACTTTCTATAATTTAATATTTACTTGAAATTACATATTGAAAGACCATACCATATATCTAAAGATATCAACCTGATTCTAAAGCAAACAAACAAACATTAAAACATATTCTGGAAAAGTATATTTAAATTTTCAAAATTAAAAAAAAAAACATAAAACAAGAGATTTAGGCACTTAGAAATAAAGTGTGAGATTCATAAGAGAAATCAAATTATTAACATTTTATTACTTACATAATCATTTTGTATAATAGGACAAGCAAAGGTAAACATCAACAACAAAAAAAATGGGCAGCCCAAGGGAATTATACCCAGAGAAGCTGGGTCTCAAGGAGAGCTTGTAGGAACAAAGGGAATATTGATTTATCGAATATTTTAGGAATCTATAAGGAATCTGTCTTAGACAATCAAAATATGTAGATAAATACTGGTATAAGATTAAATGGTAAGCAAAAAAATATGTGTATACTTACTTGAAGAACAAAGTAATTATAGAATCAGAGGGCGAAACCGCATGTTGTTAATAACATAGATAAAAACATTCAACCATTAGAAAATAATGAGAAAACTATGAAAAATATATGCAATGTATAGATAAAACTATTTTAATATCTATAATATTATTGGTGCCAATATTATTATTCAGTCTGCTGTGCTTGTGATTGTCTTAAAGCATGTGAACAGCTGCAGTGAGTTTAAGTCTATAATCCCTCTGTCTTAGAAACAAGATTCTTTATGGAGACAATGTTTTCTTCTCATTGGAAGCAAAGAAGATAGGAATGAAAGTGTTTTACAAATTTAGATAAGATAACTTTTGCCTGAAATTTTCATCAAAAGTAGCAATATGGTCTCATTAGCTGTTTATATGATTGTATGTAGGTGTATGTATACAAATGGTACCTCTAATAACATATTTTCACTGAATTTGTAGTGAGTTTCTTTAATAAGACTGTGGTCTCATTAACATTCATTAAACTGGGACTACAGGGCCTACAAATATGCGTGAGCCTTTCCACTCTGTGACATTAATAAGCAAGGAAGCTACCATAACCTAGAATGACCATCTCAAAAGGACCCAGGAACCATTTAGAAGGAGTCTTACTATCCAGGAATGGAAAAGTGAGTACTCAATAAATTAAATTAACACTTATCGGGCACCAGTTGTTCTGTTCTGTAATCCTACCTACTCAAGAGTTTGTATATGAGTATTTAGGTTCAAAGCCAACCCCAGTAAGAAAAGTCCATGAAACACTTATCTCCAATTAACACCAAAAATTGGTAATAAGAGCAGTGCCTCAAGTGGTAGAGTGTTGACTTGAATAAGAAAGAAAGAAAAACAAACAAACAAACAAAAAAAAAAAACCAGGGATATTGCCTAACCCGGAGTTCAAACCTCAGATGGGCATGTTATCACCAGCAAAACACACACACACACACACACACACACACACACACACACACACACACACAATGTAATTAAATGATTCAATATGTTAGAATCATCACTGTGTTTTAAAATTTACTCACTTCCAAAGAAGGATTCAGAGCCAAGTCGTTATCTTAAATACTAAAAAAAAAAACAAACAAACAAAAAACACATAGTAAAATGCAAATAAGTATTTATGAGCCTTTCTTGAATGTACTTGTCCTATTTTTAGCCAATTAAGAGATGAATGGACTTGTCTTCTTTTTTCCTTTATCTTTATTTATTTATTTTTTTTTTTGGCCATTCCTGGGCCTTGAACTCAGGGCCTGAGCACTGTCTCTGGCTTCTTTTTGCTAAAGGATAGTGCTCTACCACTTGAGCCACAGCACCACTTCTGGCTTTTTCTATATATGTGGTGATGAAGAATTGAACCCATGGCCTCATGTATGAGAGGCAAGCACTCTATCATTAGGCCAAATTCTCAGCCCCAGACTTGTCTTCTTTAAATATATCAGAACATGCAAACAAAAACAAATAACAAAATTAGAATGCTCCTATTTTAAACTCCTAATTGTGAAATAAATGTAGTCATTAATTATCAGTGGTTTCTGAACTTATAAGTAGAGGCAAACAGAAAATATTAGACCATAGTTGCCAACCCTGCCCCTTAGTCTTGCCAAGGGAATTGAATCTTGTCATGATCTGATCTCTGTATCCAGCCGCCATTTTGTCGTAGCCACAGAGAACTTCTTGATTTTGATGAAATGTACCAAAATTCAACTAGCTGTATTCAGACTAAGGAAAACTTCTTGTTGAATGGCCAAACTTTCTCAAGAAATTAAAGGCATAGAGGGAGAATCTATTTGAAATAGAACATCGCAAAATCTAAAAATCAAAAATATAGAAAACATAAACTTCAGTGTCTTCTAATTCATGTTTTGGAGAATGAATCCATAAAAGTTTAAAGAAAACATTGTTTTATGTGTTAGATCAATAGTCTTCCATGAAGCATTGGAAGCCTGACTATTGTGATAATGACTGGACACATACTTCTGGGATGGCTGTAAAAATTGTAATTATTGAACAGATTGAGGTTTGCTTTATGGTCATTCATTATGTCACTTTCTGAATGTTTTGCTTTGTTTTATTTCTTAGCTATCCCATGGATTGAACTCAAGGCCCCCTGCTTACAAGGCAAGTGCTCCCAATAGAGCCATGACCCTAGTCCTTCAATGTTTTTAATATATGTTTTATTTGGCAATAAAAGCATTTTTAAAAATAAAATTGTTTAAAGTGTCCTTAGAGACAGAAAATGCTGATGATCCATGTTGAAGAAAATAACTTAAAACTGTTTTTAGACTCAATAACCTGAATGAAGTGACAAAAGACTTTATTAACAATGTGTAAGTTTATGAGTACTTACTTATTTTTGGTATAGTAGTCTACTTTCATATTCACAGAACTGTATGCTGGAAATTGTATGTTGATATGGGTATATGTGTTTTCCTTTGTCACAGAATAAGTTTACTGGCATAATTAAAAATCTATCCATGTGGCTGCAATGTATTTTACTACCTAACCCCTCTCAGGAGTCACAGAGGGCCTTGAGTTAAGAGAACGTGGATTCAGACTTAAAATGCAAGAAGATTCTTTTTAACATACATGAACAGAATAAATTTTATGAGCCATGCAAAGACAATGTAGCATCTCATTTACATCTCTTCAAAGTACAGCAGTCCATCTTTAAAAGACTGGCTCATACTACATCTTCCAGGAGCCCTACAATAGTTTTCCATTTTTAAAGATACCATGCCAAATAAACATACCAATAAAATGAATTTTTAATTCATGAAGCAGAAGAATTAATTCTTGGATTATTATTCTCTAAGAATTAATGATTTTTTTCCAAGTCCATGTTTTAGGAAATTGCTATACTTGTGTTGGTTTGACATAACTGTAGATATTTCACCTGAACTATCGTCAAGTCTGGACCAGAGTCGGGGGGTGGGGGGGAACATTTTATCAAAGTGACAAGACAATGATCCACCATGTATCTTGGCTGCAAAAATATGTTATTAGATTCAATTTATCATGAAAAATTGCTAGATTGTGAGAAGGCTGAAATGGCAGCATGGCAAGAGTGCAGCTCTTTGGTACTAATTATCTTAAGAGTTGACCTTCCAGGTCACCCCAAACCCTGTATTAATTCAGGAGGAGAGCTTAGATGGCCAACTCAGAGATGTCAGAAAATTCTACCAGAAAACTGTTCAGCTTAACTCTTGCAAGACTGAATGAGCAGATATACATTAACATGAGATTTCCAGCCCTGACAGTCATGCCCTTACCTAGATTTCTAGTCTGGCTTGTCATTTTCCTTTGCACACGTTCTCTTGTGTCAAAAATGATGCATTTATTATTACTGAAAATTTTCCTTTTTCTTTCTACCTCTTGCCTTCATCAATTTTGTTCTGAACCTGTAGAAAAGCCACTTTATTCTTAGCTGATTTCTGAGTTAGTAATTATCTTTCTTGTTCAGTCTCATTCTCTGGTCTTTATAATGTTTCCCTGTGGTCATTCCTTGCACTTTATTATGAATAAAATGTATCTCCCATTATAGAATTCTCTGTGCAAGTTACATGTTACACACTTAATATGAACATTTAAAATATGCCAGCCGAACTTTTAAGTCTTCTCTATACCAACTAATATCTTAATTTCACCCCTGCCTAGACAAGCACATTTTACATTGAAGAAAGAAGTAGTGAAAAAGTTGCTGATTTTCTTACTGCTGATGTCAAAAACAGCTGTTTGCCTTCCCTTCTTTGTTGTATGCAAGTTTTATTTCTTCTGATTTCAGTTATAAGATGTGCCACATAGCCAGAAGGGGGCATAGGTAAATTGAGTTATGGGTTGAATTGTGTGTCTCTAAAATTCTCATGTTAAAGCTTTAACCCCTACTACTTCAAAATATGACTGTAGTTGGAGATAATGCCTTTAAAGAGGTAATTAAATTAAAATGAGACCATTAGATTGGATCCTAATCCAATATGACTGGTGTCCTTTTAAGAAATGGAAATTTGACACCGAGACAAAGGATTTGTGCAGAAAGGGAAGATCATTTGAGGACACAGCAAGAAGACAGCCCTTATGTTTGAAGCAAGGAAAGAAGTTTCAGGGGAAAAAAAGTCTTAATAACACCTGATCCAGAATCTTCAACCTCCAGAACTATGAAGAGATAAGTTGCAATTGTTTAAGTCATCCAGCCATTAGTATTTTCTAACACTTGCCTTAGTAAACTAAGACATTGAAGAATCTATTGTCTAAGCTATTGTGGCAAACTTTGGCTTGAGAATGGTACATGAATTATCTGGGGACAAACCTATGTAATCCATTTTGTTTAAAACCACATGACTCTCGAGGTAAGTAAAAACAAATTTGTAGAGACAGAGAACAAAGAATACATCAGATGTTTAGAGCAGCAGTCCCTGAATGTCATATGTACTGAGTAAAAATGGTTTGCTGATCCAAACCTTTGTCACATGTGTTCCAACTTCCTTTATCTGGATCCAATGACAAACTCCTGTTTGGCTCATAAAAATATCCCTTTTGTAGGAATTAACTTGAATATCTGTGTTTAATTTCAAAAACCAAGGTTAAGACATTTACTGAGACAGAGGTGGCAAAGAATTTAATGGTATATACAAAACTATTGTAACTTGTTTAATTTTCAATAAACTGTATAATTTAACTCTAAGTGCTAAATGTTAGTTCTATTGAGTATTTGATTATTAAACAGGAGCAAAAATTCCCTGTTCACAGTGGTTTACAATATGGAGATTTGTAAATGTCATATATAATGTAAATGGCTATTTTCACAGGTTTTCAGGTCAGTGTTAAGAGTGGTTTGCTTTTGCATTTCTCATATTCATTAGCTCACGGTTGCAACATAATTGTCCTTAGTGTCTAACATTGTGTGTGTGTGTGTGTGTGTGTGTGTGTGTGTGTGTGTGTGTGTGTGTGTTTTAAGGAAACAAAAGGTACAGGGAAATAAGAAAGGCCATGCCAGTTCCATCTGAACATTTTTATTCCTATGGGAGAGTGCTGGATCACAGAGTCATTGTCATCTTAAGAGAGGATGAATAAATATTTTTATCATGGACTGGTACTGGAAATGGACTGTAGGTAGCGTATGGATGCAATTTTCTTAATATAAATTTTATCTGACGACTTCTAAGGAGTATGTAAATATATAATTTTTGTGTGTTGGCAGGGGGTGAATGTGTTTCCAACCTTAGCAAAAGACTTCAGCCAAGAGCTTCAATATTTAATGAGATCATAAGGGAACAAAATGTTGATGTCAATCTTTTTCCTCTCTCTTGTCATCTGATTGTTTCTACTCCTTTTAGAATTAGAATTTATATGAAGAAGTATTTGTTGATTTTTTTGTGTTGTTTGTTAGTTTTTCTGTATTTCTAGTTCAGGTCTTCTTTCAGGGACACTATTGAAATTTACCATCAGTTTAGGGTACCAGAAAACTATATCATATAATAAATCTCTCTCTCTCTCTCTCTCTCTCTCTCTCTCTCTCTCTCTCTCTCTCTCTCTCTCTCTCTCCTCTCCCTCCCCGCCACACTCCTCTTTCATAGAATCTCTACTTTTTGAAAGCCATATCACCAACACACCTTAAATATGCATATATGGTTCTCAGGCATTAAACAATGATAATTTCCATTTCAGGTGTTTTCTCAATAACAATACAGGGTGAACTTGCATGGAATAATGTTACTGGTGAGAATGTGGTTTGTATATTATAAGTATGAATTTTTAGATTACCAACACTAACTGTTGAATGTTTATGGAGGATTGAAGTTTTCCTCTATGTCATAGCCCAGAGCCCTGACAGTACTAGGTGTCATCATAGCAGGCCCTGCCTTGTTTGTAGTTCCTTGTGGGCTCCTTACCCCTCTATCTCTTATGATTTCTATATATTGTTTTATATTGGGGAAATGTTCTTCTCCCTCATCTTCATTTAGGCACAAAAACTACTTCCATATCTACCTATATCTATACTGGCACTCTTTCTATTCCCCAAATTTACATGAAGTTATTCTATACTCAATTATAAAAGCCAACTTATATTTTTTTTACTTTTTTGACATGATTAAGTTATTGTAATGAAAAATCATCATCAAAAATAATCTTTAGTTAGGCTCTGGTGCATCACACTTATAATTGTAGCTACTCAGGAGGCTAGTATCTAAAGAGTAGGGTTTGAAGCCATCCCTGACAAGAAAGTTGATGTTACTCTTTTCTCTCACTAACCACTAAGAATGCCAGAAATGGAGCTATGGATCAAGTGGTAGAGACCTAGTCATAAGTGAAATAAGCTCAGGGATAATGTCCTCTCTAGCCTTGAGTTCAAGCCCCAAGACTAGTACAAAAAATATGAAATAAAAATAGAAATAAACTTTAAGGAAACTTCACTTTAAATTATGGTAAGACATTCAAAACTGATAATTATACCTTCCAAGTTATGTGATGGTACTTTAATATTAACATTTTAAAGTTCTTGACAGTTGTAGTCTCTCCTTTGCAAACACCTGTGAGTGTGCTAATATACAACCTTCAAGTTCCACATTCAGTAAAGTAATGAGGAAGTTAGAATTCAGCTAACATGAAAGGACATTGGCAAATACTAAATATTGTGGCTTTATTATTAAATTTTGTTAATTGTGTAAAAGAAAGGACCTGACAAAGAAAATACTAATAACGCAGAAAGATACTTAAAACAGTGCCATGCCCTAAAAGCATACAAAACCCAATAGGTTCCACGAAGAAACTCCTAGTAACAAAGACAAATAAGTAGTACATTTTCTTTCTTTGATAACCGAGCTATTTTTGTACCCTTAAGGACTCTCTGCTTACAGTGGAATTCAACATATACTTTAATTTTCTTATCTGATCTTTCCCTTCACTTGACTAGCTTTCATTTCCTGCTCCATTTGAAATTCTCTTATAACTTAAATGGCAGTAGCCTCTTTTCCAAAGCTGATTAAGAAAGAAGTTTTGTTTTGTAAAAATATTCTCTCACCTCTCACTACTACTCACTGCCCCTACTGTGCTGCATACAAACACACCCATTTCACTCTGCATCTCAAGTGGGCACTTTGCTGTGGATCTTAATTCTGAAGGAGTTGGTTTATTACATGCACATCACCCGATCAGCTGAACTCTCTGTTGCCCTCTTCTAATTAATTACTATTTGTAAAGAGCTCAGAGGATGAATAGCGCCATATAAGTGCTAAGTATCATGATTTCATTGTCCTATTTCAGTTCTTATTGGAATGAAGTATCATCATAATACTCAGCTGTGGCTTGTGTAACTCAGGAGGGGGAAAGCCATGATTACAATACCTTTCCTAGTTACATTTCTAAATACCTGCAGTAGCCATTGAATCTTGCAATGACCACTTGGGATTATTATTATTACCTGATTTCAAACAGAAACTATCTCTTGGAAAACCAACACCTTGAACATAAATCAGATATAAAAGGTTGATATTCTGTGGTATGGATTGATATGATCACTTAATTTTATGAAGCCACAATATTCTCATCTATAAAGTAAAATGTTTATTCATTATGAGGTTCACGTTAAGTGATATATGCTATATTGCAGTTTCAAATAAATATTTTTGCAGGCTGAAGAAATAGCTTCATTTCTTAGGTTGGTAGTAAAGATACTATTAAATGCAAACCACTGGGCAATGGATCTACTTAGATTTATTAAATGAGATAATAACAGTGAATAGCAGTGAAGAGCAACAGGACAAGGAAAATGGCATAGACCACAATAGAGAAACAAGGAGAAAGGCTATTTGGGGGAATATAAAGGAGGCATCAATATTGTTGGCTCAGAAGACAGAAGTCTTCCTTCCTTTCTTCATCAGTAAATTCTATATTTTGTTGAAAAAAGAAAGCCAGAATACCACCATCACAGAAATTGGGGGCTCTCATTAGATTAGATTTTGAAATCCTGCCATTTAGAGGATGTGAGACAATTAACTTCTCCTATTAGTTGATTCTCATATTTTGTGGAGTTTGGGAGTAATAATAGGAAGTCAAAGTGCTGCCTGAAAACCAGTAAAAGTGCCCTTACAAAAACCTCATTAAACAAAAACAAAAATGAACAAACGTACAGAAAAACTATAGTCATCTAATAGTTTTGCTCCTGCCTCCCTTAGTTAGAGTTCCCAAGAAGCAATCTAAAACATTTTTTGGGGGGTGGACTTTCTTGTTAAACATTGTGTTAAAGATTATTTTAGATTCTTGAATTCATTGATATTTACTTACTTATTCTTGCAGTGCCAGCAACAAAACCCAGGGCTGCTACATACCAAGTAAACACTGCAACACTGAACTTCCGCCCCAAGTTGCCTTTAAGAGTTTTGATTTTTCAGGCTGGATGTTACTATGTTTCCTATATTTAATTTTCAATTGTGATTCTCCTGGCTCAGCTTCCTGAGTAGCTGGAATTGATGATATGTACAATTGTGCCAGGTTAGTTTTAATATTTATCATGTCTAAACTCCTTTCCTTATTTGTTTTATCTCAAAAGTGAAATAAAAACATAATCAGATAGATAGATAGGAATGTACGTGCATACACATAGATAGAGATACATGATGATGATGATGATGATGATGATGATGATGATGATGATGATAGATACCAAGAGGGCTTCAGATAAATTACAGTTTTATTTGAGAAAAATAGAAATAAAATCAGGATCCACTGCACACCAGGGACTCATGCCTATATGTTAGCTACTCAGGTGGTTAAGATCTAACGATGATGGGTAAGAAAGTTTGTTAGACCCTATTCTCCAGTAAGTACCAAAAAAGCTGGAATTGGAGCTGTGTCTTAAGTAATAGAGTGCTATCACTAGCCTTGCACAATAAAGCTCAGAGACAGTGCCCAGACCCCAAGTAAAAGCCCTATGACCTAAAAAATAAGTACCCAACCAATTAAGAGATTAGATTAAGCTTTATCTCCTGGAGAGATAGAGTTCAACCTCATGAGTAAACTCTCACCAACAAACTATGGATTTTCATAATACAGTAGTTTTTCTCTTTGACTATTTCATGAACAAAATAAAAGAATTTCTACTAGGTACTGGTCTGGCTTTAAGTTCCAGAAACACAAATTGCAATGTGACCAGGCTTTACTCAGCTCATTATGGCATCCAAGTATTGCTTAAAAGTTTAGACACAATTCCTGTGGTTGTACCCGCACTATCACTGTACCTTATCTGAGTACACTGGATACAGTATATACTGGTATTAGAATTAGGGAAGTGAAAGGGCATATCAAAATCAAGAGACAAAGGATAAAAAGACAAACGACTTCAAAAGCAATACTTGCAAAACCATTTAGTGTAAACCAACTGAACAACTCATGAAGAGGGGGTGGGGGGAAGGGGGGATGAGGGAGGAGGTAACAAACAGTACAAGAAATGTACCCAAGGCCTAACGTATGAAACTGTAACCTCTCTGTACATCACTTTGACAATAAATAAGAAAAAAAATAAAAAATAAAGTTTAGACACAAATTACTCTACACTGGACTTTGTGAATGGGTACATTAAACCAACAATGGGAGGCTTCATCCTATATTTCGTCAGACTGAACATTGCTTCAGATCGACTGCAAGTTTCCTGAATCTCATTCTCTATTAAATATCAATAATCAGTCACTACAGAAGGTTTATTCTAAAGAGCTAAACCCACCAAAAACATGCTAATGACAGAATACTACCATCACTGAAGTTTTCCCAACAGATGACATGCTTAATTCTCATTTTTATATGTACCATACATGTGTATTTACATATTAATTGTATTTATAGATATATGTATATATAATATATTTAAACATGCATCCACATACATGCATATGAGTTATAAGTGAAATGGGATTAGCTATCCATAATTCCAATTTTTAATCATTAACATTTGAAGTCACTTACTTGAAAGTAAAACCTCTCTTTTTCTATTTAAAATGGCATTTGTCTATTAATGACTACTAAGTCACATACACATATGCATACTGCCAGGTAGAACCCTAGATATATTATAAATATTTACTAAGTAACCTTGATTGACATCTATAATGATCATTACTCAAAATGAACTTCTAATATCAAAGAAAACCATGGAAATCCAATTGATTGGACTTGACACAAAAAGTGGAGATAAAGAAGGATTTAAAAGAAAATCTCGGCTTAATTGCTACTCCTGCAGAATAACAGGAAGACAAAGAAAACCATAATCTTAGTTGTACATCTCCAGCAATGAGAGAAATAATTTTGAGGGAGATGTGTGGGACTTAGAGTCACAGAGAAGAGAATAGTAGCCTCCAAGAAAGACCAAATTATAGGGGTTGTGATCATTAATTCTATTGGATATGTCAAAGAACATATTTGCTATAATTAAAATCCCGGCTCTACAAGATTTGATGTGAGCAAGAGGCAAGAAAATAAATGGAATTTATTATGGAGACAGTATCAGAAGTAACAAAGGACCAATCCTATCCAGAAAACTGTGATAATTTTACTGAACCAGCCAAGGCTAAAGACCCTTTCGCTCACTTGAGGATGAAGTGGTGCCTTTGGGTATTTTTCGTTTAAGAATTGAGATGAGTTATGGTTGCACAGAGGACATCTAAAGATCAGGTACTGATGATGCTCAGAAAATCATTTAAGTAAAAGGTACAACCAGGTAAAAGGTTTTAGGCCCAGAAATAGGTACCATTTGTAAAGAGGGCTCTGGATAGCTTCTGGGGACAAATAGGACACATCTCTCCAGACGATGGAAGAAAATTAAGTAATAAAAGAAGAGCAAGTAGAATAGACAGGCTCTAACACTTTGATGGAAGAAAATAAAATATAAAAGCCAGAATGTTGCTACCATTGTATTGGTTACTTAAATGGACACAGGTGCAAATGGCTCAGTGTGTTGTGAACACATCCACTCACTTGTTCTCTTCTTTAGTGGGCACAGTCAAACCCCTACAGAGTGTGTATTTCTGCCACACTAGGATGTATCCTACTCTCCAAATGTTAACACGTGAAAGTATGATTGTATCTGCATGTAGAAACCCCACCGTTCCCTAAGGATGGGCTACTAAAATAATCCCTAAAGGTTTTAGAATCTAGGATGGAGGACAATGAGGCTGAAGGTCAGGTGACACAGTTTAAAGAGGGGGAAAGGCAGATGAGTGGGAGATAAAAGCATGTGAGAATATGGACAGGCTGGAATGAAGACTCTCCTTTCTTTCAAAGGGGCAGTTCTTCTGAACTTTAGGAATGAAGAAATTAAGAAAAAAAAATTCATAGAACTGAGGAGAGAGGAAGAACAAAACAATATGTAAAACTGAAGTGACACATAGGAAACAAGGTATTAAAGGAGGGTAAAGAAAAAACTGGACTAATAACTGATACCACATGGGAGGTGTGAACAGAAGAGTAAATATAGCATGATTATAATTACAAAAGAGGATTTCAAGGAATGAAAAAAAAGAACAAATTAACAATGAGCAGACTGGGAATATTTATACCTTTACAGATAGAAGATCAATTGAATTCACTAAGATTTTACTCAGCTGTAGAAGATAAGGCAACTGTGTTTTAGGTAGCTCAGACAGAACCATATAAAAAAAAAAAAACCCCACAAAGTCTGAAGTGGCCAAACTAATGTTGAATGTAAAAATGACAAAGCCCGTTACTCAAGGCTCATATTCTGCATCACTACTGGTAAACTTTATAACCACAAGCAAGCTACTCCTATTCTCTTTGTTCTTTACTTTTCTGAGGGGATAAATGTAGATAATGGCTATGAAACAACATGAAAAATTAGGTTGACAATTAGAGCAAATGTATAAAGAGCTTAAAGTGTTTACTCCAAAATACCAGTGATTATTCTTATCATCATAAATCAATGGTTTTTGAGATTTAATATTATCTGTCATGGATTTATATTTTTCTCCACCATTGGTATTATTGGTCTTCACTGTGGCAAATTAAAGTTCCCTGTGATCAAGGAAATATTAGTCCCTAGAATCCTTTATCCCTATGGAATCTTCCAAAACTGAAAAAGGTAGCAGATTGCACTTCTCAACATCTTTTACTGTAATAAAAGATGGTCTTTTCCAGAAACTTCTCAGATAATTTTCTAATGTCATCTGAAATGAAATGACTATTTTGACATATAAACATAAGAATTTAGGTCTTTCATAACTATTATTGTGCTTTGTAAGAGTTTAATAACTTTCTTCACTGTTGGAATTATACCAAAGTCTCATGGATGCTATGAAAGCAGCCTGCCATTACGATACATCTCTAGTAAGAACTTGATTAGATTTTTGTATAAATTTAGGTTGAATCTGGATGTGAAAAAATTACTGAATAAAGAAAATATTGAAGCTTACAACTATGTAACAGTAAGAACAATGCTTACAAAAGATTAGGCAGAACCAAGGAATATTTGGGCAGATAGATATGATCAACATTTAAAAACTGAAATCAAGAAAAAAAGTAAACAATTATCTGTAAATAGATGAAAGAATGAAATTGTGGAAAGGCAAAATTTGTTGGATTTGACAAAAATAAAATATTAGTTTAAATATTGCTAAGATTGTTGATTCTGGATTGAATGAAAACAAGCACTCACTAGAAAAGAATAAAATTGTGAATTTATATTAGAAAATCTATCTGAGAAAATTGTAAGTCACCATTGAAAATCAAGTATTATGTTGTTAGTGAAGCAAATGTATTGCTGAGTTTATGATATTATAAACATTTTGATGGCACATACAAAATTAATCTGAATGCTTTCTTGCAGTTGCATGTAGATAAAACTGGAATGTCCCAAACATTAAAAATAGATTAGCAATTATATTTCATTGCAAAGTGTGTTAGAAATTATCGGAAACAAGTACTAATAAAAAGTCTGATAACTGTATGTCCATGGAAGGTCTGAAAACGATGGAAAGGGTCAGGCCTGGTGGGACACACACATAATCCCAGCTACTACGGAGATGTAGATATTTTTTGCAGGCCTACCAGGAAAATAGTTAACAACACTCAATCTTAACAAACAAGCTCGAGATGATATCTTATTCCCTCAGTCCCAGCTACAGCGATGTGGAGATAGGGGGGATTCTTGGTTGACTAAATAAAATTGCAAAACAAAAATAAGAATAAAGGGAGACTATGTGTGCTGCACAATGGTAGAGAATTTGTCTAGCAAGTGCAAGCAAAGCCTGGAATCCATACCCTAATATTGTCAAACAAAAAAAAGGGTAGACATTTTCAGATAGTTATTTCTCATAAATCACAGAAGAGATTTAAGGGAAGTCACATTAACTTTTCTTTTCAAGTAAATGACTGAGAATATATTTGAAAAACCAAATAGCATTATTTTTATTAATAATTTAAAATTTTAATTTAAAAATTAAAAATGTATGGCATATCTGGTGAGCTGGCATACAATATTCTCTCTATATACATATGTATATATATCAGATATTTTATTGGGAGCTCTTGTTTCATGCGTAATTTTTTCCAATGTGTAGGATTTTTCTTCTAATCAGAAGGTTACTATGCACATATGAGTCAAAATATAGAATGAGAAACAATGTAATATTAGCTACGGTTCAATTACTTTTTACCCATAGGGTATCTAGTTTTATATCGGGTTAAGTTACATTTTCTGTATGTGGTATCTAAATTTATGCAGAGCAGTAATAGGAGTATACACTTTCTTACTCCAGCATTTTTGACAGGTATCTATTGGGTGATGGTGGTCCTATGCCTTTTAGAATCCTGACCAGCATTCCAAGGGTTTACATATCAATTCCAAGCAGTTTTCTCCCTATTAGGACAAGCAAATATATGCTGAGATATTTCACAAGAAGACTCATATGGGAAAAGTCACAACCCCCAAAAAATATATTCTAATGTACAGTAATGATAAAATTAAAAAGAGAGCATGAGAAAATGGAATGCATCACAATGAAATTAAGTAGGAAAGAGGTAATGATGAAGAGGATAAGGGGAAGAAGGGTATAAAGTGGAAAAGGAAAGGAAAGAGCTAATTGAACTTATTCTTTTAAAGGAAATGTAGGACTTATGACCACAGTGCCACTTCCAGCTTTTTCTGTTTATGTGGTGCTGAGGAATCCTATGTATGCTAGGCAAGCACTCTACCACTAAGCCACATTCCCAGCCCACCAGAATTCCTTTTAACACCTATCAGATGAATGTCTTTCCACAGGAACAAAGATACAATACAGCTTATAAATTTTGGTTAATGGTAGCAAAAGTAATGGAACAAAGCAAAGCTTCCCTATGGATTATCTTCCATAGTCAACAGATGGGGCAAAGTAAAGGGAGCCCCTATATAAGGAAATATTGTATCTGATTTTTAGAAGATGGCTTCTTATTTAGTTCCCAAATATCTTTTTCTTGAAAGAAATGTCTCATTCTTTAAAAGTGTAGCTAAAAACCAATTAACAAAAAAATATAGGAAACCGAAAGTGGTAAAAAAAAAAAAGGAGAAAAAGTTTCTATTTCTCATTAAAAAGAAAAAAAGAGAATACACACAATCTGTGAGAAGAAAATATCCATGAGGCACTGGCTTGCATAGGCATTAGTAAGAATCAGAGACAAGAGGCAGATTGGTGAACTATTAACTCCAAAGTGTAGATGAGATGGCTGAGCAGCAACAATATCTTGTTGATATGCAATACTTGTGGAAGTTTTGTTGGCTTCATTTGATGAGAGGAGAACAGTAAATAGAGATCATATGTACATATACTTTATGATTCAAATAAACGAGGAGCATATGAGAGGAAGAATGTTCGAAGTGTGCTGAGTACATTAAAGATCATTCAGAAATGAGACATGTACTGTAATCTTAAACTCCAAGCCCTCCTTTTGAAGTTTTTAGACTTTCTTTTTCATATCAGTGAGATATGCTGGAAATATGCTGAAGTCCCATCAGGCAGGGAGAACAAGAAGATCAAAGCCAAGGAATTCCTTGACTTGTCCAAGAAATTCCTCTTTCTTAAATCTCAGTCAAATATAGTACCTTATTTTTTAGTTTAATATGCATTGTTATCTAGAAAATATAATCTCAGAATGTGTGCTTTATAGATATACTGACTACTATATGTGAATTAGTAAAAGTTTGAGAAGAGTTTCTTAATGTAAGAACAATGGAAGAAAGCATAGGCAATCACATTACCTCTCAGGTCATCTCCTTTATTTTGTACATAATACTTGGCAGGATGTGCTCAGTGAACCTAGAGTATCAGTATGTGCACAATGAAGTGCAATGCCCCTCCAGTGAGTTCTTGAGTTCTTGTGTTAAGATAGTGTATGTGTGTGTGTGTGTGTGTGTGTGTGTGTGTGTGTGTGTTACATAATATAGCCTTCTCTAAGTTGCTACTAGTCTCTTAACAGGAATGGCTCAGATAGTACCATATGTCCTGGAGAATTTCTCACAGGGATCAAAAATCTATGAGGCCAGAAGAATGTAGGTGAAAATTTAGAAATTCTCAAGATTGATATAAAACCAGCTCTTTCTTTCTTTTTTTTTTTTTTTTTTTCCAGTCCTGGGCCTGGACTCAGGGCCTGAGCACTGTCCCTGGCTTCTCTTTGCTCAAGGCTAGCACTCTGCCACTTGAGCCACAGCGCCACTTCTAAAACCAGCTCTTTCTAAGCACATGTTTATGTATCTATGTATTTACTTTCTATTAATCATTGATGCACCTTTCTATATACATATCTTTCTCTCTGTTCAGTTTGAGTGTAGTATTTTGAAAATGGGCTGAAGTTGCCTCAGATTTGAACTCTGGTGGATAGTTCCAATACATGAAGTTGAATTACAAGTAACTCCATGGTAGGATGACATTAATAAGAAAATCATAGAAAGAAGCAGTTTCTTCTTTTTTAAAAAAATTCCTTGTTTGGATTTGTTAGTTCTGTCATTCTCACATCTAAACCTGATTGATAGCAAAGCTCTATACTTACATTAATATTACTGTACCTTCCTGGACAAAAGTACAAAAAGAAACCCATAAGACTTGAGTTTAGTTTCCTGTCATAGTTTCTGTCATGTTACCTGTGATTCTTAATATTATGACCTCAATCTACAGAGAAGGAACTTTCTAAGGCACTGTCCTCTGCTTTCAAGTATGCTATATACTGTTCATGAGCAAACTGAAGTTTTATTTGTACCATTATTGATAGTTTTGATATGCCTTGGACAGAACAGAGAATCCCTAACAATCTTCAACACACTGAGTTATCACACCATAGCTCACTAGGCTAAATAATTTTAAACCTTTCAAAAAATAGCTTCCTTCCCTTCTGCTGGTTTTCTCAGGAACAATCTCCATGAAAATGACTCCTAATTTAAAGAAAACTAAGGCATTCCTCACCACTGACAAGGAAAATGGCTCTTTTTGGCCAAATCATAGAAATGAGCTTCCTTAAGTACATTGCACCTTTAAAAGCTGACATTATTGCTGCGAAGCCTGAATGGTACCTTGTCAGCATGGAATAACCAGACTGGGCCAAGTTGTCATTTCTGACAGGTCAGTGTAATGAGCAAAAGAACGCTGAGTTTGTCTAAAACTTTTCACCAGCATCAGCAGGGTAGAGCTGTTTGGGATGATAACCGCTCTATGTATGTGACTCATTAAAGGTGTCATATTATCAAATGTTGTGGCCCATACTATCACAGCCACCACATTTCTGCTTTGTTCCCTCCATTATGGATCCCCCCATACCAAAATCTTTTGATAATTTGAAAAGAGTACATATTTCAGAGCTTTGAGACACTGAACATTAACTGTGAGATTAGATGAATGCCAATCACTCAGCTCCTTTGAAAACACATCACAAAGATAAATACTCACATAACCTACTGTAGACTTTTTGGCAATCACTTCCCCTGTTCTCTGGGATTTTTACTGATAACATCTTTGCCCTTATAAAAATCAGAGTTGGAAAGACAGTAAGAGGAACAAATAGGCACTAGGTAAAATTGACACCAAATCACCCATCTAATTTAGTAGGTGACAATGAATATATGAAGTCCTCCTTTGCCAGCACCGAGAAACCTGCATGGATTTGCAATTCGGATCTGAAATGTAAATGCTATGAACTCACCTTGATCCATATTTTCTTGTCAATAGAGAGCAACATCTGAGGGTTAATCTCCTTTGAGCTCATGAGTGTACCCCTTCTTTAATGAGATGTACCCAACAGAAAACACTTTTTCCCCTGCTTCAGAAAAATTCACTTAATGTTAGTGACTAATTAAATTCTCACTCTAGTCATGATTAATGTAACAAATAATTACAGCTTAGATCTAATATAGATACAACTAATTGTTCTGCCCACAGTGCATCGTGACTAACAATTAAACATAGCTTTTAAAGCAAAAGTACAGAGGTCTCTAGAAGAACCTTCGCCTGGCATGGCTGCTGAGATAGTTCCTGTTTCCTCTTTTCTTACCCTTTTATTGCATAGCACCAAAGCTCTATCCACTACAACTTTTTCAATTCTAATGTGTCCATTTTGTCTCAAGGATTAAAGTACAAACATGCACCTTTCTGATGCAAAACGGGCCATTTGATTATAAACAATTATCTGTACAGGCAGATAACCAGAAGCCGGCTTGAGGCATGTGAGGAACATAAGGGGTTATCTGTGGATCAAATGGTTTTGTAGACTTCAAATGCCCACAAGAAAGAGTTTCCCTACCCTTGTGGGGTAAAAGTGAAAGCTCAAAATGGAAAGTAACACACCAGGAAACACCTCATCTGTCTACTTTGGCTACTGTCTCCAGCCCAGGACAGGGTAGCCTTTTGTTCTGCAGTCCTGAAGAAAACACTGCTACTGAGCTAGAGGAGATACCTTGGGCTAGTTTCTGGAAATGCATGGACAACTAGTGCAAACACTAGAGAACCTTTTAGAGAAGGTTCTCATTTCTAAATGAAAACTGTACCTAGTTTTATTAAATACCTGATCAGATAGAGAACTGATAATTTCCTCGCATGTATCACCTGTCTTAGCAAATGTCAAGTATATTGAATGCTCTAATGAAGAACTGGTTTACATAATTAGTCATAAAATCATGTTTCCATCAGCGACTTATTGTGCTTTCCAACACAATAACAAAGATTCCCCTCATTTCAGGACATTATTAAGCATAAATTATCTATATGAACTATAAGTTCAATAATGAAAATGGCAAGGAATAAAATTTTTGACTAGTATAACTTTCACATACAGCTGTGTCTCTAAGGAGATATTTTTCCCTTTGTGGTTGAAAATATTATTAAAATACCTAAGGCTATTTTCCTGAGTTAGTAAAATCTAGTGGATAACAAAATATTATTATGCTATCTAAAGAGCTTACAATTGTAATATATTTTGGGCTCAGTACTGGAAAAATTTGTCTGCACAATTTCCATAATTAATCCGACACAACTCATTTAAGTGCTTCCAATACTGTGTGATAATAATTTACATTTATAGAAACTCTGACATGGGACTCAGAGCTGGTGATTGTGGCTCAATCTTTTCAACTTTTTCTAACATTGTTGAATAAAATAAATTAAGCTGGGTGCCCAGTAGCCCCAAGCTACTCAGGAGGCTTACGTCTTAGGAACCTGGTTCAAAGCCATCCTAGACAAGAACATTCATGAGACACTTATTGCCAATTAAATACAAAAAAAAAACACAACAAAACAAAAAAGCACAAAACCAGAGGGAGCTGTGGCTCAAATGGTAGAGCATTATCCTTGAGAAACAAAGCTCAGGGAGAATATCAAGATCCTTATTACAAGCCCCAGGACTGGCACATAAAACGAAAAGTAACTAAAATGGTGTAAAACAAAATAAGTGTGATTCTAGAGAGAACTCAGTACAATAAATCAAATCTGAGAATAAGTGAAGTTATCGTATGTAGAGTAAACAGCTAACATTACAGGTTCCATTTCCTCTTTTGTGCACTTTCTCTCCCAGAGTCCTGTGTCCGTGTCAACATTTGCAAACCACAATGCATTGTTTTGTTAACAATTTTAAGTCCCCTCAGACTAAGTTCTAGAGAAGTTCTTAGTGGTTTCGCACCAACAACTTCTACAACAAAATCAGTCAATGCCAGTGAGTTCCAGATACTGGGATATCAGCTTCATCATTTCTGATAAATCCCACCCTTTTGATTACATGTGAATCTAACTCCAGTTGTTTCCCATCTCTCCCATCTTCTTTTTTTCACCTGAAATTCATATCAATGTTAATCTATAACAATTATCTCAATAAGTTTGTGAAGTGTTAACTCAGTGGTTATTGAGATTCTGGAAAACTGAAAACAGAGATAAACAATCTTCCCATACGTGTAGTCACCGGGATAGTCAGAGCAGTCTGGGATAATGTTGAATAAGAAGGTGGATGAAGGGATGAAAATACTTCAGACTTTTGGAGTATGTATTTCCAGTGGACCTGTGGCGCCAATGGCTGTCTTCCAAGATGAATTTCCTATCTCTTGTCCTATTACCAACACACAGTTACTCAAAGCCATTATTTTACAAATTTCAGTACACAGATTTTCAAACTTGAAAGGGATTTTGAGTGATCCGTAAGCTGTCTCCAAATTTCCAGAGGATTAAATTTTTAACTACGGTAGATATTCAATATTTACTTTCAAAAATGTACACATAAGCATTCAAATATATACATTTATTTATTTATTTATTTAGAGCCATTGCTCAAACTGTTTATGTACTGAAGACTTATGACTTTCTTACTTTCCACATAACCCAAGACATCTCAGTAGTGAACCAGAATGTCTAACTTAAAATCACAAAGAATGTTTAAATGCAGTATTTGTATAGTGATGCAGTTCTATCCTAAAGTAAAGCAAATAGCATGCACTGATCTTTTGCAACTTCATCATGAGTAAATATTTGACATCTGTTAGAAGTTGGAAATACTGAAAGTTGCTCATTGTTAGGATCTTCATTTGTCTTAAAAGATTTTGAGGTTCCAATCCAAGGGGGGCAATCTAACACTTCCCCAAACCTGTTTTCCATCATGTAAAACAGCCTTTATAATAAAGATGAAAAACAAAAAAGAAAAAAAAATTGAAACTCAAGTATTTTATGTTACGAAGAGAATCCATAAGTACCTAGAGTAATATGAAGGTAATTCTTCCTATGTCAAATATATATATATATATATGTGTGTATATATATATGGTATGTGCATGTGTTATTTATGTGTGTATATGTATATAGTAAAATATCACTAGATTTACTAAAGTATATTTTCCATTTCCTATGATGTCTTCATTTTTATTCTGTATATGCTCCTTTATAATACTGAAACTCATGACAGAAAAAAAGAGATTTATTCTAATTTTAGAAATTACTAAAGAAATTCTCTAGTCTTCACTGCATTTGAAGGGAAAGAAATAATGTTTGTATCTTGACATATTTATCAGCTGTATGCTCCTTTCAAGCTAGTTTTCTGGGATAATTTAATTTATAACTCCTATTATTTTGTTTTTCTTTTAAGCTTTCAAAATGAATGTCAGAGCCACAAAAAGTGCCAGACAGAAAAACAAAGTCTTGTGTTTATTCCAAGTCCCTAAATCACCACAATACTGGAGGAAAGTTAACTCACAATCCTGGCTTTGTCAAGGAATCAAGATCAGTTTCCAGCATGAAACAGCTATTCCACAACTCCTCCTTAGACCTGGCTTCAGAATACAATGGCATCATAGTAAAATCTCAGCTCTGTTTACAAAATACCAGCACTATATATCTGTCTTGTGATTCTTGTCTGTATGATTATCCTTCTATGGTCAGATGTACTGTTATCCATCTAGTGTCTTCTCCCTTTAAGTAAATCTTTCATTTTACCAGATAACTTCCTTTGTTCAAAAGATACTATCTAAGCATCCTCTTCTTTTAATATTTTCTTTTCTGCATCTTGTCTATAATGACATAGATATAGTCCTTATGTTTCACCTTAGGAAAGCCTTCTTTAGTTACAGACATCCATTCACATTCCGGATATTGACAAAGGACTCTGTTAGAATTATTCACTCACAATTGAATATGAACATGACTGGTAGACTTTGTAAGGAATACCCAGGACTACCCACAACCCAGACCAAACATTTTGGCTCAGAATAGCACTTTTAATATGCTTTACATGTGTGACAGATAATATAATATGTGTCTAAGGTTAAAAAAATGAAATTCAATTTGTCTTTATTTTGACAAATGGTTTCAGAGCTCTCTGTCTCTAGTCACTTTCCTCATCAGTTCTGGACCTGTGGTAAATCCATATATGGTAGAAGTAAGGACAGGGAGAACAAAGTCCCTTGCTTCTGTACAGGAAGAAGAGGGAGAGAGAGGGAGAGAGAAAGAGAGAGAGGGGGGAGGGAGAGGGAGAAGGAGAGGGAGAGGGAGAGTGAGAGGGAGAAGAAGAGGGAGAGGGAAGGAAATAGAGGATCCAGGCACTATATATTCTCTAAGGCCAGTACAGACATTCCTAGTGGTCTACTTCCTTTAGCCTAGCCCTACTTCTTTACAGCACTGGGTTTGGCATTGACTTTGAGAGGAGTAAGAGACTAACACAGTTGGCATGCTTTCAGATTCTGTCCACCCTAAGAGGGATATGGAAATCATGTGATATGGAGTAGCTGGGCTCAGGGTTCTCAGATCTTCGTGGCACTAAACACATGCTAGGATGTATTTCCTGGAGGCAGATCTCTGTGCTATCAGGTCCTGCCTAGCATTTTATATCTGTCTGAATGTATGAGGACTGTGGTTGCTACCAAACTCAGAGTGTAGTTTTCAGACTCTTAGACCCATCTGGCATTCAACATATGTAGGCAGTAGGCAAGACTTGGGCATAGCACTCTGTTCATACTGTGACATTCAGATGATGTGACGCACTCTTGGACAACTATATTATTTGCTGTTGGAGCTTTTTACTGCTGGCACTTCTCTATCAGTGTATGTTAGACCCTCTTTATCTCCACTGCTCCTTCTTGTGGATCCTTATTTTTTAGTTATTTTGTATTTATGGTATAAAATAGGAATCTGATTTGGGGTGTTGTAGCCCTTTGCTACCTTTCAATTCATTGAAGAGACCATTCTTCTTCTATTTTGCAGTCTTGGCTCCCTTTTCATATATCAGTTGACTGGAGATACTTGTTTGTTTTCAGATCTGTAAATCTATTTCATTCATCTTATCTATAATGAAAAGTTAATGCTACTCTAGACCATTAATGGAGCTTTGAAGTAAGATTTAAAATAAGTACGAATACTCCAACTTCCTTATTGGTAAGCCTATGGCTATTCATGTATGCAGGTA
The DNA here is from genome assembly GCF_023159225.1 of Perognathus longimembris pacificus. Classification (NCBI taxonomy): domain Eukaryota; kingdom Metazoa; phylum Chordata; class Mammalia; order Rodentia; family Heteromyidae; genus Perognathus; species Perognathus longimembris. The sequence continues at coordinate 32,724,070 of NC_063175.1, read as the reverse complement.
ATTTTTACATCAATGTTAGGACACATTCTCCAGTTCTGAAGTAAAATTATTGGGGTTAGGATAAACATTTTATTGAATCTATAGATAGTTTTGGTAGTTCTCACCATTAATATAAACTTTCAATCCATCTTTGATACAAGGGATCTTTCCATTGACATAGATTTTCTTTAATTACTGTCAACACTTAAGTTGTAAAATCTTGTAATTTTATTATGCAAATCTATGTCTTCTTGATCAAATTTATTTTCTGGTATTTTTGAACATTATTATAAATTTGATTTTTCTGAAATTCCTTTTCATATTATTTTTGGTGGTATACGGCAACATGCATGATTTTGATTTTGATTATATCTCACAATTTTGCTTAATTTAGACATTGTGTCTAAGAGCTTTGTAATATATTATGTACAGAATCATAACATCTTGTTATACAGGGATTTTTACTTTCTTTTGTCCAATTTAGATACTCCTCATCATTTATGTAGACTAATTTCATCACTAAAGTTTTAGTAAATTTAATTGATTAGTTAGCCTGTTAATTATGTCTTTACACATTTTAGGCAAACGCTGTATCACAGAACTATCTCTTTAACCTCTTAATTCATTTTAAAAATTACATTTTCAAGTAGCATTTTTTAAATGAACTTTTTGGTCTTATTCTTTTTTTTTTTTTTTTTTTTTGGCCAGTCCTGGGCCTTGGACTCAGGGCCTGAGCACTGTCCCTGGCTTCTTCCCGCTCAAGGCTAGCACTCTGCCACTTGAGCCACAGTGCCACTTCTGGCCGTTTTCTGTATATGTGGTGCTGGGGAATCGAACCTAGGGCCTCGTGTATCCGAGGCAGGCACTCTTGCCACTAGGCTATATCCCCAGCCCTTGGTCTTATTCTTGATCTCCTTCTAAACCAGAATTTCCATGGGGACGGATTTGTTTTTTCATGCTGCCTTTTTAAAAGTTTGAATGTCTAAGAAATACTATGCACTTAGTATGTATGTGTTAAGCTTAGTGAATACATAATTTTAAAATTAATCAATTTGAGAAATCTTGGTCTTTTTATTTGTCAGTTATATTTAAGAGATAATAAAAACACTAAATAAAGCAAAGTAATTAATGAAAATGAACTAAGAAAAAGATTAGTGACTAGGAATTGTTGACAAAGCTTTAAGATATTATCACAGTGTATGTGTGTGTACATATGTATGTGTATGTGTGGGGGGGCCGTATGTATACACATGATGAAAGAGGGTCGAATTTCTCATTTCTGTATCTACATATGGACTGTAACTTGCCTACATATCCAAGTCTGGAAATCATTTCCTTTCACTTTATCTAGTAGATTTCTGGAAATGAAGGTTTTCTTGCTGGCCCCAAAATTCTATATTGAAAGACTTTTGCTGAGTTTGTTATGATAGTGCTGTTACTTCATGGTTTTATATACTCATTAAAGAAGTAAGCGATATAAATAAGTGTCAAGAGGGAGCAATATTAAATATCCATATGCAGTAAGTGGTGCCAGACTAGTTTAGAGGCAAAAATTTGTAAGCGAACTTACAAGAAATGACATTAGTGTTGATGACATTGAAGGCCTGTGAAGGGTAGAAAGTAAAATTCAGTTATGTTTTAGTCCAATTTGAAGAAAAATTGTTGCAGACTTTTGCCTAGTGAATGGAATTTTGATAGAACTTTGAGAGCTCATTGACCCAGGAATAGTGAATGCTTTTGTTTTTTTAAGATTGCCTCAATGAACAATGCAATGTTCGTGGAGACTAGCTAAAAATCAACACAGAAGTCCAGAATAAGCTCATGCACTACCTGAGCTAAAGACATAACCCAAAACAGAAGGCAAAATATATTCACATACAATCCCTATCTTCTTTGACCCAGGATATTTGAAAGTAGTGCATGTGAATTTAAGTACACTCACCATAGTGCCTTCAGAAGTAAAGATGTGAAATGTACCACATTCACTGTGGCCAGATGAAGTGTGCCTGCACCTCTCCCACTGCAAATTCATGCTTGAAGAATCTCTTTCTAGCTCACGTATTTAGAGGCCTTTTGAGTATGTGGGGTAGTGAGGAGAGAGAATGGAAGAAGGAAGGGATAGAGAAGGAAGACAGAGAGAGAAAGAAAGAAAGAAAAAGAAAGAAAGGAAGGAAGAAAGAAAGAGAAAGGGGAAAGAGAAGAGAAAAACTTGGTTTCAAATACTTGGTTTCAAATAAAAGGCAACAGAAGAATGGTGCTCTTGGCACGACATACATAATGCAAAAATAATATACATTTTATCTCCATTTGGATTGCACTTTCAGGTAGAGGTTGTGTTCAATGAGAGTCAAGTTGGAAATATTTCCCTGGTCCCACTTAAAAGGTTATACATAATGAGATTTCTGCCATAGTAGGGAAGTTAACAATTCTGGGTGACTTGCCAAATCTTTTGATCACAAAGAGTGCCTTTAATACACATTGCAAAGGATTTGTCTTTGCACAGTGTAAAATGCCAGACCTCAGCTTTCTTTTTCAAGATCTGATATTCTCCATAACATCATTTATCTTATATTTCCCACCAGTGCTAACTCTTTAGGTTAAGAGACACTGAAGCTGTGTACGTATTTGTATGACTAGAGTCTGTGGCTCAGTATATTCACATTTATAGTCTCTGCATCCTTGGGAAAAGCTGAAATGGTCTTTTTACTTAATCACTACATGTTTATTGAATATTATATATATACACACATATGTATGTATATACACACTTTCTGAAAAAAGCCTTGCATACGATCAATATCTTGGAGAAGAGATTGTAACGCCTAGAATATTCAGAGAAAATTTCTGAAAGGTTATGTAAGAAACTGATAATAGTGTATATTTCTGAGAAGGTAATGACTAAGAAGTGAAATATAGTTTCAATTTTTACTTTTTTGATATCTTATGAACTTCTGTAGTTTGATGCCTTATAACCTTTCTTGACTTAAATAATTAAGTATAAAATTTAACCATTTAAAGGATGGTTTGAGGACGAATTTTTATAAAACTTTGGAAGCATGTGGAGAACATGTGCCAAATGTCAGTTAGTGCAATGCCGATTCTAGGAAAGGGGAAAATAAGGACTTGACCAAGATCTGTCATTGCCCACTACATTGTCTGTAGATTATGGATGACATCATGGACACAGGGCCCACTGCAGTTAAAATGTTCTTCAGTCATTTGGGGAACCCACAGAAATGACCCAATTATACTCAGAAATCTCCATCCAAAATGTCATCTTCCATTGGCTTGTAGGCATATACCCTTCACTTACAGAGTTGAGATTCTTGCCTCTGCCCATCTAGGTGGCAGATGTTTACACTAAGCTACCATTGTTGTGATTCACTTATTACTCATCTTGAGCATTTCTTTTATGGCCAGTGATGTAGAGCACTTTTTCATGTGTCTCTTGGCCATTCTCATTGGATTCACTCTTTCTTGATTCTCTCCTCAGAAGTCCATGCATAACTTACTGTTGTGTATAGTGACTCATAGAGGTGATTAGAAAGTATTTACTAAAGGCAGTGTATTTGGAAAATTTATAGTAGGTAAGGGACCTTTGTACACACATTGTAAATCAATGATCACATTCTTTGACCACTTGAACAATGTACAACGTATTCATTTTCATTCCAATTTCTGCCAACACTTTCTATATGCTCTCTTTTCTAATAAGCCTTCTAACAAGTGTAAGTTGAAATTTTGCTCTATTTTATTGCAATTCCCCAATTATTCAGTCATGAATGTTTTCATATTCCTGTTGAGTGTTATAAATATTGCTTTGATAAACTTTTATTCTAATACTTTGTGCTAGCTTCAACTCAATCATTTATATTTTGATATTAGTTTACTAGAATAATCTATATATTCTTGATATTTATCCCATCACAAATCCATGTTTTGCAAATATTTTCTCTCAATCATATATTTTCTTATTCTCTTCATTTGTTTCTGGTTTGCTTGTTTTTGCTATGAAGAAGTTTTTATTTGGACCTACTCTATTTACCATTCTATTTTTGCGCTTCTGGTTTTGTTCACATTAAAAACAAAATTTCCTGAGCCAATATCTTGAAGATTTACCTCCAGTAGTCTCACAGATTCCAATATTGTCTTTAACACTTTGTTCTATTTTGAACTGACGTTTGCACAGAGTATATGACAAGGTCTTAATTTCTTTTTTTTTTCATAAAGATGTCCAGTTTCCCCAACATTCATTGAAAGGGATTCTTACACTATTGGTAAGAATATAAATTAATATGCACATTTTAAGAAACAGTATGGAGGTTTATCCTAAAATTAAAACTAAACTATGACCCAGTATTCAAACTTATATCAATTTAAAAAAAGTTTATTGCAACATAATTCACAATTGCCTTGAAACGGAATTGACCTATGTGTTTATCACTTTGTAATAAACATGTATAGTATAAATTCGCAATGGAATACTACTCAGCTTGAAAGTGATAGAAACTGTCATTTGTAACAAATGAATGAACAAGGAGGATATTGCTTTTCTCGAATAATCCAGATGTACAAAGAAAAACACTATATGTTCTCAATTACATATGAGTCAAGCAAAACATACTAATGCATTGAACCACAAGTGTCTGTGTGTGTGTGTGTGTGTGTGTGTGTGTGTGCATGTGGATGCACACAGACATATGCATGTGTATACCAATTCTGTGGATTGAATTCAGAGCCTGAACATTGTCCCTGTGCATTTTTGCTCAAGGCTAGTTCTATACTACTTGACCCACAGCTCCACTTCTGGCTCTTGAGCCAGTGAATCAGAGATAAGAGTCTCAAAACTTTACTACCCCCACTGGCCTCAAACTATGTTACTTAGATCTCAACCTCCAGAGTAGCTATGATTATAGGCATGAGACAATAGGGCCCTGCTGAGAGTTTCATCTCTGTGTTACAGTAATAATCAAGACCAAGAAACACCAGAAAAGCATTGGTGAAAGACTATGAGCTTTCAGCCAAATCAGGGGAATTAGGTCAAGCGATCCCTTGTATAACATCATGTTGAACAAATTATAATGTATCATACTATTAAATTTGCTTAGGGTATAGATTTTAAGTGTTGTAAACATAAATAAATAATGAGTATGAGTGATGATGGCCATATTAATTACCTTGATTTCACTGTTCATAATGTACCATGTTTAAGCATCAGGTTATATACATTCCCATTCTATTTCCCAAAACTGCTTTGTTAAATGGCAACATTTTTGTACAACTACTTAAAGGTATTAAAGTTTAAGGAAGTAAAAAATACAAAGGAATAAGAAGAGGAGATGAAGCAGCAGGAGGAGGAGAAGTCAAAGAAGGTATGGGAGCTAAGTAGGAGGAGGAGGAGGAGGACGAAGAGGAAGAACATTTGAGTTTGACATCACAGAGTTGGAGAGTAGAAAAAATATTCATTTTTGAACTTTATTGAATCTACCAGACAGATCAAAGCTATGAGCAGCTTTGTAAATTATTTCATAAGTGCTCTTTGCTGAAGTCTAAACAAGGACTGAATCAAGGAATAGTGGGAAGAATAAGCAAAAGTTGCCATGAGAGATATAAAAAGATGAGGTACAGAGGGAATAAAAATTTACATCCTGAGCAGGTGCTTTGTTGATGGCTTGTAATAGTCTCCTAGGAGGTTTGCTCTGCATGTTGAATATCTTCAGAACAAATAGCCTCAGCTTGCATCGACCTTGATAATATTCTGAATTATTTTAACAGAGAAAAACCTGAGAAAACATCTCTAATGTGTTAGATACCATCCTGATAAATGCGACAGCTGGAATAAAAGTCTCCTTTATATGTTTGTTGGCTTACTATGTGCTGGATACATGCCAAGCTATCAAAGTCTGCATAAACATGTAGATCATTTTGTCTTTAACTAAGTTTGTTGCAGAGTTTGGAATTCTTTTCTATTAATATCGGCAATAACCTGTGATTTCTAGAAGGATAAGAAGCATAAAGTCATGCCAATATTCAAGGTGGCAAGATATAAGGAATCATTAAAAATCCCTCCTTAAGAAAGATATGTTTCAGATTTAATGGCATTAAATAATTGTGCTTAAATGAGCAGTGATTTTTTTTTATCCTGGCTTGATTATATGATCAGAGGATAAATTTGAAGAAGAAACACTGACTCTATTTTTGTTTTCAGTTTATAAAAGAGGAAGTCACGCAGCATGGCCCATAGTTTTTTGTCCAGCTTTAAATTTCCATGTGCCAATGGATACAAATAAAAGTGAGTCACACAGAGCATGGAAAGTTCAAAATGTAGAAATTGTAATTATTTCAGACCTTAAATTGGGAAAGCATGAGTAGAAATGTATGTTTAGGAATGTATGCTGAATACAGGGCAATAACAATTTGGCACAGCAATTGAATTTGTAACTTAAAAAAATGTTGTTTTTCTTGCCACAGCATCTTGGTATTTAGCCCAGGCTTGCCTGGAACTTAAGATCCTCTCGCCTCAACCTCTCAAGTGTTGAAGTTATAACTTAGGTACCTCCACACTAGGATTGCCTCCTCAATGGTGTTCACATGCAAAAAAATAGAAAGCACATAAGCAAGTTTTCTTTTTCTATATGAAGATTAATATTATATATGCTATTGCTTTAGTATAGTTTCCCATTTTTATGCAAATGATGGCTGAGTTGTAGTTTTCTACTCTTCCATTCTAGGATGGATCTATGGATGAGATGATGAGGTAGAAACTGAGAGGCAAAATAATTAACTTCTCATAACGATTCTGGGCTCTATCCCTATATATATAAATTCACTGAAAATAGCCACAATGTATTTCATGCATTACGGTGCTAATATTTGACTACCATATGTTTATGATACGAGTTAGTATGGGATGCAGAAGTGTTGAGACACAGGAGGGTAATAGAGTAATTAGCAATAAAGGGAGAGAAAGTTCTAATCATTAGGTAATTACTGGAAGGTACTCATTTAAATTACTAAACAAAATGCTCATCAGAGGTACTGAGAACAGGAGCACAACAGTAGGAATCACCAGTCTGATTTGTGACTGAAGCAAGCGGGAAGAGAAAAGTAACCATTGTGGGATACAAACTTCATGAAAAAAAAATCACATATCCACTTTTCTCAGGGAAGATACCATGACATTACTTCAAGGCTTAGAATCCATATTTACTCATATTTGTGATTATTTAATATGTCTTAGTTATCCTAAGAAGATCTAAAAGAACTGAAAGAAGAGATTACTTACAGAGATTTGAAAGTGTGAAAGAATGATAAAAAATGTTGGAAAGAAATATGTTGGTCTAGACTATGAATGAGGCTAAAGAGAGATGTAAAACATTAAGGATATACCATATATTTGTATATACATATATAGTATATCTATATCTATATCTAGCTATCTATCTTTCTATATTCCATTTGAGATAATATATTGTGATGCAGTATTGTAATCCATTTGGTCTCTATTTTCAATGAGATTGCTATGCAGGATCCAAAAAGTTCTCTCTGTCCACTACTAAGAAAGGAGAGAGGGCTAGAAAAGTGGTCAAAGTGCCTGCCTAGACAACTATGCCAGAGTTCAAAACTCAGTACTGCCACAAAAAGGTTTTTCTATGATGAAATCTTTATAGCATTTCATGTCAAATCAGTAGAAAAGACCTATGGCACTGTATAAGTAAAACATTTGTTTTTTACTTAACTGTCAGAAATTCATGTGCAATTTCACTTCTATGTAGGCAAGCAGGAAATATTTATTGAGTGCATATTGCACTCATTTGAAAGTGCTTGGGAATGTAGGGTATTATAACATCTTTTATGCTAAAGGCTTGCACTTAAAAAGGAGCCTAGCTCGTCTAAATAGGCAGTGCATATAAATGGCACGTGAGAAATGAACAGACAAGTGTGATTGGATTTTCAGAGGAAAAAGTCATTTCCAGGTGAGGCAAATTGAAAATGTTTTCTGGATATGCTAGCATTTGACCTTGACTTTCAAAATTTTGTAGTTGTAGAGATGTAAATGTTTCTAAATTGAAACATATAAGTTACTGGGGTTTGGAATTTAATATTACCCAAATTCACATGTACATGATTACTGAAAGTGTACCTCTAACTCAGCAAATAGATTTTTATCTTTCATGAACAAGGAAAAAGTATGTGCTAGTTAACTAAATATTTAAGCATTGATTATATTTTACAATTGAGAAAATATAGTGTGTTCTATAGTAAACATGGAAGTACTAAATGAGTAAGAATGTAAAAGGAGATTTATAGGAAGAACAAACTGACATTTGAATACAGTCACCTAACTTCTCTGAGTTTTAGGGGAAAAAAGAGAAGAAATAAACAATAACTATTACAAATAGTTTAGTTTGTGTAGAATACTGTTTAATGAGTCATAACTACAAAGAAGTATGTTCAATTAGATATCAACATATAGACCTACCTATATAGAGATACTAACATATAGACCTATATAGAAGATTACTCTGCTTTTCCATTTTACTTTTGAATTCATTTTTATTATCTTTAGAGGTACTAAGAGATTTACATGATTTTATAAGATGGTTTATAGAAGTTGTGCACTTCTGTTTGCACTTGACTCCAATAGGCCTTGTGATCATACTTTTAGTTGTACCATTAAATAAGAGATAGAGATCTCACCAGGAAGATAAAGAATGGATTAGATGGAAAGCCAAGGTAAAGGGTGTCAAAGCTCAGTCAAATGACAATGTAGAAGATAACAAGTTCAACTTGCCTTGAGGTAGAGATACTTATACAATAAATATGATGAATCTTTCTTCCTGGCCACCAGGCAGAACTTGGCAGGACCACATTGTGATAAAATGCCTGTGGACCCTGCTTGATAATGAGCCCATCCCGGGCTCTCTCAGATAGGAGAAAGTGCTGACTAGGATCTGTGAGCAATGCCATTGCCTCCAACCCCGGATACCTATGAGAGCATAGGTGTCACCAAAAGGAACCTGCACACTGAGGTTAGAGGAGTGTGACCCAATTTGGGCCATTGCCTGAGATTCCATTCTCAAATAGAAAGCTTCCTGGCCCCTTTAGCTATTACAGTTTGGTTTCTCTTTTATTTTTAATTCCACTTCCACCAATCTGGAGCTACATGTTCAGTTGCAATCCCTACTGGATTCCCTCAGACACCTTTGTCTTTATTATCTCAATCCCAAAGCACATTTTCGTTGTTTTTTTTTTTTGTTGTTGTTGTTGTTGTTATTTTTTGCCAGTCCTGGGCCTTGGACTCAGGGCCTGAGCACTGTCCCTGGCTTCTTTTTGCTCAAGGCTAGCACTCTGCCACTTGAGTCACAGCACCACTTCTGGCCATTTTCTGTATATGTGGTGCTGGGGAATCGAACCCAGGGCTTCAAGTATACGAGGCAAGCGCTCTTGCCACTAGGCCATATCCCCAGCCCCCAAAGCACATTTTCGACACACTTTCTTCTGTAATACCCTACTACATTTTATGTTGCTTTCTTACTTTTTTAATTTATTAATATATTAGGAGCTTATTGTCGTAGCACACGTAAAAGAACTCTAGAAAGAAAAGAGATACCAAATTTAATTTCACACTCTTCTGGATCAAAGGGAAAGGGGGCTGGTTATAAATGTTTCTTTGAAGAGTGAATGAACAAAATACATTAACATACTCAGCTGGCCGCCACATATCAACATGGTGAACTGCTATGTGTGGTCAGCCTCTGTGAAAAATTGTGTGGAAACGGGGATGTTGTACTTCTCTTGACTTACAGGCTGGGTTTCTGGACACTGACAAAGCACTTCACACTGCAATTCTTTTAGCTACATCATACAGAAGTTAAAAGGGCTTAAACAGTATCCATATTAACCCAAATAAATTCAATCTAGAACCTGGGTGTTACAGTGACCAAAATACCAAACTGCATCTAGAAATAGGTTTGCTTTGATTTTGACAGAAGTAATTTCTTCTTCACTTATCCCCACATTAAAGTTATAAAATAGCTTTTAGTTTATGGATTTTGATTTTTTTCCTGTAAAATATGTGTGCATATACATATATACACATACGAGTGAATGTATACATAAAATATACACACATATGTATGTACATACAAAACAGACATTCCGGCAAACATATGCAGATGTGTAAACACAAAATTACACACATTCTCATGCATATACAATAAATATATGCTTATGCATGTACATGTATCTGCATGCATTTATGTATACACATGTACATAAACATATACACACATATTCATTCAAGATGCAAATAGACATATAAATAGAGAACGTTTTCATAATACAGTGAAGGGGAAATTTTTAAAGAAATAAAAGATACTTTAAAAATATCACCCTGTTTTTATTATGCATGGAAGGATGGTGGAGAAAATTGTTAAGGGGCAAAGATAATCAAAGAAAAAGGTAAAAGAAAGGATGAGTGAACGAATGTTTGCCTTGTTATGCTGGGTTCTTTTATGTCTGCAGTCTTTTAAATGAAAAGTACTGAAATTACCGTATGTAAATATTCAACCAAAGAAAATATATATATATATATATTACACACATGTATATGAAACTTTTTAAATATCTGAAAGCTAAAAAGTTGATAAAAAGAGATAATATTTTCCTTTTCTTTCTTTCTTTTTTTAAAAAATGGTACTTGCATTTGAGGTTAGGGCCTTATGCATGCTCAGCAGATGCTCTTACTTAAGCCACACTGAGGAGGTAACAAGTTTTTTTAAGAAATATACTCACTGCCTTACAGATGAAACTGTAACCCCTCTATTCATTACTTTGACAGTAAATTAGAGGAACATGATAACTCAATAGTAATGTATTTATGAGCACATAAGATGATCCTAAGTGAAATAAACTACAAGATTTAGAAATAAATAGTTTATCTTTGATGATATTTTCAATGTACCCTATGAAATTATGCCTTTTTCTTTTGTCTTTCTTCCCCATGCTTTTACCCATGTTGTCACTGTAAATGACTTTGGTACATTGAGTATTGTATGTATGTTTATTGGAACTAGGGAAAGGGAACTCCAAAATGGAGAGACAAAGGGCAAAAGGGGAAACAATGAAACAGCAATATTTACAAGGCAATATGCTGTAAACAAACTGCACATCTCAGGGGAAGGTGGGGAGGGAATTGGGGAGGTGGGAACGTGGGAGAAAAATGAAGGAGGAGGTAAAAAGTTTAAGAAATATACTCACTACCTTACATATGTAACTGTAACCCCTCTGTACATTACTTTGACAATAAAATTATTAAAGTAGTTATAAATAGGAATTACCATTTAACAAATCAGTTTATGAATACAATAATCCTGCACTTTTATACTTTCATGTAACTATCACCGTAGACATACAGAGCAGCATCCAGCTTATTGTTTATGGTTTTTGATAACTTGTTGCCTGAGCTGATCTCTTTAATACACAATTCTCCCATTCCCCATGTCCCAATCAGCTGGGGTCACAAGCTTGAATATTGCAGCCAGCTTATACTCTTCTTAAAATATCCTATTAAGGCTATAAAAGCAATCAAATATCAAAAGTCCATATTTTCACCTATTGCAGTATATATTTTTGTGATAGTCTTATTAGCATGTATTAATCATATAAAGAATTCTCATTGTGATAGGTCCATACTTCCATGTCAAATTATACTATTCTTGAAATAAAAAACTATTAATCAAAAATACTTTCCAGGAAGTGATACTGTTTTAGTAATTTGTAATATCCAGTGTATATTCTAAATTACAAATGCATTCATATATTAATTGTTCATGAAGTGATTAGGGTCATGAGTTACTTTTATTATATGTATTAAGCCCTGGACATAAAATGTTTCTATTTCTTCTATCCTGGACACGAAAAACTCTTATCTTCCTTAATTACCTCAGTTTGGGGGTGCTTTTTCTTTGTTTTAATCCATTTGCCAACGGTAGAAAATTTCAATCTCTCATACTGTTTTCAATTTCATGTCTATGTTGCTTTTACATTTTATCTTAAGACCATGAACTTCTTTTCTTTTCACTCTATTCTTTTACATTCTCTTATTTGGGCAGCTAAATCAACACATTCAAGTGTCTCATGTGCAGGGTATGGGATTCTAGTGATTCATAAACTGCTTTTTGCTTTTCAATTTGAACTGTATATGACATATATTACTATAATGTCATGCTACCATATATTATCATTCAACAATTGTTTATGTATGTTTTTTATGGATAGATTTCTTTATTTATCCCCATCATATCTGAGACCTGAGTGATTTCCACTCTGAGATATCATTTAAGAATTTTTGTATGTGTTTTCTTGCCTATCTTCTTTATACCTTGAGAGGATGTTTGGGGAACAGAATTATTTCAGATGAAATCATGTTTAGTATATATGTCAGGGCATTAAGATCAAGTTCCCATTGATTAAGAAAATAGAAGAAAAAAGAGAGGAAAACAAAACAAAAAAAAACAACAAGAAATTACAGCTAAAAGAAATGAAATGAAATTCTATGCTTCCATCAGAAAGAATGGCATTGCCCCATTCATAAGGAAATAGAAAGACTTGGAAAAAAAACAATATTAAGTGAAATAAGGCAGACCCAAAGAGTCATAGGCTCTATGGTTTCCCTCATTGGTAATAATAAGTACATGCTTACCTTAGTCCTAGCAGCAGATCACAATAGCTCTAAAGTTAGCACATATGAACACATAAGATGACCTTTGTCCTCCAGAACTGAGACAGACCCACGGTTTGGTGAGGGGGAAATACTATAAGTCTGTACTTACATGTCCTTTATGCCCAATGCTTCATGTCCTTTAAATCCATTAGAGGATGAAGAAGGCAAAGTAGGAATTGTCAGTTCCTCAGTTGATTGAAAAAAGGTACAATACCAGCTTAGAATTTTCTGAAACGCTTCAAGAACTGTGTTTCTGTGGGTTCAAACATATTAAATTAATACATATCATTATGCATCCATGTTTGCTCATGTAGAACAAATTTCTTGGTAGTGTTAACAGGAATGGAAAATCCCTCAGTGAGCTCTCTCTCTCTCTCTCTCTCTCTCTCTCTCTCTCTCTCTCTTTGTCTCTCTCTCTCGCACGCGCACGTATATACTTGCTTGACTTTTCTTTTTGCTGAACTTTTGGATTTTGGCCAGTTAAACAGACATAATAGGAGACTCTCAGATGTGTCTGCCAGGAAGACTTTGAACCTAGAACCTCAAATTTCAGGCTTCCATGTAGCTGCAATTATAGACATAAGACAGAAGCATCTGAGTTTCTAAAATATTTTCTCCTAAATTTCCTAAAGTGTCATAGAGTCAGAGACAAATTCTATATCATTCAGTCTTAATATTGTGATATACCTTTTACTGAGCCAGTTCTAGAAGTAGAACTCAGGGTCTGAGCACTGTCCCTGAGATATTCTATTTAGGGCTAGTGCTGTATCACTTCAGCCACATCTCCATTTTTGGCCTTTTGGGTATTTAACTGACTTCAAACAAAACTCCTCAGGTCTCACCTTCCTGAGTAGCTAGCAACCCACATCTGGCTTTGGTATGCTTCTTTTATTGTTTTAAGTGAAGCCAATTTGTTGGACTGAAATGAGAATATTTCATTTACTTTATTCTGTTTGCTAGTAAACTGTTGCATATGTAGTTAAGTATTTTTACACATGTTTATTGGATAGTTGTATGTCTAAACATGGCTTTTGTCCATTTATTTTCTTTTTTTCCCTTTTCTTAGTTTTTGGCAAATGTATAAGACCATAAAATACGAAAAGTTATAGAAGATCTTGAAAACACAATTAACAAGTTAGAGCTAACCAACAAAATTAACAAGATAGAGCTAACCAACATAGGTGCAATAATGATGGATGCCTTCCACGCTGAAAGCAGAAAACATTTTCTAAGCTACTGGACTATTTACAAATGTCGAATTATACTAGGGTTTAGGGAAGCTTCTAAAAATTGCAAAAGCATAAATATCAGTCTCAAAACTCAACACAATAACATGGAAATTAATTACCAAACTAGGAAACAAAGATTTCTGTCACCTGCATGCTAGAAATCTCTTTTTCAATTCAGTTGTAAGTTAAAAGTAAAATCAAAATTGGAACTAAAACATATCTAGAAAATTGAAGTGACAAAGATATAGCATATTATACTATGAAGAATACAATTAAAACTAATCTCATCAAATATAAAACTGGTCTTAAGGGGCTGGGGATATAGCCTAGTGGCAAGAGTGCCTGCCTCGGATACACGAGGCCCTAGGTTCGATTCCCCAGCACCACATATACAGAAAACGGCCAGAAGCGGCGCTGTGGCTCAAGTGGCAGAGTGCTAGCCTTGAGCGGGAAGAAGCCAGGGACAGTGCTCAGGCCCTGAGTCCAAGGCCCAGGACTGGCCAAAAAAATAAATAAATAAAAAAAAAAATAAAAAAAAAAACTGGTCTTAAATATTTGTGTTAATGGGAAAAAAGAGCCCCCCCCCCGTCAAAAAGTCAATATTCCTGTATGAAAATAGAGAATAAACAAAACCACTTAGAACTCATAAGTAAAATAAAAGTGAATATAAATAAATTTGGAAGTTTGTAGTCATGAAGAAAATGATTGAATTCATCAAAAACTCAATTGTAAATAAACATTAAAAATAAACATCTAACCTACTGACGGTATTGATATACTTTTCTTGATCTTACTGATGTGTATAGGTCTTTTTTCCCAGTATATGATTCAATCTTTCACAGACAGAATTTTCTAGTGAGAGCATACATGCATGCTTGCTTAATTTTTATGCAGATTAAATTTTACATCATTGTTATCACAATGGTAGTTGATTTGTTTGTCTTGACCTCCACACTTATACTGCCACTCAGTCATTGAGTGTCTCTTGCTTTGGCTCTTGCCTGATACATGTTGGATATCTAGCCCCATTTTCTTGCTCGTATCAGAAACATGTGTATTTGTCTTAGTGTTTGCATTATAAATGATTCCTGAATCTTTTCTGTTATGTCTTCGACCTCTGCAGTTCATCCATTCTGATGTCTTCTCCTACAATTCATTTTCTCTCTTCATTCCTTTGCATAACTCATTTTTCTCAGGTATGATATTTACATAAACAAGTGAATTTTCTTAGGTGTACGTGAATATATAGAGTGTTGGAACAAAAGAGATTGCACTTGAAGAAATTTCAGGAAATGTAAAACGCGTGTATGATGGCCAGTATATGCAGACTTAGATAGAAATTAAATGTTTTCTTAGAGGAGCAAAAACAATAAGGGATAAAAATGGTCAAAGTACATTATATACAGATTTGAAAAGTTATAATAATTCTCATTATAGAAATGTATCCAATGCCTAACGTATGAAACAGTAACCTCTCTGTACATCAGTTTGATAATAAATATTAGAAAAAAAAAGAAAAATAAACTGGTAGTGGTTCTTGTTCTGGTCATTCCTGACAATTTGTGTATGTCAGGAAGCCAAGAGCAACCCCTCAAAAATAGTAGTCATGGGAAACATACATCTTCTGTTGTGTATAATTACAATGCATTATTTCATATAATAGCATTGAAAGATGATTTTTAAAAAAATTATCTGGCACTTTCCCTGGTGTGCTGCCCTGTCCACATCTTATTTTGCCTTATAATAAAATAGCAAATGGTTTACTTGCTTTTTGGTTTGTATAGGTGCTGGCTGAGTTGACATACTCTTGAATTTCATCTATTTTCAATCAAATGCTCTATATAAACTTAGCTTCTCTTAGCTGCCTGAGCCCATTACTAAACTATATATTCCCTTTTCATTGCTCCATCATAGTGCGATAGATTTGAATGACACAAGTCATCTGTACTTCTGCTTATGAAAAGTTCTATAGCAACATAAGATATTGTTTTCAGATTGGACTGCATTGTGCAACTCATATCCCAGTCCTGCCTTTACTTCCAACAGGACTCCTTATGTAGATAATAATATATTTGAATAGGAAACATGAAATCCAAAATATTTGCAAGCACAGTAATTGAATGACTGCAAGCAGAAGATAATTTTCTTATTAATCCTGAGTAGTTTAGCTCTGCAGAATACCTGTACATTTCCAATACGCATTCAGTTTCACTGATTTTTTTCTCTCCCTGACATCTGGTTATTTAATCTTCTCTGAACATTGTGTCTGTAAAGCATATTTTTTCCCAGCTAAGCCCACTCAGCTTTTAGACTATTGATGTTTTCATAGAGAATAGCACATGTGTGTCAAATTATAGCTATTGATCTATGTTTGTTTGTTAATGCACACAGTTGTTTAGATAGTGTTATGGTTTGTCTGATTGTGGAAGTATAAATAAGAAGAGAAAAAGGAAAATAATGTGATTCTTTTTATATAAATTCCATTGTTGAGTGAAGACTATTTGAATTGAAAATTCATTGGAATCAATGCTTTTTTAGATATGAGTTATCTTTTTCCATTTTTCAATACCAAATGGAAGTAATAGGATGTAGAGCTATAATATTGAGAGAATTCTATTTCTCAACAAAAAATAAATCTTTTTAATGATATTGTATTCAAGTTGCTTTTGTCTTTAAAAAATGACTTTCTATGTACTCCAACATGTTTCTCTCTATTACATAAATACTGTCAGAAGTAGACATAATTCTTCTTAGTGCCCACCTATTAAAGATTCCTTTTTAAAGGTTTCAAATAAAACATCTTCTTTGATTAGTTTCTTGTTATTTTTCCAGTATTGATTGACTCCACTTATTCTGTGAAACATTTAGGATAAAGACATAATTTAAATAGCTTTAGGAGTATTAATATTGGCCTTTTTTGTTTTCAGCAAAACTTTCAAGAAAAAATGATATATGAAGAAGATGTCATTGTTATGCAATTTCAGTGTGTGGTAAGCTTGAAGGAAGGGGAGGTAAAATACTATTTGGGAAAGTTAGCATAAAGCCCCATATTAAGCAAACCCATTGCTAAGCATTCAAACAAAGAAGAGCTCACAGAGCTAAACCCACTATCATATATTTGAACAAAGTATGCTTTAGATGCTTCAGTGAACTCATAGACATTATCTCAAGCAGAAAGCCACTCATAATATAAGGTGTTTATGTTGAGAAATTCAGCCCTTCCACCCAGATATGTTTTAAAGGAAAAAAGTAATTTGGTAGACATTATACTAATTTTGTCACATCAAACCTATGCCTGAGCTATCTCATCACTGATCATTTTGGGACAGACTCATTCAAATATACACCATGTTTATACAGGAAAGATATGAGGGTTTTAAAGGTCTATGGAGCTCTCATAGGGGAAAAAATTCTCATTTCCTTCTTTATTTTTATTGTAAAGGTGATGTACAGAGGAGTTACATTACATGTCAGGTATTTACTACATTTCCTTTTGAACAGTGTCACCCCTCCCTCATTTTCTCCAAGTTATTTCCCTCCCAATCCCCCATTTCCAACACAGTTTCTAGTGAATATCACTGCTGAATTAGTTCACCTTTTGTCCCATTGGGATTTTATTTAATTTTTTCTGAAAGTGGCAAAGCAAAGAGGTTATTAGAGAGAAAGAAAGTACACTGATGAGGTAAATTGTAGACTCAAGCTATATGGCTTAAGAGAAAGAATCTGTTAAGGTTACTTTAAAAATTATGTAAGAACTTATTAGGAGCTGACATGGTGTGCTACACACTGAGGACATATGAGTGAATAAACCATGACTCAATTTCAGAAAGATCATATTTTTTAAAAGGAAGAAAGTAAAGGATCATTAAGTGCTAGCATAGTAATCTATGAAAGATGAAGATCAGTGCAGGAGTTAAGGAACCCCTGGAGAAAGGAGCAAGTGCCATGCCAGGACCGGGAAACCAAGAGAAGAGAAATTAGGAAGTGATCATACTTGTGGTTTTCTCCTGTACATAGCTCAGAGAACAATACCCACAATGACCAAGCAGGCAAATTAGAACCTGGTGAATTTCAAGTGTCTGAATGATTTCACACAACACCCAGTCTCTGTGTAGTGAACCAAGACCTCAGTACTTTTAATTATAAATCTCTTAAAAAGTTTGTTTTGACTAGGGTAGATTTTGAATGTCCACCAAAGCCATTATAGGTCCCAGTGTGGTAAGCTTGGGAAATAGTGAAACCATCCAAAAGCAGGGCCTTGTTGGAGGTCTTCAGGTTATCATGGTGTGTCCTGAAGGCAACTGGAGCAAGGATCTATTTTTCTTCTTTTCTTTTTCTTTCTGTCTATGAGGTAAGCAATCTTACCATCAGGTCTCCACAGACCCAAAGTAAGAGGCCAATTGGTTATTGAATGAAACTCCTTAAAATGTTAGCCAAACTAATCCAGCCATAAAAACAACAACAACAAAAAAAAGGGCTGGAGGTGTAATAAAGCAGTTGAGTACCTGCCTAACAACATCTAGCATCTGTGATAGCACATTTGTATCTATGTATGTATGCAGAAATACATGTGTCCATAACAGATGCTAACATACACACACATGTGTATTCTCAAAATTTATAGGAAGGATGTGTTTCATTTCTTGGATAACTAAAATTAATAATGCTTGTTTCTTCTCGTCATCATATTTTGCTGTATTTGATCTTCTCTAGTTTCGCTAGGTATATCATCTCCTCCAACAGACTTTTGATAAAATGTGCATGAGACATAAATTACTTGAGTTATCTCGCATGTAACTAATCACTCCACTTGAATTTCTCTTTCATTCCTT
This sequence comes from Perognathus longimembris pacificus, assembly GCF_023159225.1. Lineage (NCBI taxonomy): Eukaryota > Metazoa > Chordata > Mammalia > Rodentia > Heteromyidae > Perognathus > Perognathus longimembris. Next base: position 32,705,303 of record NC_063175.1, on the reverse strand, counting down.
ATGCAGAAGGAATTTGTTAAATTCCAGTTGGAATTTGTTTTGAAAGAAAATCTGCTTGTCTTCCATACTCTGGTATTTTCTAAGGGAAATCTGAGATCTTCTGTTCTTTAGTTCTTTTGATGGAACAAAATCCTTATCTGCTTAATGGATCCCATCTTCATCTTAGTACTCAAGGTATTTATTGAACTTAGTCCTGGTTTGGATTTAAACAGTTTTATTGGTTGAGGTGTGATCTTACTATAAAGTGGTCTTGAACCCTAATGCTCCTCATCAATTTCTTTTTCAGACCTGAGATCACAGCTGTGGGCCACCTCCACAGCCCTCTACTTCTACGTTCTAATTAAGAAAAAGACTAGAGAAGCTATCATCTCCACACATCGGGTCCACACTCCATATGCAGTTTGACACAACTTACTGGCCACCTTCTTTTTTCAAATTTCGTAAAATGAATAATTGTCTTACCACCCCCTGGGTAACTCCCTGTGTGCAGGTCCTATGCTTTATGCTTTGTTTTCCAAACCACTTAGACACAGATTGCCAAGTCTAGAATTTAGGGCATGCAAGTCTAATAACTGTTGATTGATGAATCAATAGGAAGCAAAGTAAGTGTTACTTGCCAAGTAATTATGCTGATGAATGAAGGGAAAGGAAATACAACTCGTTAATAAAAGCATTATTGTAGCCTTTTCTGCGGTAATTCTCTTATTTTGGTGTACTTTATCTCCTCTGGAATGCTGTGATGGACTATCCAAGAGAATCTTCTCTTACCCTTCTCTCTTCATGCAAATGGCTGCCCATCTTCCTTTCTTTGGTACCTCCTGTGCCATCTTGGGGTTTGAATTCTTAAAAGAGAGCATGTAAACATTCTCTGGCTGCCTGCTGCCTGCTAGAGCCAAAGGCGTTGTCAGCGACGAGCCAGCAGCAGCAGCAGCAGCAGCGCAGTGCTGGGCTGTGTTTTTGCAAGTACAAGACAGAAAATCCATGTAATTACTTCTGGAGCCAGAGAAGCTGTGCCGCCTGACAGAACAGCATGTGTAGGAAGCACTTTGTCAGGCCTCTGCTGACTAATTCTTCACTCCACCTGGGGTTGTGCGTGTGAGTGTGTGTGTGTAATGTGGGTGGGTGTGAACACGCCTGTGTCTGTAAGTCCTGACAGCAGGCACACCAATATTTAACTCCAAGATTGTAACCCTGTCGTGATTTACTATCAATCTCAGCTCTGCTTCAGCCCAATTCAGAAGGAATGTGGGATTTGAAAAGCCCTTGAGCTAGACTTCTAACGTGGCAGGATGGAGTGTTTCCTTTCCTGTGTGGCAATGATGCAATCTAGCACATAGAGTTACTACTCAGAAAAACAACAAAATTTAGTTCCAGCAGCTAATCAACCGCAAAGATGTTCAAGGCCTAGGTATTCACTGAAGTAGGAAAACCAGAGCTTCCCACACTGGAATCTCTGCATCAATCTGATGTGACAGGACCTAGGATATCTCAACGTGTGCACTCTGATGTAACTCTTTTCATCTAAGTTTTTAAAGATATTTAGAAACACTTTCAAGGAAAGGTGCAATTGTCTCTCATCTTACTATCATTCTAAACTTTGGATTTTTCTACTAAGTAAATTTCTTTTTTTACTGTTAACTAATGTAGGAAAGTGAGTAACAGAATTGAATTCAAAGTGCATTGTTGTAACTGGCTCTATTGCTGGCTTTCCCTATAACATTGCAAAATTCTCAAGGCAGACATATTCAACCCCTCAATTCTACATTTCAGGTACATATACATTGCCCAACACAGAGTAAGAAACCAATGAATATCTGTTGAGCAGTAAATGCCTGGATACAGGAATGAATCAAATAGCTAAGCTTTCTGAGTCACTGTTCTCTCATATGTTAAAAAAAAAAAAGCAAACAACACATGTTCCATGATACTCTATCAAATTGTCCTTTTGTTCTTAAATAGATAAAAGTCATAGATGAAGAAGGGCTGTCTTCTTTCCCTGTCTTCTAAAACAAAAGGTCTATGGAATATTCTCCATGATTAACAGGACTTTGCATGCGATTAACTCTATGACATGCCTAGAGAGTGGGCATTGATATATAGAGAAGGAAAGCTCATAGTATGATATGCAAATGTGCTTCTCCTGATAGAATGGCAGGTCAGTTCCCCATTCTATGAGAGTTTCGGTGAGATTTCAAGAGCCATGCTTACAAAACAGTGAAGAACCAGCATATGATCTGCTGCCAGACCAGCTCTTCTGGAACCCAATCCATCCAGTGAAATTATGCCTCTAGTCCAACCCCTTTCTAGTTAGCTTGGCTAGAAAAATCTGATGAGATATAGATAGATAGATAGATAGATAGATAGATAGATAGATAGATAGATACAGATATATAGATAGATAGATAATGAGGGGTTGGGGTTGAAGTGGAATATTTTAATTGCCATAATAGTAGCCCACAATTCTACCAATGGGTCTATACATAGTAGCAACATGTAGCCACTGCCTTATGTATGAAACTGTAACCCCTCTGTACATCACTTTGACAATAATATTTTTTTGTAAAAAAGACAAATTCTGGCTGTCTGCTAGGCCATAAGATATAAGAAATATAGGTTGCATGGTTTTCCTCAGTTGTGGTAACTATAACACACATGTAAATCTACAAGTTAACACACTTGATAGCAAAGGTCAAAAAATACACTTGGCCTTGAAAAATTACATGTCTCTAAATATGTATACAGTGAGACCAAATGAGGATATTCTTAGGGGAGGATAATAAAAGGTTAATAGCTATATGCATATGATCATATAACATGATATTTATTGAAGTTAACCCTGGGAAATGGAAGCAATAATGAGTTTTTTCTTTTTTACTGTTCTTTTTTTCTTTACCTTGTGTCTTACTTACTAGACAGTATATTGAAAACGAACTTATACAACTTGGTGGGGAATGGGAGGGGGTGGGCTGGAGAGAAAAACAGGTATAGAGTGAAGGTAGGGGATGACACTGTCGAAAATAAAAGTACCTATCACCTAACTTATGTAACTGTAACCCCTCTGTGCATCACCTTTACAATAAGAATTTAAAAAGATGGTTTGACAGACTACTGTACATCCATTACTGGGCACTTTGACTACTGGGCATAGATTGGCTAATATGAACTACAGGTTTTGCTGTTACTTATGCAGCTGTTCCAACTCAGATATCAAATTCCTCCAGAGAGAATATTTATTGTCTTCTAGCTATTGGTTTGGTACACCTCAGTTTTTGGAAACTTGTTGTTTGAAAATTACAAACAAAGTTCTATGTACACAAAACCACTGGAGTTACAAGTAGAAAGCAGCTATAATCAGCCAAACCAGGCCCTAACAATTCCCCATGGTGTGCATGCTAATGTTTTATCAGCTGAGTTTTATATTACTTAAGCAAAAAAGACAGAAGCCCATGAACAGCATGGCTGGAATTATGAGAGCTAATAATGATAATGTTGAATAATTCATAAATGATAAATCTGTGGTGTTCCCTTCATAGAGATTTCTCTAAAGGCTTGAGCTAAGAGACTTAAGCAACAAAGCACTTTCTAAATATATAAGGGTTAAAAAATAAATAGAAAATGAAAAAAAAAGGGTTCTATTTTCTGCTGCCCCAGAATTTAATTCTGAGAGAAACAGGTTTTACTTGTGTCTCTTGACCCTAACTCATAACTTATCACTTTTAGTCATAACCCTTTCTGACTTGTGTTATTGTTCATGCTACCAACTATATTTCTGGAAAATTTAACCAAAATAAGAAATTCAAATCCTCCCAGTAAATGTTTTAATATAAGTTCCCAAATCACAAACCACAAACAAAAATAAGTTATTTACTAAGCAAATTGCTATAGTCGGTGTATGTCTTTCCTAAATTACTATGCTGAAATTGACTTCAAAAGTAATAAGGTTGAAAGGGTAGGCCTTCAGGAAGTAATTAAACTATGAGTTTGGGGACTTTATCTGTGGGATTAATGTTCATATACAAAGACTTCTGAGAGAGCTGTTTGGCTCTTCAGCAATGCAAGAATTTATCAAATAATGCCTTCTTTGAAACAGAGGGTAGCCCTGACCAGCCACAATACCTTCTGGTGCATTAATTTGCACTGACTCTATAAGAATCAAATTTCTATTGCTTATACCTTACCAAACCTCAACTATTTTCTTAACAATACATATGGATCAAGACAAAGACCAAAACTGGGTACTCAACAATTTTCTTTCTCCCTTTTCACATTCACTTATAGAATCTTTATTTCTATTATACCTGGTAAAGTTAGATGAAGTGAATGTCTTGATTTTTTTTCTAGAAGAGAGCAGTTTAGCTTTAGTTGAAGAAATTATTATTTCTTTTTTGGTTTTGTGAGTTTCCTTAAATGTATAATTTTTGCTGCAGTGTAATAAAAATTTAATCACAAATGAAAGTATTAATTTTGAAGTATGATATGAGAGTAAGGTGAGAAAACATGTAGCCAGAGTGCGGCAAGAGTAACATAGGACCATATAGCAAGTGTTCATAAAATGCACAGACACAGAAAAATAAAAAATAAGTATTCACATCAACAAAACTTACCTACTCATATATTACAACTGAAAACTACAGTGCGGTCTGTTGAAACATTTTAAAAGGAGGCAGAAGAGCATATCCCTGCCCTCAAGGAATGTAAAACTTAGTTGATGATGTATGGCATTCTGAAATAGAGCGAACAAAAGGAGTTATGTAACCATAAAAATGGCAATGTGAGAGATGGCAGGGGAAGTAGTCAATTAATTGTCAAATGAGAAGCAGCAGTGAATGCCTTACATTTAAAGTCCCGAGAAAGTCAGAAGAAGAAAGTCAAAGTAGATGGAATCTCTGCTTAATCTGCTTACAGGTATTAAATGCTTAATTTTTTTATTCTAATATATGAATGTGAATGCTATTAATAAGATAAATCATGTGAAATTAAAGACAGCATATGCTACAAAGAATTCTTTGTATAGCTTGTTTCCCCAATAAGTACAAGAAGATGATATGCAGATTCTCAATTCACTGCACTGCTCTCTCTGAATGCAAACACTTGAGACCTTAGTTAGCTTGGATACTTAGGCCACACAGGAAGAAAAAATATTATTATTTTCACTTTATGTTACTTGTGAGCCACATTGTTCTGATCATGTAGCACAAATTAGAACAATGCAAAGTTAAAGTTTCTTGAATTTTAATTGCTATAAAATAAATTACCTATTTGTAGAGTACAGAAATATACGCAACCAGGAATCTGTTCTCTCTCACTACATGTTCTTATACATGTGGAAGAATTTTATATGAATGTAATCATACAGCATGCACTCTTCATTCATTTGATTTAATTCATTAACATAATAACTATGAGATTCTTCATAATTATTGTGTTGATAATTATTAGTTTAGTTCTCATTATTGAGTAGTTGTCCATGAGATTTTGATATTTTTTGTCAAACTTCTCATTGGAGAAAATTTGGGTTGTTTCCACTTATTGTAAATAAAAATGTTATGGATGTTTGCTTACAAGTAAGTGCAAAGAAATACAAAGTCTTTGAAATAAATATCTAGATGTGTAAGGGGAGGACTGTAAAATGGACATATGCTTAATCTGCTAAGAAACTTAACAACACTATTTTCTGAAAAAGTTATATCACTTTATATTCTTACCATCAGTGGTTGAATGATTTACTACCTTCAAGTCTTTGTCAAAACTAAGTTGGTTGAATATTTTTAGTTGCAATAATTCTAAGGCATATGGTGCTATTTCATTATGATATCATTGTTCATTTCTCTAATTTATGTCATGTATCTCATCTTGGGCTCATTTGTCATTACTTTTCTGGTGAATGATCTAGTCACATTTTTTTGCCATTAAAATATAGTTTGCTTTCTTTTCATTGTTCCATTTCAATTGAATTTAACAATCCATGTTGCCATATGACTGAGGTTAGATAGCTGATACTTTATATGATCACAGATAATGATAGGATTCTTTTCAGTCTGTTATTTCCCTAATTATTTTAGTTTTAAATTTATCTCAGTAATTTCTGAGGGATTTATTATGGAACCATGTATAGAAGCATATGTGTACATATATGAGTATATGTACACATTTACACAGATATACAGGTACACATTTTTGATTGTGTGTTTGTTTACATTTTCAAGTCTTTTTTTTTTTTTTTTGCCAGTTCTGTGGCTTGAACTCAGGGCCTGAGCACTGTCCCTGGCTTTGTTTTTGCTCAAGGCTAGCACTTTACCTCTAGAGCCACAGCCCCTCTTCTGACCACTTTCTGTGTATGTGATGCTGGGGAATTGAACGCAGGCCTTCATGTATACAAGGCAAGCACTCTTGCCACTAGGCCATATTCCCAGCCTCATTTTCAAGTCTTAAGGCTTGAACTAGGGGATCTGGGTCCTATCACTGAGCTTCTTTTTCTCAAGGCAAGTGCTTTACTACATGAGCCATAGTTCCATATGTAGATTTTTAGTAGTTAGTCAGGAATACAAATCTCAAGGAGTTTCTTTGCTGGGTTGGCATTGAAATGCAAACCTCAGATCTCAGCCTCCTTAGAGGCAGCATTAGGCACTATCATTTTTATCAAGTTTTACAACTTTCTTTCAGACCAGGAAAATTTTTCATTATAATGCAAAGGTCTATCATTTCTATTTCTACTTTGAGCATGCCAAATATATATGCAATTGGCTCATAATTTTTTAATATTCTGATATAATTCATTTTGTACTTTAATTCATTATGTCTTTATTAATTGTTTTCTCTATATTTTACAATATGTCTTATGATGTACCCAACAAATTTTCAACCAATATATTGAAAGTTTTGTATCTAGAAGTTGACTTAGGATATTTGTAACTAACACTCCCAGTCTTAAACTTTTAATATAAATATACATCACATGTTAAATATTTGTATAAAGCTGTTAAGATTACGATGTTAACTTTTCTGCATTGAACATCTTAATTAGTCATCCATTTGTCCATCCCTACACCAACCTATTCCTTCGCCTTCTTGTCTCATTCAGTTTCCTAGTTCCATTTTCTCATAAGCACATTGAATCTTAGGACTGCATTTCACTTTTCCTCTTTCCATCTACCCATTGCTTTCTCCCCTTAGCCTTCATTCTCTCTACAGTAAAGACATATTTTACCTTCCCAAAATTCATTTTCTTAAACTTTTAATTGATCAATGGGTTTATAACATGGAAAGTCACTCATAAATACACAATACTTTAGTGAATTGGACTATTATATATGTCTATGGCCCTGCATGTATTTACATATGTTTATTTCTGTTCTTTAAGAGAACTCATAACCCACTTCATGCAAAGTTTTACATCTCCTTGAATTTTGTGTTAACTGACTGCTGACTTCATCATGAGTGGTGTGTTCATGGGTTGTCCGAAGTGTTGTTGTTCTTGATTGGCTACCAGATATGGTGATTTTTTACCTTCTTGATGTTAGGACACCTGTGTATTTTCATAAGTTCATGTCAGCATTGTTCTAGGGTGTCATAACATTTTGGAGATTGTGGAGACCGCCACATGGTTCAGATAGAGAAGAGTTTATTAGGGGAAAGAGCAAATTGCTGGGTCACAGGAGATAGAGGTATGTGGAGAGAGAAGGGAAGAAAAAGAATGAGGAAGAGAGAAAGAGAAGAAGACAAGGAGAGGTAGTAAAGAAGAGGGCAAGAAAAGAGGAGAGGATACACAGGACAGAGAATAGTTTGATCCTTTTGAAGTTTTGTTTCTTTGATTTGCTAGGTGCATCTGTACTAGTATTTCTATGGATAGAATTACTTCTATTGAGGCAAGCACTTCCTGAGAGTTTTCCCCCAACTCCCATGAAGATTGAGTGTTCCACTACTGAGTTAAAATAGACAATCTCCAATCTTGTGTAAGTGTCAGACTTTTATTCTTTTAGAGGATTATGTGCCTTGTTTTCCTTACTGCTTTTATTGAAATTCTCAGCTTCATTGACATATGTCTGGAATTTTTCTAAGGCTTTTCTCCATTTCCTGTTATACCTTGAAAATTCTCTCTAAAGAAACAAACTTGACAAGTATAGAACCTCTTTTCTTTGTTTCCAATCACTCAAGATTCAGTTTCCTTCCTTGACTTCAGTGACTTGAAAATAATTTTTTGCAACAACCTTGTCCATCATTTTGCTTGCTTTTGGGGTGGTTTTATGCAGTTTGCCAGATCAATTATTTGCCAATTCATCTGTGCAGAAGTTACCTGAGATTGTCCTATTATTAAAGAATTATTAACATTTTAAGACCTAAATTACATTTTGAAGGACATGGTAGTAACTCAATAGATGAACAGGTGTAAAGATAGACATATAAGTAAATCTATTTTTTTTAAGATGCTAATGTCTCTAATGCAACCAATAGGCAGAGCAAATGGGGTTGAGTTGTGTCTTCTTTATTTTAACATCCTCAGCCTGAATGCTGTTGGCTTTGCTATTATCACTTTTACTCGCTAGAATTCATCAAATAATTATCTTTTCAATAAAAGTCTATCATCTGAAATGCTTTGAAAACAACTTGTTTTCTTTGAATGATGTCATCTTCCACTTGATTTAACAGGTTTGACCGTAACACAATATTTTCTCCTGCTTGCTTGCTCCCTTTTCTTTGGTATCATACTCATCTGATCACCTTGGCATTACTATGAACTAAATTGTTCTTAACCCTGTAAACCACAAGAGAATATGTCTCTTTGTCAATCATTTGGTATGTCCTTGACCTATAGCATGAGTAAACCTTCAACAACGTATTGCACTTCACTCTCCTTACTATGGTGATTCACTTGGGTTTACTATTATATTCCAAATACATGTAGCATATTTTCTGGTGCATAGTAAATATTTAATAATATTTTCTTGAGACAATAGCACTACAGAAACACGAAAAGGCAGTAGCAATATGTGAGACTTTGTATGCATTATCATCTGTCAGTCACAAAGCCAGGTGCCACATTTCTTCACACATGAGTTTCATTTCTACTCTAACTGTAACTGAAACCTGGACAATAGTCAGAGAGACTCACTTGCACCCTAAACCCTATGGTACCTCTCACTTTGTTTCTTATCTATCCATTCTTGTTGGTCTTGACTCACTATGTCAGTGATAACCTTAATTATCCCTAACATTTGAATTTGAATTTTCTCCTTTTGTTTTAGCACAGAACTAAAAAGGTATTAATCAATTTTGAGCATTTAGTGCAATTGAGCACATGAGTCAAAGGGAAATTATTTCACCTGGAGATTGAGGGATGGAATGGGGTTGGGGTTAGGGTTATCATTCCTCTGTTCATATACATTTCTGCCCATAGGTTTTAAACATATCAAACTGCCAGACAGTTGTAAGTGATTGTGATTAATTGAGATTTCTAAAGTAAAAAAAAAATCATTGTCTTTATTTTATAATTCACATTAAGGGTCAGGATTATTTTATTACATAGAATGAATTCACTCATATAGTACAATGAAATCCTGTTCACTCATACAGTACAATGAAAACCTAATGTAAGAACAAGTAGGAAGAAATGAAGATAGGATTTTACTATGCCAGTGCCATTACTTGGTAGGAAGTAGTAGAGATTCACTCCATTTTGCTTCCAGTCAGGATGAGATATCTTTTCTTTGAATCTACCCATGTTTCATGGAACATCTTTTTTTTTAATTGTCAAACTGATACACAGAGCGGTTACAGTTTCATACTTTAGACATTTGATACATTTCTTGTACTGTTTGTTACCTCCTCCCTCATTCCCCCTTCCCCCTCCCCCTTTCCCTTTCCCCCCATGAGTTGTTCAGTAGATTTACACTAAACAGTTTTGCAAGTATTGCTTTGTAATTGTTTGTCTTTTTTGCCCTGTGTATCTCGATTTTGGTATTCCCTTACAGTTTCCTAGTTCTAATACCTGTATACACAGTTTCCAATATACTCAGATAAGATACAGAGATAGTGAAGGTACAGGAAGGGCATACAAAAGGATCATGGAAAAAATTACACTAAGTGAAGTGAGCCAGACCCAAAGAAACATGGACTCTATGGTCTCCCTCATAGGGAATAATTAACACAGGTTTAGGCTAGTCACAGCAGAGGATCACAAGAGCCCAATAGCTGTATGAACACAAAAGATGATGCTAAGTGAAATGAACTCCATGTTATGGAAACGACTGTTATATCACTGTTGGAATTACTTTGAACATGCGATGTGAAACCATACCTTCTATTATTCAGGGAACATCTTTTCCAGGAAGACTTTCTATCTTTTATTCCAATTTCTTTGCAAGACAACTTAAGAATTTAAAGTTTGCAACACCATCTTCCCCCCCACCCCCACCCCGGCCCTTTTTCCTTAACATTCTCCCATACACTATTGTAGAGTTGGTTTAAAATGGCTGCAACAAAATTCCCGAGTCATTTTACTGTGTAAAGTGAAGTGATTTCTTTAGTTCACATGCTTGAAATTTCAGAGTCTCCACTCATGCAATCTCACTAATTTAGATTCCAGTGAGGGAAGAGAGTGGCACATCCAAATGGGAAATCATGCTAAAGTTAGTAGTCACATCTCAAACTGAAGGTGGGGTCAGAGGCAGGGTCAAAGTAAGCATGAGGGACAGACAAAGATGAAAGATAGACAGACAGACAAATAGATAGAAAGAGAAAGAGCCTTTTGAGAAACATTCAGCATCAAAATTGTAGCACTTAATTGGCTCTTCTTGGGAAATATTGTTGTATACTTTTTCACATTTTTCATATTAATTGGTTGTACAGAGGCTTTTATTTTTAACCTTTTAACCTATACATACCCATATAAGCATACAATAAAATGTACCTTGACCAATCTTCCCTTCATATGATGTATTATCCCTCCATCATTTTCCCTCATATTCTTCTCTCCTTCCCATATCAATTTCAACAAACTTATTGCTCCATTTTATACATATATATAAAATATTTTGACCTTATTTCCCTCTCTTGTATATATTTTAAATGGTGTTAAGTGACTGATGAAGAATGGAAGAAAAAAGAAGCTGGTTGTTAAGGTCTCATTAATTGTGATTAGTGTGATTGTACATGAACATTTTAAGTCATATTATTTCAGCATATTTTATATACTCACTATCTCTATGGGTTTACATACAGAAACTACAAAATAGTAATTTGTAAACATATAGTTCCCATTTATGAATCAATGGATGATAAACTTCTAGGGGTAGTAATTGTATGTAACTCTCTTCTCACTGACAGGTGTGATTTTTTTTTAACATTCTGAGTCACTGAATAGGCACTTGTCTAGTCTTAGGAAGAGAAAATAATCAAGATTCCTGTTTATTAAACTAGCACAAGCACTATTATCTTGATGTGAACCACTAGGCAATCAAATACAGCTTGAGAAAATATTACACTTAATCACCTCTGGTGCCCTTTTTATGTTCCTGAATTTTATTGAGCAATTTATAAGAGAAAGAAGAATATCTATCAGAACTGCTGAAAATCATTTTTATCCACAAGCAAGCTATTTATCTAGATAGAGTATTGAAGCAGCAACAAAAAATATAGGAAACAACAGGTCAACTAATTGGGGGGAAGTAGTGAGTAAGCAATTCATACCAGCAAATAATTACAGTTTGAGACAGTGTAGTTAATGAAAATCATTGTCATTTATAACAACAGTGTAATTCTTAGGAAATTTGCTCATTCTTGACTAAGAAGTTTGTGGCTAACAATCCTTTTACTACTGTCATTTTCATGAGGGTTTACACATAAGAAGTGTTTCATACTTAGAGTAAAAGATATTTGTAGGAAACATCTTATTATGAGAATAATTATTTTGCTTATAGTACTTTTTTCTGTTTCCAAGAATGAAGTGTCCTAAGCCTTTATTCATGTTCATCTGTATGTCATTTAAAGGGAGTAAAAGCAAGCAAATTTCTGTTTCTAGTTAACCTACTCTAAGATCTGGTTAGCATTTCTTGTCAGACTTTCCTGCCTATGTCACAGACTTCTGATCTAACACTGGGTACTGTGCTGTTAGGTCTTGCAGCACTAATATAAGCACGCTAACCTCTGTCTCATTATTACCAGTACCAACACTACAGAAAATGTTGTCTTACCACTGTAACATGAGAAGTATAGTTCACATACGAGAAGGAATGTGATCAATAGCCATCTTTACAGTATTTGTGTATATACTTTTAACATAGAGACTTGTGTAGCATCATGCTTTGGGTGGGGGCCGGTGGGGGAGAATGGTCCTGAGCTTGTACTCAGGGATTTATTTTCCCTGAGCTTCTTTGCTGAAGACTAGCACTCTACCACTTGAGCCACAGCTCCACTTCTGACTTTGTGGTTGTAGCTAAGAGGCTCACAGACTTTCGTATTTGAACTGGGTTTGAACTGAGATCCTCATATCATAATCTCATGAGTAGCTGGAATTACAGCTATGAGCAAGCAGTACCCAACTTACTATCAAACTATTTATGTCTAAAAATGAGGTAATCATTCAATAAGATGAGCATTCTAAAAGTTTCTTCAACATTATAAAATAAGACTTGTTTTATCTACACAGATTCTTATTCTCCTTTGCAATATATGATTTTTCCAGTTTGAGTTTGTTATCATTGTTTATAAAAGTAGTTTGCAGTAGTTGGCATAAGAGTATATTTCTTTTTGGACTGTGTCTCCCCTTCCCTCATTCTCTCCCAATTTTTCTGCAAGTTGTATAGCTCATTTTCAATGTACTATCCTAGTGACTACCATACTGTCTTTGCTCATTCTTAGTTGAATTTCATTTTTATTACATAGGTGTACAAACAGGTTACAATGCTGTATATCAAGTTATGCATAATGATCATCCCTTCCATCATTTTACACATTCTGTCCTTACTTTCAATATGCCTTTAATGTGGGGTCTTTTATGAAGAACTTAAATTAGAAAAGGAGGTAAAGACTTTATCCATAGTGTTATCTGAGTGTCATTCCTCAAACTGAAAGGAGTTTGTACCTGTGTTCACATTCTATTAATTGGGAGCCTTGCTCCATATGTGGAACTTTTCCCTATTAAGGTAGCTGGCTGGCACACCAGGCTCCTATTTAGGCACGGGTTGAATTCTAATTTTTTTCAACTCACAGTATTGGACAGAAGACAGAATACCAAATATCCTCTGATAGACCTGCCAATAAGCCAACCTAAAGTTTGATAAGGAGTGATTGAGGAGAAATGTTTTCTCTTCCTTATGCAGAGTGTATTGTTGGATTCAGAAGCTGATGGCTAGGAAATTCAATGCTTGTTTGTGTCTCACTGGGTTGATCTGGGGAATGAGGCTCTCATCTTTAACTCTTCAGAGCTGTTTCACTCCATCCCTTTTGGCTATACAAACAATGGGGAAGGGTCCTGGAGAAGAAGGCGGAGGAGCGGCTCTGCCCTGCAGAGCTCCCTCCGATAGCGTAGTTTTCTCACCTCATAGAAACTGTTTCTCCGAGAAAGACAGCCAAAGTAACTTCTAACAGTACAGGGATTCTCTACAGGAAGGAAAAATCGACTTTGCTGGTCGGAAAACACAGTTTTGAGCTCCAGGCGGCGTCCCGCCGCGGCGCCAGCGCTGGCTCCGGCACAGTGCCGGGCACAGCCCCCCGCACTCCGCGCAGCTAAAGCGAGAAATACTCCAGACGGCAGCCGAGCACGGAGGACCTGACATCGCAGAGACCGCGTGAGTACCCCGAAAAAAAAAAAAAAAAAATTATTCTCGCTTGTGCCCACAGTCCAGCTTCTGGAAGGCATCCCTGTCCCCACCGCCAAAGCAAAGCGCCATCTTTGCCACTGGCATAGGGTCAGACCAGACTGGAACTGAAGCGGGCCTGGGGAAAGCAAGGTCAAAAAAGCCATCTTTGAAAAGGGCAGGAGGGGCGGAATCAGTGAGAACCAGCTCCGCCCAGAAGAACGCCCCCTGCCCTGGTGGGAGGCGAGTCCGGGGCCTAGCCAGAGAAGCCCCGCCCTGCCTGCCGGAACTTCTAAACTTAAAGCAAAAGCTGCAAGCAGCTACCAGGGGCACGGAAACAACAGAAGGAGGAACAAACAGTTCCGGGGACAGCTAAACGGTCCCGTCACAGAGGAAACTAATTCCCAGCCCAAAACGGAGCTGCATTCCATAGCTACCTATGCCAAGGAGGCCGCCTCCCTCAGGCAAGCAACTCTTAGTGGAGCAACACAGGCTAGAGGCGCCACGCTCTGCTGAGTTCACAGTCTAGTCAAGACCAGGCATCAAAGGCAGCGGCCCCACAGCAGACAGAGGAGCCACAGTTCCTGTGAATGCCCACGTCCCCATCAACAGAGGACGCCCAAGGCCTGCCTGCAAGCTGTACGAACCTCAGAGACCCACGATTGCACCAACAGGGGAGAAAGTCAGAACAGAACCACCCCTTGCCAACTGAAATCAAGTCAAACCAGCCAATCAGGAAAATAGACTGCAGTCAATTGCAGGGAAACGAGAGACTGGTTTCTTTTTCTTTTCAAACATTTTTTTTTAACTTTTCTTTTAAATTTTCTTTTTAATTTTTTCACACCTGAAACATCATTGGCTGTTTTTTTTTTTCTTTTGTTTTTTTTTGTTTGTTTGTTTGTTTTCCATTTTTACTGGTTTGTTTTATCAAGTTTTTTTGTGTGTTTGTTTATTTGCTAGGTTTGTTCCTTTTCGGTTATTTTCCTTTTTATTTACTTATACTTCCTTGTTAAATAATTTTTCTCTGTTTTGTGTATCTGTCTTCCAGTATTTTTACTTCATTTCTCTCATTGCGTCCTCTTCCTATAAAAATTACTTTCCTATAAATAACACCTACACCCTTTTCTGCTAACTCTCCAGTGTCTGTCATTTTATGAATGTTCTTTCTACTGATTCTACTCTTCTCCACATTTCCACGTCACTGAAACTAAACCAAAATCACCACCACCCCCCCCCAAAACACTTTACTCTATTCTCTTTACTACCTCCAACTTACCCTCCAGACTTACTGCCTGGACCTCCAGGTTCCATTGACTTCTGGTTATTGGATAGAGGATATCCCAGCTTAATACGAGTGAATCAAAGGGGTTCATAGAGAAAGCCAGTCCTAAAAGAACTTAATATAAAAACAAGAATTGCGTATAAGGTTGTAACAGTAAATAAGTAACTACTGAATACAGGGCCCAGGATCAGATGTTATATTGAAATTGTATTCTTTAGGAACACCAAATCTAACTTTATAGACAGGTATACAAGTTATCTGTTTATAATTGTGAAATTGTAAGATTTACACAACAGTGCTTGGTAAGGGCTGCTTTGGGTCTTAAACAGTGCTCACAGGTGCTGGTAGGTTGGCATTCCCAATTCAAATGGGCAGAAGAAACACAAGAAAGATGGCAAATAATGAAGTCTTATCCCCCACCCAAAACAAGCAGGAAGCAGAGCAGTCAATCAAAAACATAGAAGAAAACCCCCAAAATGCTCTACAAAGTTTACTGATAAACATGATAAATGAAAAGTTTGAATCTCTTCAGTCAATTATGTTAGAGCGTGAGGAGGCAAAGCAAAAATTAATGGAGAATTTCATGGCATCCACAAATAGAAAGATAAGTGAGCTTCAAGAGTCAAATGAAAAGATAGCTACCCAACTTAAAGATTTGAGAGACAACACTCAAAACCAAAGTAATGAAGTTAATGAAGTAAAGAAGTCCATACAGGACCTAAGAAATGACATGGAAAACATCAGGAAAGACCAGTCAGAAGGAAAAGAGATTCGAAATCAAGTAGTTAGCCTACAGTCCCGACTAACTGAAGCAGAGGATCGAATCTCAGGAGCTGAAGATTCCTTAGATTCTATGGAGAAAGATCAAAAATCAATACAAATCCAGTCCAAGCAACAAAACAGATCGCTACAGGAGATTCAAGACACAATCAGGAAGCCCAATTTAAGGATAATAGGTATTGAGGAAAACTTGGAGAAAGAGGTTAATGGGATAGGCAACCTATTCAACAGAATATTAGCTGAGAACTTCCCAAATATCCAGAAGGAAAGGCCTATACAGATACAAGAAGCATTTAGAACCCCAAATCGACCAGACCAGAATAGGACTTCCCACCGACACATTGTGATCAAAACAGCTTCTGCAGAGTGCAAGGAAAAAATACTCAAAGCTGTTAGGGCAAAGAAAACAATCACATATAAAGGAAAAGCAATCAGAATTACCCCAGACTTCTCAGCAGAGACCATGAAAGCAAGGAGAGCCTGGAATGAAGTATACCAAACTCTAAATAAAAATAACTACCAACCAAGAATTCTGTACCCAGCCAAACTCTCCTTCATAGCCGAAGGTCAAATAAAAGTCTTCCACAATAAGGAAAAACTGAAACAATATATCTCCACCAAACCAGCTTTACACAAAATCCTTAAAGATGTACTATACAGGGAAAATAATCAGGATCCCAACACAGACAGAGAAATGAACCCTAATTAGTAAACACTAGACCAAGAAATGGGAAGACACAGCTTCAAACAAGACAGTGATAATGAAAGGAACAAACGATCACCTCTCAATCCTAACTGTCAACATTAATGGACTTAATTCTCCAATCAAACGACATAGGCTCATAAGTTGGATCAAAAATCAAGATCCATCTTTCTGCTGCCTCCAAGAGACACACCTATCCAGCAAAAGTAAACATCTTCTAAAAGTGAAAGGCTGGAAACAAATCTATCAAGCAAATGGCCCCCATAAGCAGGCTGGAGTTGCAATCCTAGTATCAGACAAAATTGACTTCAAATTAAAAAAGGTAAGAAGAGACAAAGAAGGTTACTACATACTAGTAAAAGGATCTCTCCAACAGGAAGAAATAACCATCCTAAATATCTACACGCCAAATGCAGGAGCACCCAACTTCATCAAACAAACACTACTGGCTCTAAAAACATTCATAGACCCAAACACAATGATAGTGGGGGACTTTAACACTCCACTATCACCTCTGGACAGATCAACACGCCAAAAACTGAACAAAGAAACCACAGAACTAAACAATTGCATAGACCAACTAGACTTAATCGACATCTACAGAATATTCCACCCAGCAAGGACAGAATACACATTCTTCTCGGCAGCACACGGAACATTCTCCAAAATAGATCACATCTTAGGGCACAAAGAAAATCTGTACAAATTCAGAAGTATCAAAATCATTCCCTGCATTCTTTCAGACCACAATGGAATAAAATTAGAGCTCAACTCATTCAGCCACCACAGAAAATCCCACAATTCATGGAGACTAAAGAACACACTGCTGAACCATCAGTGGATCATTGAAGAAATTAAAACAGAAATTCAAATGTTTATGGACTTCAACCAAGTTGAGGGCACAAAGTACCAGCTCCTTTGGGACACAGCAAAGGCAGTACTCAGAGGAAAATTTATATCTCTGAGTACATACATCAACAAACTGGAGAAACAGCAACTCAGTAATTTAAGGAAGCACCTTAATTTTCTGGAGAGAGAACAGCAAGCCAAACCCCAAGTCAATAGACGGAAGCAAATAATTAAAATCAAATCAGAATTAAACCAATTAGAGACGAAAAAAACCATCGAAAGAATCAACAAAACAAAGAGTTGGTTCTTTGAAAAAATCAACAAGATAGACAGACCCCTGGCAAACCTGACCAAAGAACAAAGGCAGCACACTCAAATAAACAAGATAAGAGATGAAACAGGTAGCATCACCACAGAAATAACCGAAATTCAGAAAATAATAAGGGACTATTTTGCAAACCTTTATGCCAACAAATTCGAGAACTTGGAAGAAATGGATGATTTCCTAGAAAAAATTGATACCCCCAAACTCAACTATGAAGACTTAAACCTTCTAAACAGACCCATATCCAGTATTGAAATAGAAACAGCAATAAATGATCTCCCATCCAAGAAAAGCCCAGGTCCAGATGGATTCACCACAGAATTCTACAAGGCCTTCAAAACAGAACTCACTCCAATATTTCTCAAACTCTTCAATGAAATTGAAAGAGAACGTTCACTGCCAGACTCATTTTATGAAGCCAGTATAACCCTCATCCCAAAACCAGGCAGAGACTCATCACGGAAAGAGGACTACAGACCAATCTCCCTGATGAACATAGATGCAAAAATTCTCAACAAAATTCTGGCCAATCGACTTCAACAAGTCATCAAAAAAATCATACACCACGATCAAACTGGATTCATCCCAGGGATGCAAAGCTGGTTTAATATACGCAAGTCAATTAATGTAATCCACCACATCAACCGGAGCAAGGTAAAGAACCACATGGTTTTATCACTGGATGCGGAAAAGGCGTTCGATAAAATCCAGCACCCATTTATGCTAAAAGCCCTGGAAAAACTGGGATTCCAGGGAACATTCCTGAATATAATCAAGGCAGTTTATGACAAACCAACAGCAAGCATAACTCTAAATGGTGAAAAACTAAAGCCATTCATTTTAAAATCAGGAACAAGACAGGGATGTCCACTCTCTCCCCTGCTCTTCAACATAGTACTAGAATTCCTAGCCAGAGCAATTAGGCAAGAAGAGAATATAAAGGGGATCCAAATAGGAAAAGATGAAGTTAAACTTTCTCTCTTCGCAGATGACATGATCCTATACCTAAAGAATCCCATAGACTCTACCCCCAAGCTACTAGAGCTGATACAAAACTTTGGCAAAGTTGCAGGATATAAAATAAACCTTCAAAAATCAACGGCCTTTCTCTATGCTAACAACCCGAAGACCGAGGCTGAAATCAGGAAAGCAACTCCTTTTGCAATAGCCCCCCAAAACATAAAATACCTAGGAATAACCTTAACCAAAGAAGTGAAAGACCTCTTTGAAGAGAACTTTAAAAGCTTGAAAAATGAAATTAAGTCAGAACTAAGAAAATGGAAAAACCTCCCATGCTCCTGGATTGGGAGGATTAATATAATCAAAATGGCAATATTGCCAAAGGCTATCTACAAATTCAATGCAATACCCATTAATATCCCAACACCATTCTTTAATGAAATAGAGGAAGCAATCCAGAAATTCATATGGAACAATAAAAGACCTAGAATAGCAAAAACACTCCTAAGCAGAAAGAACAGTGCTGGAGGAATTACAATACCCAACTTCAAGCTGTATTATAAAGCTATAGTAATAAAAACAGCTTGGTATTGGCACCGGAACAGGCCTGAAGACCAATGGAACAGAATTGAAGACCCAGAATTAAACCCACAGAACTATGCCTACTTAATCTTTGATAAAGGAGCTAAAACAATAGTATGGAAGAAAAATAGCCTCTTTAGCAAGTGGTGCTGGCAAAACTGGCTCAACACATGCAACAAACTAAAACTAGATCCTTATATATCACCCTGCACCAAAATCAATTCCAAATGGATTAAAGACCTTGAAATCAAAACAGGCACCCTGAAGACACTAAAGGAAGGAGTAGGAGAAACACTTGGGCTCCTTGGCACAGGACAGAACTTCCTTAACAAAGACCCTGAAAGGCTACAAATCAAAGAAAGGTTGGACAAATGGGATTGCATCAAACTCCAGAGCTTCTGCACGGCAAAGGACATAGCTCTCAAGATAAACAGAAAGCCCACAGACTGGGAGAAAATCTTTACCGGACATTCAACAGACAAAGGCCTCATCTCTAAAATATATGCAGAACTAAAAAAATTACCTTCTTCCAAAACAAAACTGCAAAGAACCAACAGCCCCCTCATCAAGTGGGCTAAAGACTTACAAAGAAACTTCTCTGATGAGGAAATGAGAATGGCCAATAGACATATGAAAAAATGCTCTACATCACTGGCCATAAAGGAAATGCAAATCAAAACAACATTGAGATTCCATCTCACCCCAGCAAGAATGTCATATATCAAGAAAACTAATAATAACAATTGTTGGAGGGGATGTGGCCAAAAGGGAACCCTACTTCATTGTTGGTGGGAATGTAAACTGGTTCAGCCACTCTGGCAAGCAGTATGGAGATTCCTCAGAAGGCTCAATATAGAACTCCCCTATGACCCAGCAGCCCCACTGTTGGGTATCTATCCAAAAGCCCACAAACAAAATCACAGTAATGCCACCAGCACAACAATGTTCATCGCAGCACAATTTGTCATAGCGAGAAGCTGGAACCAACCCAGATGCCCCTCCATAGATGAATGGATCAGGAAAATGTGGTACATTTACACAATGGAATTTTATGCCTCTATCAGAAAGAATGACATTGTTCCATTTGTAAGGAAATGGAAGGACTTGGAAAAAGTTATACTAAGTGAAGTGAGCCAGACCCAAAGAAACATGGACTCTATGGCCTCCCTTATTGGGAATAATTAGTACAGGTTTAGGCAAGCCATAGCAGAGCATCACAAGGCCCAATAGCTATACCTTAAGGAACACATAAGATGATGCTAAGTGAAATGAATTCCATGATATGGAAACAAGTGATATATCACAGTTATAACTACTTTCAACGTCCTATGTATATGTGTAGTTTCTATTATTGATGATGTTTTGTATCACCCTCCTATGTTTGTACCTACACTATCTCTGTAATCTTATCTGAGTATATTGGAAACCGTGGTTACTGGTATTGGAAGTAGGAAATTCAAAGGGAATACCAAATTCGAGAGACACAGGATAAAAAAAGAGAAATAACTACAAAAGCAATACTTGCAAAACTGTTTGGTGTAAGTGAACTGAACAACTGGGCGGGGGGGGGAGGGAAAGGGGGGGAGGGAGGGGGGCATGAGGGACAAGGCAACAAACAGTACAAGAAATGTATCCAATGCCCAACGTATGATACTGTAAACTCTCTGTACGTCAGTTTGAAAATAAAAATTTGAGAAAAAAAAAAAAAAAAAAAAAAAAAAAAAACAATGGGGAAGACTTTTTCTGTGTCCAGGTGATGGAGAAAAGCTGAAAGAAAAGATGACCAGCATTCATTTTTAAATACCAAGAAATGGAAAAAGAGGTGGATTTTTTTGTTATTTTGCTTTTTTCCCTTTTTTCCTTTTTTAAAATTCTGTACATTTTGTCATATATATATATATATATATATATATATATATATATATAGTTTATCTGTTCTGGGGAAAGTAAGGGTGAGCAGAGAAATGGTGAGACAAAGAGCAAGCAAACAAATGCAGCAGTGATACTCATTAGACAGTATGTGGAAAGTGAACTGTACAACTTATAAGGGAAAGGGGTCAGGAGGGAAAAATTAGGAGAAAATGAGGGATGAGGTGGCATTGTTCAAAAAATTTACTCATTGTCTAACTTATATAACTGTAATCCCTCTGTACATCACCTTTACAATAAAATTTATATTATGAAAAGAAATGAGAAAATGAATCATTTTTTGTAGATTTGTCTACAGTTAAAAGTAAACAAAACCCAGAATGACCAATGGCCTATAAAACAGTTCTGTGCACAAAAAGTCCAGTGGTGACTTAGAAATATCCACAAGACATTTCCTTAGTTACTTGAAGTTAGATAGCTCAGTGACCTATACAGATTCTTAGTTCATCTTCCCGTTCTCAAATAGAGCTAATAGGACTCTATCTTATCTTGCCTTCAATTTACATTTCTCTTGATGAAATGCTCCCACTGCTAAATATTATTTAGAAATGTTTGATGCTTTACTGCTATGCTCTTACAAAGAGAATGTTTAATCATCTGATGAATATATTCTAGCTGTTACTAAAGCAAAAGGCAATTTGGTGGGGTTTCTGCTCATTGCTTCGATTTTGTTATTGAGGTCAAAGAAAGTTGAATTTTTTTTATAACAGAACTATTCCATGAACCAAATTCTTGTACCTCCTGACCACATTCACCTCATAACATAATCTCTTAACTTGTTCAAGCATTTTGGTAAGAAGAGTGAAATGGAATTTCAGTATTTTAAATAGGTGTACTTGTATCACTTGTGCATACTCAACCCTAACAGAATATTTTTGACTAAAGGAAATAAAAATCTTGTAGAAAACAAAACACTTTAATGTTTCTGTAAAGGCACATTATTATAGCCATTCTGCCCAGGAATGCTTTTTAAGTTTGTCAATGCTTTGGCCACTCGGGAGAGCAAAACATGGCATGCTACCAGATACTTAGCATATCCTCACTGTATATGTGTTGTTTAATTGGATCAATAATGCTGTTGAATCACAGATTTGAGGTCCTGATGAGGTATTCTGCAAATGCATACAGAATCAAAATCATTGTTTTCTTATCTAAAGCTTTGTTCCCCACCCTGACCTCGGTAAGAAAGTTTGGTTTCAAAAGCAATCTTTCATCCATGCTGGTAGTGCTAGGTGAAACAACATTGGTTCTGGGTATTTTAAGCTCAATTCTATTATTTTTTGAATAATTATTTATTATTAAAGTGATGCACAGAGAGGTTACAGTTTCATACGTAAGGCAGTGGCTACATTTCTTGTATAATTTGTTACCTCCTCCCTCATTTCCCTCCACTTCCCTCCCCTTTTCCCTCTCCCCCCATGAGTTGTTCAGTTGCTTTATACCAAATGGTTTTGTAAGTATTGCTTTTGGAGTTGTTTCTCTTTTTATCCTTTGTATATCAATTTTGATATTCCCTTTCCCTTCCCTATTTCTAATACTACTATATGCAGTATCCAGGGTACTCAGATGGGATACAGTGATAGCACAGGGGCAACTACAGGCAAGGGATACAATAGGATCATCAACAAAATAAGCAACGGTTTCACATGGCATGTTGGAAATAATTACAACCGTGATATAACACTCGAGATTTGTACATGCTTTGGTAAAAATGTAATATCCATGCATGCATAGAAAATAAGAACACATATGCATACATGTATGCACACATACATACATTAAGACTCTATACTTCCTAAAACCAAAGTGATTCTGCATGTAATTGTCATTATAGCTTCAGTTCATATTAAATTGGAAATAAGAAACTTCTCAAACAATATCACGAGCTATTGGTTATAACAATTGACATTTTCTTTGAATATTCTGAGCAGCCAGTGGTGTAGCGTGTAAGAACAGCAATAGAGTCTCTGACTTGACTATTCTTCTACAGTAATGTTTTACATATTCCTTTGTGATAATCCATAAAAAGTGCATGTAGAATATAAGTGTTTGCCCCATTGTTCTAGTCATTCCAAATTTCCTCTTCCCTCACACAAAAATATCTTCCTGTTTACTTCTCAGTATTTGCACATGAGATTTCTTCTTTTGAGAATCAACTGATCAACTTGTTCACCTGGCAAAAAAAAATACTACTGTTTCAGAAGCTATTCCAAGGAGATTATCCTCTAGATTCCCATGCCGTTTCAAGTCTGTTTCCTCTCAGTTTCCTTTAAAACACTCATGACATGGAAGGATCATCCAATCTGATAACAAGTTCCCTGTCTAACTTTCCACTGGACTTCCACTTTCTAAAGGGTGAATCTCAGTTTCCATGGGTCCTGTCATAGTGGCCAGAACCATATAGTGCATTCTTTGGAGTAGATTGTTAATAGACAGGAAACAAATTTTTTAAAGGAAGGAAAGAAAGCATAAGAGAGATTTTATCAAAGAATCTACTTAGCTGCTGCCATTGTAGTTGGAGTGAGTAATACAAGTAAACACTTGCATCATGTTGGAGAACTTCAGAGCTATGAAGAAGGTGTGCAAGAAGGAGTGTGTGGGACAGAGGAGAGAGAAAGAGAGAGAGGGAGAGATTCTGCGTATATTACTACACTTTGTCAAAGAATAGAATCTTGAGTAACTAGGGAAATTGTGATCATGACTGAGGGTATGAAATACTTGAAAATACGAAACAAAATTATAGAAGCAAAGCATGAGAAATAAAGCCTGAAATACAAAGAGAAAATTATTTCTCTTTACAGTGCTCTCGGAGCAACCCATTTGTAGAGAATGTGATATGCTACCCTGTGCTTCCTAAGCTCTCCCTGAATCCCACATCTAATATGAGCCAAGATGACAGTCATCTAATGTCAGCAGCAGCATGGGAAATGAGAAAGAAGGAGAAAAATGTCTATATTACATAAAGGTTAACATTTTTAGTTGAAGTCTTCGTTGTTTTGATACACACAACCACAAATAAAGAGAATTTTAGGAACACTATTGTTGTATCTACATTCAGATCAGAGGCAGCCTTTGTAAACCCATAACATAGAGTCTTTGTATGGGCCCAATATAAATGACCCACACCAAACCACTAAAAGACGTCCTCACATACACATCTGTATTGGCTTTCTTGTGCCCAGAATTACTCTAAGATGATTAGTATGGTTTGAGTAAGACAGTGTACCTCAAAGGTCCAAGTGTTAAAGATTTGGTCCCCAAGGTGTGTCATTGAGGGAAGCTGTGGAGTTTTGAAAGTTGTGGCTACAAAGGAGATGTTCTGAGGTCATCAGGGGCATTCTCTCAAAAGAGATTAATGAATACCAGTCTTTCCATTTCCTAGCTCATCATGTGTCTGGTTTGATCTGTCATGAGTTCTTTGTCATGATCAACCAACACCTTCACCAATGGCCCAAATAGTGAAATTATATGTTCAACTATAAAACCACAAGCCAATTAAATATTTTCCACTTATAAGCTAATTGTCATGATGTGAAATGAATAAATTCTTCTAGCATTTAGAGGATGATAACCAAGTTCCATAACCCAGCAAGCAGTAGAGGAAAGGGGTGCACAAATGAAGAGAAGAAGAGGAGTAAATGCAGTCAAAATTCCAATGTATGTCCTACAAAATTAAGAAAAATGGGGAAGAGGTAAATAGGTGAAGAATGGGTGAGATTGTTGAAAGGAATGGCATTGATCAAGATACATCATATTTATTCATTGCTTTGTTAAATGGCAACACCTTCTCACAGCTACTTAAAGATAATATGAAAAGAAAAAAGTATGAAAATAAAATAAAATCTGTGACTAGAAGAATAAAGAAGAAACCTACCACCTAAAATTAAAATCCAAGTGACAGTTATGGAGAGTCATATACTTTACTAAACCTAGAATTTAGTCCTCTATTCCAGACCTGGGAAAAGGCACATAACTGAGAAAGAAGAACAACTAAAAACAAGAGACTAGAAATCACAAAATCAATGACCATTAATTCATTCATCTCAATGACCACTCACCATTGTGTCATTGTATGGAACTAGGTTGGGCAAAGCAGGCAAATTTAAGATCTGATGCCCTTCTTTGTATAAATATGGAATTTGAGTCTGAAACTAAACGAGGTTTCTTGTCCCTATCTTTACATGATTTATAAGATTTCAACCTGTATTCCTTATCTTCTGACATCCAGTTCACTAGACTCACTTTAATCATGATTTCTTACTTAGAAATATGCATGGTGTGCGAATCAACCACAGATGATTATAAAAACTATGTTTTGTTATACTTTAAATCATTTTAAAGTGAAAGAAGATCAGAACAAAATAATTATAACTCATAAAATTGTGAGATATAGATAACAAATTGCCATTTATTTTGTTTACAAGAAAAATTTTATCTGTAGCCCATAAGAAAGGGAAATTGCCCAGGAAATTTTCTTTGAGCATCAACTAAAATTTAAAGAGGATTTTAATTATTTTCAATGTTTTGTTTCTTAATTAGGTTGCATATTTGGGAAGAATCATTGCTATTTATTTAAGATAATCCTTTATAAAATGTATAATTTTAATATCTTTTAAGTAGTTGTACAAAGGAGTTGCTATTCAGCAAAGCGGTTTTTGAACACAGTGTACCTTCAACATTGTCACTACCTCCTTTATTCCCCCATCCTTCCCAACTCCACCTCTTCCCTCAATTTTTTAAAAAAATTATCTGATATGAATTGAATTTTAAGATTATCTATGCCCTTTCCTCTCTTCAATTTTTTTTTTTTTTTTTTTTTGGCCAGTACTGGGCCTTGGACTCAGGGCCTCAGCACCATCCCTGGCTTCTTCCCTCTCAAGGCTAGCACTCTGCCACCTGAGCCACAGCGCCCCTTCTGGCCGATTTCCATATATGTGGTGCTGGGGAATCGAACCAAGAGCTTCATGTGTAGGAGGCAAGCACTCTTGCCACTAGGCCATATTCCCAGCCCTCAAATAATATTTTAAAGCCTTAGTTTATTTGGACTAGTTTGGATGGATAAGTAGAAGAAAGAGGAAGACTTTCAAAGAATATTACACTGGATGAATTCTAGAAATCAAGACCACCTGGGAAGATATACATTTGCAGGTGGTAGAACCCACTGAACAGCACAACCAGAAAGCAATTACACAAAGAAGAGGAGATATTCCTTACTGTCTTACTCTTACTTGGGAAGGAAGATGGGGGATAATATATAATTACTGCTTAATAGAGTAATACTAATGTCCCTTGGGATCGCATAAAATTCCTTTCCTTAGCCCTCAGATACTTGAGACTTCAGATTAATTGAATGGGTTCTCAGAAACAATCTTATCCTTCCCTAAATAAGAAGTTCTGTTGAATGAATTAAACAATGTCCTAAGTGACACACATCTGTCATGATATTTTCTGAATGAGCCAATGTAGACCCAAACCTGAGGAAAGATATCACACAGTCATTTTACTAATCTTCCATGAAACAAATGAGTTTATGTCTCCAGCTCCACATTATAATTACTGGTTCTCCTCTTGAAGTATATGTGTTTCATAAATGTCTCCACTTAAATTGATGTACGGTATTTGAGACTTAGCTCATAAAATAAAGCTCCTGCTCCTTACACTAATCTAACAATTCTAATATACTTGTTAACTTGTAAGAGTTATCACGAACTTCTAGAACCAAGTTCTCTTTGAAAATGTTCTTGGTTCAAAAGGCACCTCTGATGTTAAAGCCAGTACCCTTCAAAAGGTAAAACAATTTGTTATCTCTCACAAGAACTCTGAGTATCTTCTAAGTCAGTAGACAATTGGAGAGAGATGCTAGCAATGAGGAAATCAGAGTTAGATTAGAAAACTTTGACCGTAACAAGGGAAGCCAGCAATTGGTACAAGCTAACAAATACAGTCAAGGTTCCAGATGAAATGGGAAATGGGACATTTTGAAGCATTAGGAAAATTTCTAGTCATGACAACACCCCTTTACTTTGATATGTCATTGACTAGTATTGTGCTATAAAACACAAGAGAAAAATTATCATTTTTCTGCTTTCAACAAACTGACTCAAATGAAAAATATTGTGGAAATAGCTTGTAAATTTTACATTTAATAAATCCAGTATAGGGGCTGGGGATATGGCCTAGTGGCAAGAGTGCTCGCCTCGTATACAGGAAGCCCTGGGTTCGATTCCCCAGCACCACATATACAGAGAATGGCCAGAAGTGGCGCTGTGGCTCAAGTGACAGAGTGCTAGTCTTGAGCAGAAGGAAGCCAGGGACAGTGCTCAGGCCCTGAGTCCAGGGCCCAGGACTGGCAAAAAAAAAAAAAAAAAAAAAAAAATCCAGTATATATTAGAATGTTTTCAGATAGCAATACAGCCCATTTGAAGATCTGATTTGATGTTAAGGAAATTTGGAAGAGCAACATCTTACCAATTCTTCAGAGGATAAACCAGGAAAATCATCAAAATGGAAGCTTGTTAGTGACCATCTAATGTCATCGATTGTACAAAGTCTACTTTAGTTATATACTGTGGTGTATTAACTTGTATAATAAAAATATACAGCCTTTTAAGGTAATTTATATGCAAAACAAACTTTATCTTTGTTAATATATATCCTTTAAAGTCACCTCTTTCTCTTAACATTATTCAGTTTTTGTATTTATTTTTCTATTTTTGTGAACCCAGCATTCATGTGTTATGGTAGAGTTCTATATGCCCTACAAAAATGAGCAGAGTCAAATCCTGAAAAAAATTCATTATGACCTCAGGCTTGTAAATGTTAGGATATGGAAGAAAAACAAGACAAGTATCAAGATCTCTGTCCTAGAAGCTTCCGGCTTATGCCACAATAGTTTATGATAAAGTTAAATAGCTTTAATACCAGTTCCATAATGATTCAAAGAGAGGACAGTGGACACAATGAGAAGTTAATCTGGGGAGAAGCCTAAAATATAAAATATGAGTTAATTCTTGAAGTATGGATGTATGCTTTGTGTGCAGTAGAAAAGCCAGGAACAGGGATTTAGACAGAAGAAATATTCTGGGAAGAGCATGGAGGACAGGAATGAGAACAAAAAGATATTTAGAGAAGAGTGTATTAGAAAGTTTGATAAGATAAGCAATAGATATAATGGAGCTATTTCTTTGAGACTACAGCAGCTATGTCTTAGTATATCCAGAGAACAGACTACGCGGGATCAATGTGTAGACAATTTGTGTGGTCCACATATGTAAGTAAAATTTGTTAGCCTGCTAAGTAAGAGCTGAATAATAACGTCTACTGCATTGTCAGTAACTAAAACTTACCGGCAGCTATCTTTTGAATTTGCTTTTAGTAAAAGCCTTAAGTGAATCAAAAGAATGCTACAAAACCACACAAAAACATTCATATACATACACATATAGGCCATATATGTACACATCCATATGCATGCAATACACAACACACTCACACCCTTAAACTACAGTGTTTCACCAGAAAAAAAAAGATGTATGATCCCTTATATAAAGTAGAAAAAATTGTTCTTCATAAAAATATCTCCAATTCTACTTTTCTTTCAATGTTCATGCATGGATGAGGAAAATAAAAGAATGAATTTTCAAAAAGCTCATCTTAAAATATTTTTTTGAAAAAACATCACTCACTGCAGCAAATCATAACGAGGCGTACCCAGCAAATGCTGCACAGTTAATGTTGCTCATGGACCCCTGTGGAGCGGAAGGATTTTACTAGAACTGTATGAAGTGCCTTGAAATTAATTTTCCTATAATAGAAACTACTTAAAAGAATTATCTTGCTGTGCAGTAAATCAGTTCATGTGGCAGATTTATGCTTTCATCTGGAATTTTCTTAAAGGGGGCAAAGGCAACAAAGAGATGGTTTGGATGAACTTAAAGTCAGTCTGTCCAAGCCTTGAGTCTTGTTCTTAGGTTGAAAGGACTTCAGAATATTGAAGCCTGAAGAAATGCAATGCTGCTTTGAATAAGTTTCAGGATATTTTCTGAAAACATTTTATGCAAGAAAATAGTTTGAACCCACCAGCATCTTAGACATGAAGTTTCTGAGTCCCTGGGAAGAGAGTAAGGCAGTCAGTGGGGTGCAAGTACACACTCATATATACACATCTACTTATCTGTCTGGGGACACAGCTCAGGTTTAGAAATATGTTCCAATTCTCTCCCAAATAGTCCAGTATTCATATGCATGTATCTGGGATAGGATTTAAACAAACAAAACAAAAGATACTTGTTTCATCAGTAGATGAGGTTCGGAGGCTCTTGAAAGAGTTTTCTCCTCCAGGTATTAACTTGGGAAGCCAGAATGAGGACCTAACATCTCACAATCCCATGATTTCAATAGTGTCAAAGCTACAGAATGGGCAAACAGTGAATGTGGAGACATCACATAGAATGTTTTATGTCCAGAGCGGGAAATAAAGTGCATTGCTTCTGCCATTATCTAAGACTCATCACAAGGTGCTTAGGTAAGTGTAAATGCATGGGTAAATGCAATTTTATATTTATTTCTAAGGAAAAGATACAGTATTGCTGAGTTTCCAACTCATTGCTGTAACAGAAAAAGATTTTTTTTTTGCTCCTCTACAAGACATCATAGCAGTATTTATGCTTACCTCGGTAGTCTGTATTCTGGCCACAGGGAAGATTCTAAGGATAAAGAGCATGCATTAGGTTTCCAGGAGACATTTGCATTTTAGTGAATGCATAGAGCTAGTATGTTGTGAGGGACAGAATGGTCACATTCATTATTTAAAATAAATGGAGAGATTGTTCCAGAGCAAAATATGAGCTGAAATATAGCAGACTGACTATGACAATGATGACAGAACTGTGAGGTGAAGGATGTCTGAAAGCAGAAAGAAGAAGGAGCCTTCATAAAGGCAGCCAGGTCTGAGCCAGCATACCAAAGATATAATAGTTATAGGTTATGAGGAAATGGAAATGGTCATTGCAGGAAATAAAAGTTGTTAAATAAGCTTCTGCATGAGGGTTCACAGAAGTCTTTTGAATGGTAAGTGTCATCTCCATTACAGCCAACTTAGGTTCCAGGACATATAGGCAAACAATAGCCTTGTAACTCACAGAATGTCAAAGGAGAGTTTTAAACTACTCCTCTTCCATCCAGTACATAAACCGACACCATTCACATATTGACTTCAGTTCAAAAAAGAAATGAGTTGTGTGTGTGTGTGTGTGTGTGTGTGTGTGTGTGTGTGCATGTGTGTGTGTTATGAGGTATTATTTCATGGCCATGACAAAGCACCATTATTACAAAACAATTGGATAAACACTTGTTTCTCTTGTGTCTTTTCCATAGAGACTTTTTCTTCTTCAGCATGCTTAAACCAAAGTCACAAACAAGTCTCCTAGATCAAGTCTAAAGGTGAGCTCAAATGTCATAGGAAGAGATGAAACTGGTTGGGCTACTGCTTACCAGGTCCCCTAAGAACAAAATAAGCAATACAAAGCTGCAGATCAGGAATCTTCTTCAAAGTTAATTCCTGGGGATGCTGACCATCTTGCTTGCTGCCCTTCATCAACTTCTCAACTCATTTTTAGTTAAGGATTTTTTATGAGCTGAAACATCTCTCACTTGATTATACTTTCTTATATAATGAATCATTTTTAGGGATGTTTTATGCAAGCATTGAACAATTGAAATTCACAATAGAAATGTTTCTACTTCCTTTGGTTATAGTAATAGGGTCCATATGTAATGAATATGTGATATCAGCCTGCCAGATTGAAATCATGACCCATAATGCTAATGTCTGCAATACATCTTGCTTTTACTTAAAGAAGCTGTTGGTCAGGCAGGCTTTGACATAAGCATCACCTTGTTTTTTAAAGGTAAGATAGTTGTACTTGGGCTGAGAATATGGCCTAGTGGAAAAAGTGCTTGCCTTGTATACGTGAAGCCTTGGGTTCAATTCCCCAGCACCACATGTATAGAAAATGGCCAGAAGTGGCACTGTGGCTCAAGAGATAGGGTGCTAGCCTTGAGCAAAAAGAAGCCAGGGACAGTGCTCAGGCTCTGAGTCCAAGGCCCACAACTGCCAACAACAACAACAAAAGATATTTGTACTCATTCTAGAATCTAACCCCCAAAAATTAATTGCACATACCTGATCAGAGGCCAATTATACCTCTAGTCCTCTTAGCACTTTCTTCATCACTCTAGAAAGACATGCTTCAAAAGATGGGGTAATAAGCCTTTAGAAGTTATGTATTTGGAGTCCTAGCTAGAATGCCTCCACTGAACTTAAAATATATTCAGATATTCCTTTATTTCTAAGCTTTTTCCCTATTCTATATTTGTACTTCTTATTTACAGTTATATTTTTAGTTACAAATATTTTAATTTGAGCATCTTATGTTCATCACAACAGGCTAAAAAGCCAAATGTCAATGTTTGGTTTAAAAGGTCAAGAAAAAGTAAAGATATATTTGAGATTTTTTTTCATTAAAAGAAAATGTGGGGACTGGGAATGTGGCTTAGCAGTAGAATGCCTGCCTAGCCTGTAGGAAACTCTGGGTTCAATTCCTTAATACCACATAAACAGAAAAAAAGCCAGAAGTGGCACTGTGGATCTAGTGGTGAGGAAAAACAAAAACAAAAAAAAAAAAAGGGAAAGTGCTCAGGCTCTGAATCCAAGCCCCAAGACTGGCAAAAAAAAAAAAAAAAAGGAAGGAAGAGTAGGGGAAAGAGGAAGAGGGGAAGGGGAGGGGCAGAGGGAACACAACTATGTTCATTGCAGCACAATTTGTCACAGCTAGAATATGGAACCACCAACCCAGATGCCCCTCAGTAGACAAATGGATCAGGAAAATGTGGTACATATACACAATGGAATTTTATGCCTCTATCAGAAAGAATGACATTGCCCCATTTGTAAGGAAATGGAAGGACTTGGGAAAAAATTATACTAAGTGAAGTGAGCCAGACCCAAAGGAACATGGTCTCTATGGTCTCCCTTATTGGGAATAATTAGCACAGGTTTAGGCTAGTCACAGCAGTGGATCACAAGAGCCCAATAGCTATACCCTTATGAACACATAAGATGATGCTAAGTGAAATGAACACCATGTTATGGAAACAATTGTTATATCACAGTTGTAAATACTTTCAATGTGTCATATGTAACTGAATTCTCTATTATTGATGATGTTCTTGTATCACCTTCCTGTGGTTGAACCTACAATATCTCTGTAATCTTATCCGAGTATATTGGAAACCATGTATACTGGTATTAGAACTAGGAAATTGAAAGGGAATACCAAAATTGAGAGACACAGGGTAAAAAAAGAAAAACAACTGCAAAAGCAATACTTGCAAAACTGTTTGGTGTGAGTGAACTGAACACTTCGGGGGGGAGGGGGAAGGGAAAGGGGGAGGAGGGCGGGGGGTATGAGGGACAAGGTAACAAACAGTACAAGTAATGTATCCAATGCCTAACATATGAAACTGTAAACTCTCTGTACATCAGTTTGATAATAAAAAAAATTGAAAAAAAAAAAAAAAAGGAAGAGGAGGGGGAAGAGGAAGAGGGGAAGGGGAGGGGTAGGGGGAGGGGAGGGGCAGGGGGAGGAGCAGAAAGATGACAATGACAAAGAAGAAGAACAAGAATATGCTATGCACACTTTATAATCAGAGATCCAGTGCTTGTCCTTATAAATCCTGGAGCAGAATAATTATGAAATCTATTACTTAGGTTCTGTTCAAACCTCTATTCTCAAAACTTAGTGTTTCCAGTCAACTAAAACCTTCTGCGGATTTGAAGAGTTAGCATGTGAAAATATTTGCTGAACCTGTTTCCCTGATGGGAAATGCAATCCTCCAGAATGAAATGTATTTGTGACACATAAACACATTTTCATTATCTGTAGCTTATAATTTAAGCAAAGTTTCTTGCTTTGACAAACATCTGATTCACTTTGGAAATACAAGTGAAGTACATTTTTTTGGTATTCATTAATTGTGAATCCCTTCTGTAAACATTACCTAACAATTTGCAGTTGAATCTTAAAGTAAATCTCTCTCCCTAAAAGATACTCCTCAGTTTTCAGACTTCAAGACTCCACATTCAGAGTGGGCTATAATCTTGGCAAGATGCCTTTTTCCCCATCAAAATCCATAATTTCTCCTTAGGGAGGAATTTGTCAAAGGAGGAATTTATAAAGTCACCATCTTCACAAAGGCCCTAGAGAGGGAATTTAGCTGATGGGTTATAAAGACCTCCAAAGGTGAAAAATGGGGCAGGATAGTCATTGGTGCCAGAGGGTCTTACTTGGTAGTGTTGGGGAGTGTTCTGTGAATTCAATAGGAAGGATGCTTGAAGTTTTCTGAATTATAAGCTACCATATGTGAAGTCGAAACAGCAGTTAATTAGATGAGATATCCTGATAATGACACTCTTTACTTGAATTACTTTATATTTGAAATTACAAATTATTTTAAAGCGGAAGAATGATATGAAACCTTAAAAGTGACCAAGGAAAATAATTAAAAGCCTACTCAAAGATATTGCAGGTCTTTGTAATGATGGAGACCCTCATTTCTGGAGAGAAGAAACGATTGCTAGAAGTTCTAAACTGAAACACATCTAGAGGATATTATTTTAGTCTCAGAAAAACTGCTGTGTCAGATTTGCTCATGGACTTCTCACCAAAAGTAATTCTATTGTTTTAACCTTTCTTTGGATATAGACATCCTCAAAATATTAGGAAGTGTGTATAGAGAATTCTTGTTGTTCTGTAGAAATGTATATGTATCACAGGTGATTTTCCAATGAATAAATTGCAATTAAATAATAAGAATATTTTAGGTTTTGATGGGAGATATTTATGTATGGCCTTGTATAAATTGGTAACATGACATTTTAATGGGAGGATTATGTAAATAAGTTAATCATTTATAAATGAATAAATACTGTTACTTTACTCTTTCTTTGGAGTACCAGTTAACAATTTTGATACATTATCCTACTAAACGCATTCTCTCTCCAAGCCCATTAAAAAATAGATGGATCCCTAAGGTAGGCTATTTTCTCTATGTCACAAGAAAAAAAAAATTTTTAATATTGTCATAATCCACATGATGCAGCCTTAACCTTCATTGTCTTTCCTCCAATCTCTTCCTCTTTTAATGAATTGTATTGGCAGCAGCTATGTATTTTTAATATAACACTTAAATTTTGGTTATGAAATTCCAAGATTATTTTAATTACAGAGTATAAACTATTGAATTATTAACATGACATTTTGATTTCCACATTCTATCCAATCAGTCTTCTCTTTTATATTTCCACTCCCCTCCTCAGGGGACAAGTCAAATCGATTTATACTCCAACAAGCTCTCCATTAGGATATTCTTCTTTCTCTTCCCCTATCTACTTAAATGAATACAATTTTTTTCAAATATTCTGTTAAGGGACATATGAAGAGTTCCCATTAGTTCTGTTGTGATACTTAAGATATCTTTATCTCTGTGTCTCTTTCTGTATTTCTGAGTGTGTATCTCTGTGTCTCTCTATTCTGTCTTTGTCTCTGATCTATGTTTCTCTGTCTCTCTGTCTGTCTCTCTGTGTCTCTGTGTCTGTCTGTCTGTCTGTCTGTCTCTCTCTCTCTCTCTCTCTCTCACTCTCTCTCTCTCTTTCTCTCCCCCTCAATATTTCTCAGGATCATCATACACAGATTTCTTCTATTCATGTTTAATTATCTTATGTTATAATTTGTTTCCTAATTTAATGGTGAGCAAGTTCAACTAAGAATTATTACCTTCTGGCCTTCTTTCCTTTCTGTTTTTCATTCACAACTATAAAGTGTTTATAGGTGATTTACACTAAAAAATCTGAACATTGATTATTATGTTTTAGGGAACCATATTTTCAGCATGGCTTTTCTTGTGGGCTATTTACTTCCAAATCATTGTAAAAAAAAATAGGAGTTTTAAGTGATCCCAATTTGTTGATTTATATACGGATATAATTGTTTTATTCTTTTTTTTTCCTTTTAAGCCTAATTTTTAAAATGGTAATTATTCCTTAGTATTGATCAGAATGTCATTTTGAATAAAACATATTCATATTGCTTAGGGTCCTCTGAGATATCAAGACAAAAATAATAATGTAGATGTAAAGTATGTGCTGTTATGGACATGAGCCATCTCTTGGCTCAAGTTTCAAATATTCCTTTATTGGAATTACAAATTTGATTCCAGCTAGAACACCTTTCTTACAATAGACATAGCTAAATAGGTTTCTTCTGATATTCTAGCTGCAGTTGTTTTGGTTAAATTGTAATAAATTAAATCATTGTTTCTTCTTTGCCCCTTTCAACTGACAATAGCAAAGACTTACAGGTTCATGGTACAACAGAAACTTATGTACAAGCTTCTGCCTGTGTCATGTACATTTTACACTGAATCCATGGAACATCTTTTTACTCTCAGTGGGGGAACCAGTATAGTTACATTTAGTTAGATTTCCAGTGTATTTGTTGCCATGCCAGTGAAATAAGTACCCCCAGGGAGACAGGTTTTCCCTCCAGCTGTGTTCCTTTCAAACTTTAATTTTACAAGTTGAAAACACATAACTACTAGTTGTCCCATACCTCACTACACTGGCCTAATAGTAAACAAGCATTGTACAGAACATAAATATTTGATACCCACTCTTAAATGAAAAAATATGTATTCTATAATGAATACTTAATTAGGACTGAAAACTGAATATAAGGAATGGAGCCCCTACTGCTTCTGAGACAAAGCAGAGTAAAATGAATTACCGTCATGCAGGGAACAATATTAATAGTGTCCAGTTTTATAAATGAATCCAATTTTAAGCCACTTTAGTTGCTATCATACTGAGAAAGAATGCAACATGTCTAACATATCATTTCCTTTCTGGCAAATGACAGGATTTAAGTTAAAAAAAAAAAAAACAATTTTAAGTTGCTGATGTTTGCCAGCATTAAATATTTCTAATTATTGAACATTCACAGTCAAACATCACTTGCAAAACAAACATCTGTGCTCTTTTCAGTATCAGCATATTGAGAGGAGTCATCTTTCCGCATTTCCCCTCTTACGAAAGAAATAAAGTAGCTTATTGTTTGGGTGACTTTATGACATAGGTAATTGTTGGTTCACTCCCTTGAGTCCATCCTGAGAGTAACAATTGGTGTTTTACTATATGTGGTAACTTAGGTTTATGTGCTATTTGTCATTCAGATTGTTTGCAGGTAGATAAAGTCACCAGGAAGCCAAGTAGCAATCACAAGGGAAGGTGACATCAGATTAGATCATGAAACATCAATTCCAAATGGAAGGGACAGAGAATGTAGAGTTGGTTATTATGATAATGAGGACAATTAGATTATATAAATTGTGCTATGTAAATCAGACTGTATACATTGGATTATCAAATACATTAGAACCATCTAATTTTTTTTTTAAACTCATGATTGTGACATTCAATCTATTCAACTCTCACTGAGGAATTTTCTCTTATATGCTTGGCAATGACTAGTCACTGTTTAAACAGAAAGTTGGGAGATAGTTGCCAACCAACTTCAAGATTTGCAGTCTTTCTAGGCAGATAAGACCAACTCACATGAGAAGTGTTGCTGCTCCATTCCAAATCATATAAGCATCACACATAAGGTGACTGGCAAAGACATGTTAGCAAAGAAGCATCTATCTTATGGCTGAGGGCTAAGACAAGGTGATCACTCAGTTTTAAAGTTTCTGTTGTATAAAACCAGAGAGCAGCCTTAGACCACTATAGAATCTACAGTTTAGCACAATACTTAAGGTCTACTTTTAGAAATATTCTTGCAAGTATTCCTGCAGAACTGCAAGAGAGATGTACTCCCTCCTTGATTATCTACCTCTTTTTCTTAATAACCTCCTTACTATATTCTCTCATGGTAAAACTGAGGCCCATAATACTATATTATTAATAATTATTATTATATGAATCTATATTTATCTGTATGTAAAGTTATCAATGTAAAAATTAGATCAAGCTGGGCAACAGAGGCTCATATTTATAAACCTAGATACTCAGGAGACTGACATCTGAGGACATGGTTCAAAGCCAGCCAGGCAAGAAAATCCATGAGGCTCTTTTCTCCAATTAATTACCCAAAAAGCAAGAAGTGGAGCTGTGGTTTAAATGGTAGAGCACTTTGCCTTAAATAGAAAAGCTCAGAGACAATCAGGCCATGAATAGAAGTTCTAAGACCAGTGCGCACACACACACACTCGCACGCACACACACACACACACACACACACATTAGAAGAATTACAAGTTTAAGACACATACTCAATCAAGCCACCATTAAAAAGTTCCTTCTCACAGAGGTTTCCCTCATATTTTCCTTCATCCTTAACTATCAAGAAGTAAATCTATACAACCTGTGTTTCTTTGGGTTTCTTAATTTGCTTATGATTGCTAGAATGTGTCTATAAATCTACAACTAAACAGATTAGATGGTAAAAGAAAAACAGCACTATGACATGGTAAGTTATACAGGTCACTAGATACTCACACAGAGTGACATCAAAGGAGAATATCCTTAGGAGAGGATCACATAGTCATAATAAATATGTACATCTGAACATATAAAATGATTTTTATTGGAATGAATTCCAGGAAATGGAAACAAGAGAATATTCTCTCTTCGTTGCTATTTTTTAATTTTCATTTCTTTTTGTATTGTTTGTTTATTCATCTGTCTTTGGCAGAGTAAAAGAGGGGCACAGAAATGGTAGGACAAAGGGTGAACAAATCCAACAGTGAGTACTGGCAATAGGAAGTCCTCAAGTTTATTAGACTACCCAAATCCAAGACAGTTGTTTAAATTGTCTATAACTTTTGAATTATTCAAGGAACTCTCAGGCAAAATGTAAGGAAGGAGAGATGATAATCACAATTCCCATGTTGCAAAGACAATGCCAGTTTCAAGTTCCATTCTATTTGTGATTATTTGTTATTTACACTAAGTCCATAGAACAAGAAGAATTTTTGTAAAATTCCACTTTAACATTAAGGAAACTAAAGTGCAAAATTATGAAGCAATTTACCAAGGTCATGCATCCTGGAAATGATTGATTGATTAATCTTTTGAACCCAAAAAGTATGACTTTTGAGAACTTGTTTATAATTGCTATATTTCCCAATGTATAGGAATTTTCTCTTTAGAAGCTAAGAACAATACATACAGGAGAATCTTACATTTTTTTCAGTTCTCCAATGCTTCATGATTTCCCAAAACATGTACATACAAAAGAGAAAGTATCTCCCCCAAATGCTGACAGACTCTGCCCCTCACTGCAGATGAGTTCCAGCGGGAGCAAGCCAGTCTGGATAAGATGGTAATCACACAGATATGTCTTGTTTGTAGGAAAGGCACAGTGTCAGGAGAAGAGAATGGATGCTTTCCATCCATGGGCGACACCCCTTCCACTCCATGATATACGGATGCCAAAGACACCGTACATCATGGTGACATGCACTTAAACTTAAAGCCAGTCCAAGTGCTTCTGTGTTCTCTGGGGGAGCTGCCATAAGGTTTGATCTATGGAAAAGGCCCAGGGCTGCTCTCTACTTGGGTTTATTCTGTTTACAGCAATCCTCCAAATTCAACAGTTGCCTTCACTATAGAGAGGCTTTTTCTTGGGGTTGGGGGGAGATAAAAGTAAGTGATATGCATCAGAAAAGCAGGAAATTGAAAAAAGAGAAAGAAATAGAATTCTTTTTGTCTAAAATAAATCAATATATTGTAACAAAGAATTAGATTGGGAATTAGAACATAACCTAATGGCTTGTAGTGATTTCCCAAATCTGTGATCTTCATTGCTTTTTCTTTTTATACTCTGAGTTTCTGCTTTTTGTTTTTGTTTTTTTTCCTATATAAAGTAAAATAGTAGAATTAGATATGTTGGTTAAGTTTGCTTAAAGTTGTTTAAGAAACAAAAGTATTGTTACTAAACTTCAGAGTCCACTGTCTATCCTTAGTAATATTTTTTCTATCTTGTTCAGACAGCGGAAAGTTGCTCAGAGAATTTGTTGAGTTAAAAGACAGGGAGTTCACCTATGCCGTTACACTGAAAGCAGGAGATAGAAGATCCTGGCCTTCAGTCAGAAATGCGCATTTGATGAATTTGTCTCAATTTTTCATTAGACTTACCAGAGTTATTTTTTATGAAAAGCCAACAAACAAACCAGAGTTTCCTATATTGTGCTTAAACACAGTTATAAAAATGAAGTTTTTGTCATTCCCCAGTGATGGCCTGGAGCCATTGTTATAGTCATCAGGGATTGATCATTATTGCTCTGCCTGAGATATTACTGAAAAAAGCAAAAACATAATTTTTCACTAGTCAGTCCAATAAAAATGCTAGAGCTTTAGCTTTTAAAAATTATACTTTTAAGTCATAGTTTTCACTAGAGAAGAATGCAATTAAAATAGCTGTTCATCTTGCCAGTACTACTTTATAAAGGGGGGTAGACAAATGAAAAATAGAGCAGAGAACAAATATGGTCAGAATACACAATGTACTTATGTGATAAAGGAAGTGAGAAACAGAAAATATTTCTGAGGAAAGGGGAAAATGGGATTAGAGAGAATAATGGAAAGTGATTCTAATCAAGATGCACTGGACACATAAATCAACATATTAAGGAATAACCATTTAGAGCTTAGAAAATAAAAAGGATATAGTTTAAAATACAATTTTGCCTTATCAGTAATACATCTGATAAAGGACTAATATGCAAAATACACAAGGGGCGCCAGAAATTAATTTCTCAAAATGCTAATAAACAAATCAAAAGTGGTCTAAAAGCTAAAAAGAGACTTCTCAGAAAGCGAAGTAAAATATGACAAACACATGAAGAAATGTTCAACATCCGTGGCCATAAATCAAAACAACTTTGAGATTCCATTTCACACCAGTTAGATTCACCAACATTGAGAATTCTAACAATAAAAAAAAAATGCTCATGGGAATGTGGAAAAGGAACTCTATTGTACTCTTGGTGAGAATGTATAAACTAGTTCAATCATTCTGGATTGCAGAAAAGAAAAAAAAACAACAACTAAAAATAGAACTTCCCTATTCCACTCTTGGGCATCATCACAGATCAATCAGGATACAGTAAAGACACTTGAACATCTATGTCCAATGATGCACTATTCACAAAAGCCAAGTTATGGAAACAACCCAGAAGACAATAGATGAATATAACAAAAGGAAAATAAGGTAGTACATATGCATAACAGATTTTTACTCATCCATTAGAAAGGATAACTTTAGGGCTGGGGATATAGCCTAGTGGCAAGAGTGCCTGCCTCGGATACACGAGGCCCTAGGTTCGATTCCCCAGCACCACATATACAGAAAACGGCCAGAAGAGGCGCTGTGGCTCAAGTGGCGGAGTGCTAGCCTTGAGCGGGAAGAAGCCAGGGACAGTAATCAGGCCCGGAGTCCAAGGCCCAGGACTGGCCAAAAAAAAAAAAAAAAAAAAAAAAAAAAAAAAAAAAAAAGAAAGGATAACTTTATATCATTTAGAGGGAAATAGATGGTACAACAACACATCATGTTAAGTGAGGTAAGCCAAGCTCAGAGAGACAAATGGTGCATATTTTCTCTCACAGTTTGAAGCTAGATCTAAAATACAACTGGAGATGATAGCTTATGCAGGGGCCTATGAATTTACATACTAACCAAGTACAACTTAGGGGAGGAGCCAGATGGCATAATGCCTCTCAACATCTAATGTACTATTTATCAAAATGAACACTAGGAAATGGAAACATGCTTTTTATGTTATTGTTGGTGTTCTTTGTTATTGGTATTGTATTTTAGGAGGCAAAACAGGCATGCAGAGTGGACAGGGTGGTAGGGTGAACAATTATAGTCATGGTATTCAACATGCATTATGTAAAAAATGATCTATGCATCTTTTGTGCAAGGACAAGATAGGGAATTTAAGGAAAATCGAATGAAAAGTTCATATTGCCGAAGAAGATTTGTGCTTTATACCTACCACATGGAATTACAAACCCTCTGTACAATTATTAGTAATAACAATAAACATGTCTGTAAAAATTAATTTTCATGTTTTTATTATAAAATCGAGTTCAATTTTCTAAGGTGGGAATATTTTTTAATCAAATTTAAAATTTCAACCAATATATGACAATGTCTTTCTTCATATCATTTCCACAATAAGATGGATGTTTAAAATGAAACTTTTGATGGCTTTTCATATATTTTATTGACTACTAAACTACTATTACTCCAGGATCTTAATCACCATCTCCAGTGTTCTTAAAACAGCTAGTAGCTTCAGAATTGCATCTTGATGTTTGTATTTTATCTACAAAAAGACTAATTTAGTAAGGACATTTGTACTATTTATGCTTTGAAGGTCCTATTTAAAATGTTTTAAATCAACATTGTAATGTAAGACATTAAGAAAATTTAAAAGCCTAGTAGCAACCATATATAAATAAATAAATCCCATTAATGCTATTATACGTATATTATATGTATATTATACGTATATTATATGTATATATACATATATACATATATATATACACCAAGTACATACAAAACCCACTTTCAACGTGCAACTGATATCAAATTATGAATTAGACTCATTACAATCATCTTTCCAAAGTTCTCAGAATGTAATGTACATTTGCATGGTCAGTAGCCTATATGGCCACCTTATTGGGAAGAACACTAAGGCTTGAAAGGATAACTTTCTAATGATAAGAATGTTAATTTCTCATTTTAAGACTAAATTTAAAAGTTATGTTTTGGTTGACCTACTCATTTTTACATTTTGGCTCAGTTTTATGATTTCATTGACACCATAGAGATTTTAGTCATACTTTCCTTAGTGTGAATAGCTCTGTGGCTGTCTTTGTTGATTGTTTTCCTCTTACTTGATCAAAATTCTCCAACAATATTAGATACTAATAATATTTTTATAGAAGGAAAGCCATGCACCTAGGATCTTATACCATATTGAATAATAATTCTGCACCAAACACTCACATGCATACATACATATACATCCAACTTTCCATTACTTCCATGAGTAGAACAGTGCCTTATTTTTTTCAGTTTCTCATATTTTAGAATTTCTTCTTTTTTGTTTTTTTTTATTTTTATTATTAAAGTGATGTACAGTGGGGTTACAGTTTCATACTTAAGACAGTGAATACATTTCTTATCCAACTTGTTAACTCCTCCCTCATTTTCCCCCACCTGCCCCCTCTCCATTTCCCACCCCCACTGAGAGTTGTACATTTTACACACTATACTTTTGTAAATACTGCTGTTGAATTGGTTTGTCTTTTATTCTTTGTCTCTCAATTTTGTTATTGCCTTTCCCTTTCCTAGTTCCAATACATGTATATACAGTATCTGGGGTACTAAAATCAGTTATAGTAATAGCAGGAGTAAAACCACAGGAAGTAAATGAGAGGCAAAAAAAAATACAGTTTCATATGGCATGTTGAGAGTAACTACAACAATGATATACTACTTATTTCCATAACGTGCAGATTATTTCACTTAGCATTATCTTATGTGTTCACATGGGCATAGCTATTGAGCTATTGTGATCTTCTGCTATGTCTACCCTAGAGATGTACTAATTATTCCCAATGAGGGAAACCATACTGTCCATGTTTCTTTGGGTCTGGCTCATTTCACTTAGTATGATTTTTTCCAAGCCCTCCAATTTCCTTACAAATGGGGCAGTGTCATTCTTTCTGATAGAGGCATAAAATTCCATTGTTTATATGTACCACATTTTCCTGATCTCTCGTCTGCTGAGGGGCATGTGGGTTGGTTCCATATTTCAGCAATGACAAATTGTGCTGCAATAAACATAGTTGTGCTGGTGGCTTTATTGTGATCTTGCTTGTAATCTTTTGGGTAGATGTCCCAAAGTGGAGCTGCTAGATCATAGGGGAGCTCTATGTTTAGCCTTTTGAGGAATATCCATACAGCTTTCCAGAGTGGCTGAAC
Organism: Perognathus longimembris pacificus; assembly: GCF_023159225.1. Classification (NCBI taxonomy): domain Eukaryota; kingdom Metazoa; phylum Chordata; class Mammalia; order Rodentia; family Heteromyidae; genus Perognathus; species Perognathus longimembris. Next base: position 32,661,982 of record NC_063175.1, on the reverse strand, counting down.
AAGTTTACACTCCCACCAACTGTGTAGTAGGATTCTCTTTGGCCACGTCCCCTCCAGTATCTGTTATTATTAGTTTTCTTGATAATGGGCATACTTATTTGTGTGAGGTGGAACCTCACTGTTGTTGTGATTTGCATTTCTTTTATGGCCAGTGATGTAGAACACTTCTTCATGTGTCTCATGGCCATTCTCATTTCCTCTTCAGAGAAATCTCTTTTTAGGTTTTTAGTCCATTTGTTGAGGGGGCAATTGGTTCTTTGATGATATCTTTTGGAGGAATTTAACTTTTTGAGTTGTACCTGTATTTTAGATATACACCTATGTATATTTTAGATATGAGGCCTTTGTCTGCTGTATGGTCTGTAAAGATTTTCTCCCAATCTGTGAGCTTTCTGTTTATCTTACAAGCTATGTACTTTGCCATGCAGAAGCTCTGCAGTTTGATGCAATCCCATTTAGAACAGTGCTTTCAAATTTTTTCCTTATAGACTTCTCTCAGTTCTGCAGGGGTCCCTGCACCCCTGGTGCTCTCTCAACCAGCGGGAGAGGCGAGGAAGCACACCCCGCCGAGGGTGAACCCAGAATAGGTAACGAGCCTCGAGTCACTCGCAGGCAGCTCAACCTTTCTGCCGCGGTTAAACAGTAAGTAGACTCGGGAGAAGTTCAAGACTGTTCAGTTTAGTGGTGCGGACCGGATCTTAAGTATGGGCAATGTCAGGAAGAGGAGGGTGTAACATACCTAGCCAGGGGCTATGATTGGTGGTCCAAGCTGTCAGTCAAGGTGGGAAAGCCATGGGACTTCCCTAAGGGGAGGCCTATGTACCAGCAGGACGGCAGCCATCTTGCTGCACATGGTCTTAAGGCTGGGAGGCGTGGCCAGCTAGAGCTGCCTTTCCAGTTCCAGACCGGAAGGCAGGCGGGGCTAACTGGGACCCCTCTTCTGGGAGGCGGTACAAACAAGCACGCCCCCAGGGACTGAGGCAGGCTGGGCTCTTCAGGGCCTCACTCCCTTGGCACAATAGCCACACAACTCCACATACCTCCGGGGCATGGACAGGCGGGGCCAGTAGGTGTGCCCCACAAGTTCAAGACACCAGGAAGTATATTCATTATTTGAATGTCCACTATATGAATGGTCTTATGCAGACAGCAGGCAGCAAGGTGAGGATGATTTAATCCTTAGATACTTCATTGAATTGCAGAGTCTGACTTGCAGAGTAATTGCTGAGAAAATAGTAACATTCAATGCTTACCAGCTGAAAAATAGAGAACGTATTAATTAGGAATTGAATTTGGAATATTAGATAAGAATTATGAGGCAAAATTTTGTCAATTTTGTCGGGTACTGATCATCAAATGAACCAATGAATCCTGCTATACTTTATATAATCTTGATGAGACCAAGCTTATATATTTACAAACTAATGAGCTAGAGTTCAAAGAAGTTTAGCAAAATATTTAGATCCAGTTACAGAAGAGATAACAGCAGAAATGCATTGTTCTTGTTTGTAGCCTAGGCATTTGGTTTTTTGTTTGTTATTTTTATTTCTTTATGATACCAGGTCTAGAACTCAGAATCTCTTGCTTGGTCACAACAGAATCCCACATTAGAGCTGTGCTTCTAGTTTTCCATTTTGCTGATAAATTGGAGATGGTATCTGCCAACTATTCTGTCCTGGTTGGGTCCAAAACCAGATCTTCCTGGTCTCAGAATACTAAGCAGCTATGATTATATGGGTAGGTGAGCTAGTCTTATTCTTTATTGAAGCTATATTTCTGGAATCATACCACAAGTATTTGTAGGTGTGGAAATTACTTAGAAATGTAATGAAATGTAAATATTCAATGAGTTTAAGAGAGCACAACTTGTTTTTATCTGTCATTTCTATAAATCATACCCATATAGCCTCTGTTGATCTCTTGATAGAACATTAATTTGGCATTTCTCTCTAAAAACCACCCACCTTTGGCACAATGTTCTCCTAACCTCTAGCCTATCAGAGAAGTTCTCACAGTATATTTTTTACTAGACTTGTGCTTATATCTATCAACAAGTCAGGTGAAAATGATCCTCCCTCCATTATGTTTCTTCTTATGAATTCCAGTCCCAGTGTAGTTTCACTAGTAATGATGAAGAATCGGTTGAAGTTAGAGTTTCACGTTCCAATTACCTTCTGGTAGACTCTATATCCACTTATGTTCACTGTCAGTTGAATCTCTGCCTCCATCAAATGAGTTTGGCTTTCTGAAGGAATTCCTTGTTCTTCTTATTATCAGCGCACCACCAAGAGACCATTACACTAATGGCTAATCTTGATTTTAAAGGTGAATGGTTGCATTCGTTAAGCATGTAGTATAGCAATTGGGGGACTGGTAAGACCCATTTGAAAGTGGAAGGTACCATCTATTAGCCTGGTGACATAGATAAAACAAAAGTATAAGGACAAAATTGGCTTATATAGGTCTACTTTTTCTTTCCTGTAGCGGGGAACAATGGAGCAAACTGATTATGGACTGCAGTCTCTGAAAGTAGGACTCAAAAGAACTCTGCCACTTTAAGTGGATTGGTTCAGGTGTTTTGTCACAATGATAAAAAGTTCACCAACACAACCACATTACACTAGTGTTAGTATGACTACACTTACTCATTGCCTTTTCTATGAGATTTTACTTCCAGTCATGAAAACTATTCGACAATGTTGTAGTTATCACAATACTAGATAGATGTGTCAAAGAGGTAGACAGACCCTAAACCTGACAACTATATGTGTTGATATTTGTATACAAATGTGAACTAGCTTACAGCTAGCTAGTTAATCACATACAGGAATTCTAACCAACAGATTATCACTAGCCTAAAAATAGATCTCTCCTTGCCCTTGACTTCTTCATCTGTCTTAAAACCATATTATCTACAAAGTCACCTATCTCTTGAAGTGGGCTTCTAAATGGTCATTAGACTAGAGTGTCAGCATTGTATGTTACCAGTACAAATGCCACTCAATATGTATTTTCTGAAACAAGACATGGAAATTTTTATGATTTCTAATTGAATGAGACTAGTGTCTGCTGAATTTATCAGTTTACAAAAAAGAAAGTATAAAGAGTTCCCAGCAGTCAGATGTACCTAGATATTTTTTTGGATGGACTATGTCAGACTCAATGCACATGCCCTGTGCCTGGATTTTCCTGTGTGTTCTGTATTTCAGTGAGAGTTATTTTTCCCCCCATACAATTCTCCAAGAAGACAACTGAACGCCATATTTGTGTTTCTCTCTCTTCTTTTCCTTACACTTAGCTGACCATCTCTCCTAAAGATCTGATCTCCTCAATGTCTCACAAATATATTTTATACCATAAACAAGGGGAATGACAGATTTAAGGCAGAAAATAAAGTTTGAAGGAAATATTATGAATGATTTTGGTCACTTACTCATCTATTCATCTTGCCTCAGAATCCCACTATAATGGAATGCTGCCTCTGCAAGAAAAATTCCTGTTTGAGCAATGCCTTTACATCAAGTTTGTAATAATACAAGTGAAAACAGAAACTTTCAAAATCAACTAAGAATTTAACACGCATTTCTATTGCTTCTGAGATTTGTAAAAATGTTTGTAAACAGGAAATTATATAGGGGATTTTGAACCTCAACACAATTAAAGGTTAGTGGGAACCCCTTACATCTCAGAATTTGTATCACAGTCAGAAACACCAAATGGAGACTTTCCTCTCTCGTTATTATTCACTTGGGTTCTAAAGCAGCCCATGGGGCTGAGTAGAGTGCAAAACATAGATGACCTTAGAGGCCATAAATAGTTGAGCTCTATAGACCTTACAACAACTCATGTATCTAGAGAAATGGAAATGGCCTAACAAGCTGATACTAAGAAATTTGAACACCTGCTAGATCTAACAGTCCTGAGAACTTTATTAGTATTACATGCTGCATAGAGTTGCATAAGGCTAGGGTCATATATCATGTCACTATAGCCCGTGGGATAGCTTGCACTACTATAGCAAGAGGCTCTGAATTCTAGATGTGCTAACATTCAACATTCACTCCAGGCTTACTTAATATCTGGAAGTCTGGATCTGTTTTTCTCAACACTGAAAAACAAATGAACTTGAAACACATGCAGCTTTCCCCACTCACCAAAATGTAATGAGTTTCTTAATGAGACCAGGGCCTGCTGTCCATTGAAGAGTGTACTAAGAGAAGGTCATTCAGGCCTTGCAGTCAGAGAAGATAAACACTAACAAGACTCCTTGTTACTTCTAGGCAGTGCTCCTCAAGAGAATATGAACTGATTCCAGGATCTTTTATGAATAACAGAGCCTTCCTTTTGCCCAGTACTGGGATTCATCAGTTCTACTGTTAGTAGAAACAAGTATCTTCCATACTTGTACTTCACAGCTTCTGACAGCAGCTTTTATGAGAGAGCCTGTAAATTAGACTCAAACTTGGAGGATCTATCCAAGTCACCATATTTACCTCTCTGGCAATATGTGACCTGACATTGTTCAAAAAGAAATGTACTCTTTATCTGATTTATGTAACTGTACCACCTCTACACATCACTGTTAGAATAACAAATTTTAAAATGCATGAAAGAGAAAAGAGATGATCACGTAATAAATAAATAAATAAATCTTGAAATGGCCAAACCAACTGAAGAGAGCTACCAAAGGCAGTTATTATTTTGGTAGTTTTGTCCTGGCTGTAAACATCTTGACAAATTCCAAACTACATCTGGGAAATTCCATCACAATGAAGTTAAATTATGTTTTTAAGCACACACATATAACAATAGCAACAATAAAACCAAACCCAAAATAAACAAACAAACAAACAAACAAAAACTTCTATGATTGTAACTGAAACCATAGGTCAGGACTGCAGACATGGCTCAAGGGGATCACAGTCAACACTTTCAGAATCCATAATTTCTTTCAGAACCTACCATTTCTTTATCCTGAGCTCACAAAGAGTTGAGCTGAGAAGACAGGTGGCCAGTGGAGACTCTCTTATTTGTGCAATCCAAACCTCTACAAGTTTAAGCCCACCAATGAGCTACTATTTGCTTAGTAGAAGCAAAAAAGTAGGAGGGATCAACAGGTAATATCTTTAGCAGAGGCACCCACTTAACACACAGATAAATAACAAAATAGACTTTTAGGAATTTGGGGGAAAGAAGTTGGCAATGTTGCATCAAGCAGCTACTTGGAGAAAGTCAGGAGAAACATACCCAGCACCAAATCCTACCTTGTTTATGCCTATGGGGTGATTACCAATGGTAGATAAGCATGGCACAAAAACAGCCCCAGAAGTCAAACTCCCTACAGGAAACAGCGTTCTAGGATGGAAAATGGACCACTATAAGAACCCTGGTTCCTGGCACTTGGAAACAGACTTTTCTTCATATTCTACTAATGTGGACCAAGAGCTAAATCTACATATTTGTATTTCCTGGCTTTTGTTTCATCTTTTATGTAAGTTCTAACATTACTACAGGCAGCATAGAGACAGTTTGCGGATCTCTCTCTGTCTCTCTGTCTCTGTCTGTCTGTCTGTCTCTCTCTCTCTCTCTTTGAATTTGACCAAAATTGAAAGTTATCTTTTTGATTTTGATATTACATTATGTTTATGTTCTTTTAATGGAGGCAAGCATTCAGACTCAGAGTTAGACCATATGGCCGGGAGCTATGGTAAAAAGAGGAGCCAAAAACCAATAGCACTACCCAACATGACTTTTGTGTAAGAAACCAAGTAAGATTATCATTTTCTCTATTACCTTTCTCGTGCTATAATCTGGTGCTAAGTTTCCATTTTCAGGTCCTGTGATCTTACAATTGCTTTTAACTTTATGTATTCTTTTTTTTTTTAAAAAAAAACAATCCTAGTGATCATCTATTTTTCATGTTTTTCTCTATTCATCAAATGTGTTTTCTGATGTCTTATTAAAGTCACTCAAATTGAAGTAATAAGAATTTTCTTTTATTTAGGAGAAGCAATTTCTATATCCTTAAAATGAAAATCAGTCCCAAACAGTACAAGAAATGTATCCAATGACTAACGTATAAAACTGTAACCTCTCTGTACATCACTTTGACAATAAATAAGAAAAAACAACAACAAAGAGTAAACAAAAAATCAGTCCCTTCACTATACTGCCCACCATACATATTGTTTTGAATTCTGGCTTTTCTGGGTTTTGTATTGCTCTAAGGGAGCAGTTATCTACAGAGCCCTAAACAAACTCTTGGAACACAAGGATAAGCTTTTTTGTTAATCTCCTTCTGTCCTGTAGGTTTAGTTATTGAATTGCAGTGAGTCGTTTTGAATGCATGTACTGTTCCCCATAACTGTTTATTTTTAAGTCACATCTTTTGATTTTCATTGATAGAAATCAGTGCTTGGGTCTTTCAATTCTCCACCCAACAGTGGAGTGGAGTGATTTCTCATAGTTCCTGGTTAGAGACTTGGAATCATAGATGGAAAAATCAGAAGTCATTCTCTTATGTTAACAGCCTTTGTTCTGAGATTAGACTGCGTGAAATGGAGGATTTGGGTCATTGAATAGATGTGACAAATATCAGAATAAAATAAACAGATTCCAGTCTTCTCATATCAAACCTTCTATGCAAAGGAAATGCTTGGCATGGTTTCTGTAGACATCCAGATATATCCTGATTAATCCTTCAGTGTGCAGGCCTCAGGGATGCCCCAAAACATCTTGCCTAGGGAACTTCTATCACCTCACATCTTCATTAGGGGTGATATAATCTATACATTGCTGATTCATTTAACCTTATCCCATCAAATTGTTATTTGGAGAGAACTGAACTCTGAGCCATTTTAACAAGGCATTTTCATTTCTGTTTCTCTGTGCAAAAAAAAGAATGCAACAGACTAATATAAACTTTCTTTAACTGTCTGCTAAGTAGAGATGTGCTTCAGAACCAGATACTATGTTTCAGTGGAAAGACATTCCTTATTCTCCAAAATTGCTTGATATGCGATTTTAAAAAATGAAACAAGAAAGCATTACTTTTACATAAACAACAGCAGATGGTCCGGGCTGTGTTACATCTGTATTCTCTATTGGACCCTTGGTCAGAAAGTTTGAACAGTGTTCCCAGAGGTTGATATAAAACCACAGTTTTGCTTCGATATAATTCTCTTTCTTTTTCTCCCTCTCTTGCTTGTTCTCACACTCACTTTCTCTTTTTCACCAGCCATGACCAAGGAAAAACAGATCTGTAGGTATTGCATACCAGTACAGGTCTAACAAAAATGAGTTGAGAATACAGTCTCAGCCTCATAGACTCTCTCATTCCCAGAAGATAATCTCCATGATTGCCTTTGACCAGGGAGTTGTCAAATAGAGACACAGATGCAAGGATAGAAAAATGGCATTCCTTATTTTTCCCCACTATTTTTTTTTTACAAATTCTTGGAACAAGTTAGCTACATCCCCTTGACTATTTTAGCATCTATGGGGACCCTGATTTAATGATATGAAATATTTTGGTAAATAAGAATTAATAACTCTTTTACTAGACTATGAGTTGACTTCTTAACCCTAGAACACTATCAAGATAGGACTGACTCTTGGTGTATATCCATGACCCAGTTAACAAAGAAAAAAGGGAAGGAAGAAAAGGATGAGTTCTCAATAAGGAGAAACTTTCTCTCCCTGTGCAAAAGACCTAAAGAGAGAATTCTGAGTAATTAAAAGTTTGGAAATAATGTTTGAAGAAAACTACTGTAAATGAACCGAACCTTCTGGAAAATCCAATGGACCTAGTAAGCCTGTGATTAGAGTGTAAAGACTGTAAAACAATTGGTTTCCTTCAGGCCCATTTCTAGTGACTTCTAGACAAAATCAATGTCACATTTTCTCTCCTGCCCTTGTTTCCACAACTGTCCCTCATTAACAGGCAAAAACAGGATAAAAGTATCTACTTCATTTTGTAAGTTATGACCTATTAGCTTTATCCATGTAGATATTCAAATAAGTAGAATATCAAGACAGTCCTTGCTCTATCACAGATCAGCTGCAATAGTGGACAGTCACTAGACTGCAAAGAAGCAATCCTTGCCCTCTTATCTGTAAAATAGAAAGATAGTAATACCTAACTCATTGGGTTATTGTAAGGATTAAAGAAGATAACACTAGCTTAGAAGAGTTTCTTGTACATCTTAAGCCCTCAATAAATGTTAGAAGCCATCATTATTTTTATTAAATGATTATGATTTAATATGTAACACTTCCCAAGGGAATTGGAAGGAATTTCAATTCTTCCACTCAAATGCATCCAACATCAGTGATGGAATTTCAAACACCTTAGAAAGCCCATGGGGTTGGAGATCAGGGCTTTCTTGTGGTAATAAGACTGCAACCCATCTGTCCCTGGTTTAAGCCTACTGGTAGATTCAGTGTCTGTGATTATTTGATTTTTAATCCCATCTCTAAACTAAAACTAAAGAAAGTTTCTACTTTTCAATGTGATTTGGGTATATGAGACTTGAAAGGAATAGTCTTGTCCCAGCTTTGAGCAGCATCAAACTATAAACAAATCAAATGCACTGAGGCATATTACAGCAGGCAGGCTCTGTAACTCAGAAAGGGGCACCAATTCATTCTTATGCAAGAAAGTCCTTTTCCCATTATTAATGAATATTTTTAATCCTAAAATTATCACTCAGCCTTAGTCATACACCACTGAACACATTTTGTTTTAAAATTTACAAAAAAAAACTTTTTGACTGAGGTTAAACCTTTATGATTTTATTTTGGAATGAAGAAATATACTTTCTTTTTTTAACAAAGAGTTGTTAACAAAGGAAACTTACAGTCTTTTTACTAAATTTCTTAAGGGCAATCACAGATTTTAGGATCTATATTCCAACTTCATTCCATGTAATTTTATTAATGTCTATAATGCCTTAATTTATAAATTGAGTTTTTTAGTAAGTTATTTGTGCTTAGTACTTATTTCTCCTAGCAAAGGCTACTAAAAGAGGTAAAAAGTGCACACTACAAAATAGAATCCTCACAAAAATACTTAAAAATTGAAATAATTGAAACTTTTAATACAGAGAAGGCCATTATAAAAAATTCTCCAAATTATGGATACAAGCCAGTTTTGATGCAGAAAAACACCTCAGAATATGAAGAAAATATCATACTATTGTATGAAATTTTAATTATTTGGCTTCACAAAAAAAAAAACTATGACAGCCAAACAGGAATAAAGCATAAGAAAAAGTGCAGATGACAGTTATACACATGAAATTCCTATAATATCGAAACAAAATAATAAATGAAATCTTCTAAAAGCTTCCCTCATGTTGATATCTAGATATTGTACACCCAGATGATTACATGATCCTTTAGCAAACTATTTATTGGGAGAGAGTTTTCATGGAAGATAATGTGGGGGAGAAAAAGGTCTGATACAGTCCAGGTACTCAAAATTATGTGTCTATTATTGTTTTCATTTTAATAAAAACTAGCTCTCATTTTTAATCACTTCCAGTTCAAGACTTGCATTTATTGGAAGAATTACTGATCTTTTTGAAAAGGGGATAGGAAACTTTATTAGTAAAGAAATGTAGCAAAGAAAAGAAGCACATAGCATAGACATGCTACAGGAAAATAGCAATGAGCTCATCTCAGCGATCCTGCAGCATCTCTAGTTATCATTTTTGTAGACATTGGCTCCCCTTTGTAGTTAGCTTTCATATGTTGGGAAATCATGATGTCAAATACTCTCATATGCAAAACATTCCCAGTTCCTAAAGTATGTATTTATTCCCTTAATATGTATTAGATGTGTCTATTTTACTAAGTTGTATTTAAATTCATTAACCCTTGCATGCTAACTTAGGATATCACCTAGTTCTGTGTGTAATACAGAAAATTCAGTTTATTGCCTGCCTGACAAATACCAGAGATAAAATGAATGTATTAGTGGCATTTAAGAGGGGCATTAAAAATGAAATATAAAAGAGGCAAAAGCAAATTGCACAACTTTAGCCAGGGCTAAGAGACTTGCCCTTCCCCAAATATGACTGCTCTTACCCCATCACAAATTTCTAATAGCTCTCTGAGGAACAGTGACTTATGGCCAAGGAGAAACGAACTGTCAATGCCGTTTGAGTTTTGGAAAACATAAAAATTCTCCTTGTATTTGTGTAGTCATCATTTTCCAATTTCCTCTGATCCAAGTTATTTATGAGCTTTTTAGTGTGGCTGGCACAGGGCTGAGAACAGCCCCTAGAATAATGTGGTTATAGACCTTGATGCCTGCTGGTTAAAAATACATGGGACTCTTATAAATACACAGACACTGCCGCTGGTCACTCACAGGGCTATTATCCAGACGTGACACTGCCTTACCTTGAGGATGTTGTTCTCAGATTACAGACTTCACTGTCCTTTCTCTGACCGCCTAGGAAATAAAAGAAAGCAAGCAAAGGAAATGAAAAGTGAGAGACCAACCCTTAGCCTCACATAGTTCATAATGAGCACAGAAGGAATGGATGAGCTGGTGGATCTGAGATGGAGCCAGGAGGCCAAGTAGAGGAGGAGTCCACCAATTGCAGAGTAAAATATGGAGCCTCAGACAGCTGCAATACAGTCCAGGGAAAATGAAAGTACATGTAGAAAGAAAAGGAAAGTGGTATTGTATGAAACAGTTTCCCTTCCCACTCTTCTCCCCAAAATATATTTGAAGTACTGTTTTGATTTTTTTTTACTTTCATAATTTACATCCACATTTATTTTAAAAATAGTCATCTCTCAAGTAAAATAATAAAAACTGGAATCTCCTCTAGGTTTGTGGAGTCTATGTACAGACAGAATAATGCCATGTCTGACCTTAAACTGCTAGGATTCATATACAAAGAGGTCAAGATTCTCAAACACTGGTCTCTATTGAGCACAGCCACTGACCTACTGAGCACAGAAGGCCGACACGCTGAAATTACACTTCTCTGGCAAGCATTGCCTATCTGTTAAATAGGGTAGTTTAAAAGGGACAATGGCAACTCTTTTGTACAATTACTTAAAGATGATGATAATAAAGACTATATCTGATATTTTCATTTGAAGTAGTATTTTGGAAGACAAACAGAGAATCTTAAGTGCCTACTCTACTGCATCTCCACACTGTCCTAGACTTTGAGCTTTTATAAAGAATATGCAGACATAGACTTGGTCTCATATGGAATACAGTCTAGAGGACTAAACAACTGGATGCAATTGATGGTAAGTGCCATAAAGAAACTCTGGAAGAATAAGAAAGTGATAACAATTGTGCAATGTGATTATGTATAAGAGAAGGAAGGGAAGTCTGGGCCAAGTGATGACACTGGATCAACTTCTGAATAAAGCAAGGCTGCAAAATTTTAGTCTTCTAGAGAGCCCTGGCATCAGTTGGAGAAATCTGAATAATAATGTAGGAATTAAGAAATGTGAAATTTGATAGTATCCTGGGAATAGAAGTTGGCCAAGTGAAGAGACTCTGAACAAAGGTGTAAAAATGAGTTAAAAACAGTCAACAAGACATTGAATACCACAGGCTGAATAGCAATAGGAAGACAAACATCCCTTAAGTCTAGAATATCTAAATAAGGAGCACTCATGTTACAATTGTGTTTATTTATGTGTATGTGTGTGTTGTGAGAGAGAGACAGACAGAGAGACAGATAGACAGACAAACAGAGACAGAGATAGAGACAGACAAAGAGAAAGAGAGAAAGGGAAAGAGAAAGAGAGAGGGAAGTTTGCTGAATAGGTGTTCTAGCCTTCAGAACCGAAATGTACCTATTTAGTCCATTTGTACAGCTATAGCAAAGCAGTACAAGCTGGATTATTTGTAAACAGTAATTATTTCATACAGCTTTAGAAGTTGACATCTCCAGTGTAAAGGCACAGATATTTGTTCCAGTGAAGTTCTGACAATTGATATGCCATTTTCTTGGTATCCTCCACTGGCAGGAGAGATGGAAGAACAGGAGCCAAATGTGTCCTCATATAGCAGCTGAAGAGCAGAGACATCATGGATTAGTTACTTCCCAGAAGTCCTTGTCTCTTGATATAACAATGGAGGTTTTCAACACATGAGTTTGGAGGAACAGCTATGCCTTGGCAGTAAATACTTTGAATGGTGGGAACAAGTATAGTATCTTTCCCTTTGTCCTAACTCAAATGGAAACAGTAGGCAAAGGAGCCCTGGTAAGAGAAAAATGATGAAAATCGGTAGGGAAGGAAAAGAATGAACAAAAATCTACTATACACAAGAAATAAAGCCATTATTCAGAATAACACTTCTGCTCCTTACAATGCAGACAATACAGATTGTAGAACCAGAGGCTTGTGGATTCTGGTAGGAGATGGGAGTTTCAGATCACTGGGATCCAGTAGAGAATGAAATCACCAAAGAGTATGGGAACAGTAGCAGAAACCAAAAGGAAACTTTTCTCCCCACTCTACTCACTATGTTTTCTAGAGCTGCCTATCAGAGACTAAGGGAAGGTGGCTAAAGCACACGACACTCTAAACTGTGTTATTTCAAGCTGCCTCAGAAGCCTTGGGTTTTATCTCTGATCTGCAGTGTGCTGTCATGTTCCGTGATTGTAATAATAGCTGCAGAGATAAGCACTTTGAAATAGATGGCTGTGGAGATGAATAGACTGAATGGTTTCATAACACCTTTTTCAGCTGCAAGTTTCACGTTAACTAGCATTTCTAATGCAGCATTTCCTTTACTGGAAACTCACTAAGATTTTGAAAATAAGAGAAAAATGATATTTCTCTGGACTGATTAATGGGTGCATTTAATCTATGTCTACTGGTTAAAACATTAAATTCAAAGAGGAAAAAACGCAGTTATCCCAAATTACATGCCTTCCACTAAATGCAGCATATGGAAACATTCTAAGTGAGCCCACAGCAGTGACCTCAAAGAACTCTGAATTCTTCCTCCTACTGACTTACACAAAAATGTTGACTTCTAAGTAGAAAAATAACTGGATTAATCTAGGAAGCACATGTGTTTCAGTGAATAAAAGCCGATCTGTGTAACCCAGCAAGGCTTTCAACTCTCTCTCTCTGCCAGATGGAATATTAACCCAATCTTAATTATCAAGTACTTACTGTGTACCCTGAGAAAATAAAACTCAGGAGGTTTAATCCTAACTGGCTCAGTAAGTAACAAGTAGGAACAAGCACTTGGATTCTCCGTCTTCAATTCCTAATATTTCCATTGCACTGAGCTATATTCAGATTCCATTTTTTACTTCCTTTCCTAGACAGATTGCTAACGAATTAGTGTTACCTCATAGAGGTAAAAATGAAAAAAAAATGTCTCTCAACAGAAAACAACATGGAATAGTGTGGCCTGTGAAAAACTGAAGGGAGCAAGTATCACATCACATCATGCAAATCTAATTAAATACACACACACACACACACACACACAATAACATACTTTTCTGCAAACAATTTAACTGTGAGTTGGATTTAGCCTGAAATATGCTCAGTTTTTCTTCTTTGAAAAAGCATTCTCCTTATGAAAATGTTCTTTTACCTATAATTTAGTAAGGTACTAACTAAACACTTCTTTCTCCTCTCTTTTTACCATTTCTCTCTTATTCACTCAAATTACTTCATTTTTCTTACTACAAACATTTTTGTTGATATTAACAACTTTTAAGGATAATTCATCCTTAAAATGTCTACCTAAAGAGACTGAAAGAAAAAGGTGGTGGATTTTAAAGGTTTACATGGGATACTGGAGTTCAGCTAAAGTATACAATGAATTTGAATAACTGGGAGGTATTTAGAAGGGAGAGTGCAGTCCTCTTGTTACTTTATATTCTCAGAAAAAGCATAAACTTTAGCAAAAAATCTAGTAGTTTGATTGAGTGCAAAGTAGGCAAGCCTATGAGCTAAGATATAAAAACATCCTGGGGGAAAAAGAGTAAAGTCTTATAACCATGCTGAGACATACTTCTGTATTTAGTTAGCTTGCCTATGTTAGAATTCTATGCCTGAAAAAAAAAGTAATGTAAATAAGCTTCTCTGATTTGGGGAAGGGAAAGGGAAGCACAGAAATGGTGAGACAAAAAGTGAACTAATTCAGCAGTGATACTCCCTAGACACTGTTTTGAAAATCAACTATACAACTTGCGGAGGGAAGGAAAAAACATGGGAGAAAAGGAGGATAATGGTGACATTGTTCAAAAGCAAATACACTCAATAGCTGACTTGTGTAATTGTAACTTCTATGTATATCACATTTACAATAAAAATTTAAACAAAATATGACTAGCTTGATTACTAAAAAAATGTAAGAAAATTCTATGCCTTAGTAATATGGTTAAAGTATGTTACAACTAAATTATTTTTTCATTATTGTAACATCATTTCTACTTTCTAGTATTTTTATTGTCAAGATGACGTACAGAAAGGTTACAGTTCCATATTTAAGGTAGTGGATACATTTCTTGTCATACTCGTCACCCCATCCTCTTCCTCATTTTCTCCCACCTTCCCTCCCCCCCATCCACCTCCCTTTGCTTTCATAATTTTTAACACTTTTGAACCTATGCTTATTTACTTTATGAATATTAACAATAAAATAATTCCTACAAGGTGGGGTGATATGTACATTTATTTCCTATTCCTTAGTGTTGAGGGGGCACAGAATGAGTGGAAAGTAGGTTAAAAAAATACAGTAGAGGGGGCCCAACACCTTCACTGGGCTTTGATGAGAGCAGACTAAGCAACTTAGAGGCAATGGAGGAAGGGAAGAAATGAGATAAAAAGAAGGACTATATTAAGTGAAGTGAGCCAGACCCAAAGAAAAATAAACTCTATGATTTCACTCATTGGAAACAATTAGTACTTGTCTAGGATAGGAGCACAATAGCTCAATAGCAATGTATATATGACCACAAAAAATCCTAAGTGAAATAAACTACAAGATTTGGAAATAAGTGATTTATCTTTGATGTTGTTATTTCCTATGTATCTTATGAAATTATGCCCTTTTTTGTCTCTCTTCCCCATGCTTTTACCCTGTTGTCACTGAAATTGACTTTGGTACACTGGGTATTGTATGTATGTTTATCAGAACTAGAGAAGGAGAACACCTAAATGGAGAGATGAAGGGTAAAAGGCGATCAAATTCAACAGCAATACTTATAAGACAACATGCTGTAAACCAACTGTACCTCTCAGGAGAGGTTGGGGAGGGAAGTGAGGAGGGGAAAAGGTGGGAGAAAAATGAAGGAGGTGGTAACAAGTTTGATAAGAAATGTACTCACTGCCTTATTTATGTAACTGTAACGCCTCTGTACATTACTCTGACATTAAAAAAATAATACATATAGTTTTAGAAGGAATGAACAGAATATACTTTCTTAATTAAAAAAATCAATATGATATACAGAAGGTTTACAGTTACATATAAATTAATATTTTATTTTACCAAATTTACACATTTACTTTGCATTTAACTATAAGTACATCTTGCTTTGAATCATGTGGGCATTTTATACATCTCATGAAATGAGGAACTTAAACATGAAGAGAATCAAATGTCCCCTAGATATTTACTGATCAACTAGAAGGAATATAGATATAGATCATGTGTGTAATACTAACACACAAGCATTACTATTCTTAGTAGTACTGGAAATGTTTATCCCTTAACTCCTACACACTAAAAGTTCATAAATCAGGCCCGGTGCTGCTGGCTCACACCTGTAATCCTAGCTACTCAGGAGGTTGAGATCTGAGGATCACAGTTCAAAGTCAGCCTGGAGAGGAAAGTATAAGTCTGTGGAACTTTTATCTCCAGATAATCACCAGAAAATCAGAAGTGATGCTGTGGCTCAAAGTGGTAGGACCCTAGACTTGAGCAAAAAGAGCTCAAGGACAGCACCTGGGCCCTGGGTTCAAACCTAAGGAGAAACAAACAAAAGATAAAAGAAAATAATATATAAGATTCTATCTTTGAATATTTTAGGCATTTTAGGCAGCTTTTCAATGTAAATTGCTTTTGACACTTCATACTGACATTTGATGAGTTCAAGGTATTTATCGAGCTCTGTACAGATGATTATGAGGTGGAGGCAATCATTTTTCCTCAGTTTCATCTTCAAAAGTGTTTACAATTTAGTTAGGGGAAGAGGAGATGAGCACAATGAAATACCTCCATTTATGTATTAAAGTGTTGAAATAAGCATTATAAAGTGCTATTGTTATTCCATTACTTGATGAGCAATGTGGGTCAGGTCATTCTTCACTGACTTAGGAGCCTCTGTTGGGTTCAGCACTCTGTTCAGTGCTGGGTAGAAGCAGTATCATGGTAAATGTATTACCGTCCTCAAGAAAGAAGAGAGCTTTATACTGACAATACATGCTGGTATCATTTGGCAAAATGGAAAAGAAGTTCGGAGACCATTCTAGGCTAACAATATCATGGAAGAAGGGCAGATATGTAGAAATGAATGAGCAAGATACACTTAAACAATCACCTAAATGAATTTTTTTTTTCCACTGGAAATTAATTCCAGTGTCTTATGCTTGCTAAGCAGGCATGGTACATTACTAAACCACACAACAAGCCCCATACCACAAATCCTGATTTTATATTGTGCTTCTAAGATAGAACTTTGTTCACTTTGTCTTGGCTGGCCATGAATGCACAGTTCAACTGCCTTCATCTTCTTAATATATGTTATTATAGAAATCACAGTGCAAGAAATCATCACTCAGAAGACAAGAGGTTTGTTTCTGAATGTTCATCATTTGCACAAGATTTCTTTGGATTTGATGCATCTTCCACTGAAAGTCATTGCTTACCTACATAGGATTCTTTTTTGTTTTTGTTTGTTTTTTTTTCCAGACCTGGGGCTTGGGACTCAAGACCTGAGCACTGTCCCTGGCTTCTTTTTGCTCAAGGCTAGCTTTCTACCACTTGAGCCACAGCACCACTTCAGGCTTTTTCTGTTTATATGGTGTTGAGGAATCAAACCCAGGGTTTCACACATTCTAGGCAAATAATCTACCACTAAACTATATCCCCAGCCCAACAGGATTCATTTTAAAATCCACTTCTTCTTCTCTTTGTCTTTATCTTGGTGATCTAAAATGCAATGATGATAATAGTGTGACAATGATCATTGATATTAATACCAATAATGTAACACCATTATCTATCTGAAATGTTTCCACTATATTATCACATCTCATTATCTAAACAAGCTTTGTAAAAATAGGTATCATTATTATTTCCCTCTTTGGAATGAGGGGAGAAAGAAAGAAAAACAAAATTTATTTTTCTAACATTGGACCACTAATAGAGGACCTAGCTTTTACTCTGAGATTCTACTTAGATTGGAAAACAAAATTTACATGAGTAGTAAATTGTTCCACAACATGAACATGTTTTACTATTCCTATCATTGTTTAAAAAAGAAAATCAGTAAACTTAATCTTGTGTTTTTATTTCTATAGACCTTATGTATAGTTATTATACTGTGAATAGTATAACTATACTTGCTCCATCTGAAAGCAGCTTTATTCTAGCCCAGAAGGAGGTAGAATTGTACTATTGATGCTGAAAACTCAGTTTAACAGAATGTACACAAGAATTTGGAAGAGAACCTCCAACTAGAAAAAATTCCGTAATCTTTATCTCAGTTCAATTTTAGAAAAACACTTTCCAAAACGAAACCAATATACATAACCTAGTGAGAGGTGATAGTTAGAGGGAGAGTTTTCATGTAATGGCAATGAGTATCCTTGTCCGTACATTGCTATGTGTTGAATTAGGAATTTATTAATACAATTTTATGAAATTATACTATTAATCCCAATGTATGAGAAAAATGTTAGTATTAACTGGGACCTTATATTGTTAGCTATCTTCAAGGAAATTAGGGGATTTTGATTTCCAAACAATATAATTAAGAATGACATCATCACTGCAGTGTCTATACAAAGTGTCAAATTCTCTGTATGATGGAATTTCAATTTACTTATGTTGCTTTTATTGGATTCTTGATTGGGTCATTTTCAAATTTATGTGAACATGTTAACAAGCTTATTTAACATGGATCTACTCTGAAATAAAACAATGTTTACATCTTGATTCAGTTAAAACTGACTATACTTTGTGTAGAATCCAAACTGAAATGATAACATTCAACCTAGGCTCATGAGGAATACTATTAAGGATAACCTACTTTCACATTTTTATTTTCTTATTCCTTAGCATTTGACAAAAAATGTGAAAATAACTTTATAAGATGTCAGATGTTAGGGAGAAAATACTATTTTCTTGAAAAGTTAGTCTCTGTGCAAATATAAAACAATATAATATCTAAAGAAGTTGAAATAGTAAGGCATAGACAGAGGAAGGGAAGGGTAGAGAGGATATAAGAAATGAGAGAGACAGACATGAGGAGATTGTGAGACAGCAACATACAATCTGAAAATGAATAATCATACATGGATTTCTACAGTCACAGAAATGTCTTTAATAGACAACTTGAGAAATACTTATTTCCTGTTTTTGTCACAGATTGTTCACAAATTGCTATGAAGTCCATTTTGAAGCAAAATATTGAGAGCTACTAAAATGTGGTCATGCATGGGAAGATATATTATTTTATTCCATAAAGCCAAATTTCCAAATTTATAACAGCAACAAAAATTTTAGTTAGAAACAAAAATCATAGTTTGTAAAATGGGAATGTCTTGAATAACTCCTTTGCATATTCTCTATTTTCCACAGGACAGTGGTGGGTCACATCTGTAATCCTTGCTAGTCAAGAGGATGAGATCTGAGGATTACAGTTAGAAGCCAGCCCAGGCAGTAAAGTCCAAGAAACTCTCATCTCCAATAAACTACTCAGAAAAAAAGCTGGAAGTGGTGCTGTGGCTCAAGTGGTAGAGTGCTAGCCTTGGCCAAAAAGCTCAGGGACAGCACCCAGGCCCAATCCCCAGGACCAGAAAAAAAAAGTCCCCAAAACTTGACACACAGAGAATCTCAGCCTATAGAGACAGAGAGTTGTTAACTACTGTTACTGTAGATGAAAATGAACAAATAGAATTCTGAAGTGTATGTCTATGTATGTCTATAAGGAAAGATAAATTTAAAATTCAATACATAATTTGATCTATTCATCTCTTCTTAAAAGAAACACCTTTTTTTTCATTGAAATCAAGTTTCTTTACTTAAGAGTCTTAGAATAAAGACAATAGTTTCCACTGTACTAACACAAATACTCCAGGTGTTAGGATTCATATCAAATGTGGAATGTGGTTAGTATTTGGCTTAAGCCTTCCTGGGTATTAATTCATTTATCTCAGACATGAAGAAAGCTTATGAGGGGAAAAACCCAGATACAGAGGTTAGTAAACTTCTCTAATGAAACACATCTAAGACTGAAATTAATAATATAGTTAGTTTGGCTATTTATGGATTCTGATACATACTGAGGTACCCCAAATGCCCCTCCCCTACATTCTTGCTGGTGACTGCTTTCGATCAGGCACTAAAGTGTTTGATAGAAGCACATAATGAGCCCTTGAGCACCACATCTTAGAATTCCCAGGTGGCTCTTGGCAAAACGAACATAATGATGTGTATCACGATCTACTGAATCTGGATACGCCTGCAGTTGTCTTTGCTCAGCCCCTGGCCTTGTTTGGACTTCAGTTAATATTTGTAGTTTATGGGGTGGATATATGATCAATGCAATGCAATAGATCAGATATTTCAGCTATCAAATTGTTGCTGAAAATAATCCCAAAATGTAATAGCATCAAAGATGCAAATTCCTTCATCTCCCACATAATGTCCAGTAGAGCACTGTAAAATAAAGCAACTTTCCATATTTCTTCTGAATTATCCTACTTTTAGAATGTCTTTTGGAATGATCTTGTTGTCACTGTCTAACATGGTCCAAGAAGGCTACAGAACCCTCCGGATTGTTTTGTTTTGTTTTTCAGACTATAATTTTCTTATCGACATGCAGACTAGCTAGATTTCCAAAGGTAATCTTTTGCAAGACTTGCATTTGCATGTCATCCGCAGAGGGATTCGTTTAGAATCATCACAAATCGATTTGCTAGAGCTTACAATTTTTTTCCATCTGGAATTATAATCTAGGAAACAGAAAACACATTTTCTCCTGCTGTATGAAATATGCAGGAGACTACTTTGGGTTACAATGCTCTTTTGCATTTGCACAGATGCTGCAAAGCAAATTCTCAGCTGGTCCCTCTCACTCAGAAGGTGTTCTTCACTAATAACTGTATGGGGGAGCATTGCCAACTCAAAATATAACAAGTTAAACTGTGTGTTGTATTAGTATTATTCTTAATGCTAATGTAATGTCTATCCACGAAGGCAGCATTGTGAGATTGTTAGTACTGTAGATTGTAATGACAAAGGGAATTAGATGGGTTTTCTATGTTAAATCAATCATTAAGCAGTGCTATAATTATTTGCTGTTGGGAACACTCCTTTTTTATGTTGTAAAATTGACACAGTCTATGAACGTAATTGCTGTGTTTTCATCCTAGGGCCCTTTAAGATTAGAGACTGGGAGGAAGATGTGGCACTTCTAATCCTTCTGACATTTCAGAGGGACTATCCTGGCAGGAATAATATCACATCAACATGTAATTAATCAGTGCATTTTTCTCTGGTCTCTAAAACTCATGTTTCCTTCTGTATTTGAGAGACAGCAGGGTGGCATGTTCGAACCCTCAGTAGCTTTAATTGCCATGTGATATTGGTCCAATTATTTTCTTGCCAATTTGACCTTTTCAGATTGCATATTCAGACCACTTCACTGATTCTGGGGTTGAAGATTTTAACAGCAACATACAAGGGTATGAGATCATCGTATACCTGTTTCCTTCATTTCCCTGAGAATAAGCCTTCAAGAGTATAAACTAGTAATGATGATATTAAATTAAAAAGTAAAAACCTTTATTAGTGGAAACGTCCTGGCTTCACCTTGTGGATGAGAAGGCCAGTATTGTAGGAACCTTTGTTAAAATGCAATCATAACAGTCATCCTTTACTCTTTCCTCCCCATCCCTCAGTCATCTCTGTGTGTGTTTGTGTGTGTGTGTGTGTGTGTGTGTGTGTGTGTGTCTGTCTGTCTGTCTGTCTGTCTGTCTGTCTGCTAGTCTCTCAGGTAGACATGTAAAGCAAATGACTATGAGTCAAGTTGATGGAAAATAATCTCTTCATGTCCAATATACCTCCTTTTTCAGCAAAATTATAGCATTAGTAAAGCACCTGAAATGGGGCACACACAAAAATGTGTGGTTCCACAGAACTGGCAAAAATATTGATAGTAAAAACAAAAAGACAGAATTAACAAATGCATTTATTAATTTATTTTGGTACTGAGTGTTCTACCACTAAGCAATGCCCCCCAACCCCAGAGGTACTTTAATTTACAGGGCAATATGGAGCATGCTATAAAAGCTATAGAAGATAAAGAAGGCTCAGAGACAGTGGCTCATGATTGTAATCCTAGCCACTCAGGAGGCAGCTTAAATCCAGCCTTGGCAGGAAAGCCCATGAGACTTTAATCTCCAAATGTGTAACAGAGCTATGGCTCAAGTGTTAGAGCACTACTCTTAAATGATAAAGCTGGAAACAGTGCCCAGACCCTGATTTCAAGCCCCAGGACCAACACACACACACACACACACACACACACACACACACACACACACACGAATAAAATGTAATCTGTCCTCTATCAATCCCGAGTGAATGAATGAGTGAATGAATGAATAAAAATAAATGTGAACATGAAAATGTTATAGAATGTTAGTGGTTGTACAAATATGAATCCAGAGTGAAAGAAAAGAATATGTTTGTAAGTTATATGGTTATGAGTTTCCTAGAACAAGTATGACACTTGTATAGGCTTTATTTTACAGAAGATGAGGAACTAATAGAAAGTTTTAAACACAAGAATTCTGTATTATCAGTAGATTTGGTAAAATGAAGTTCTTCAGTTTACCTATGAGAAGAAGGGAAATAAGAGGATAATGATGCTCAACTGGATCCAGTCTTTTATTTTCTCATATTGCAGATCTATATGATATACTTTGTTTAAAAAAATTAGCTGAGTGGAAAAGTAATACAACTATTTACTGATTGTGAATGGAAGGTCAACATTCAAAGCGAGTTCAAAAAGCTGTCTGGGTGTTAAAGTATAAGATTTCTGGTAAAGGAATAGTAGATGTGATCATTGTGTTGTAGCTTCTATGTATTTTATTTTATTACATTTAAATTCCCAACACAATGAAGTAGTTAATGTTAGCCCATTGTTCTAGACATGGACCTAAGGTTCAGTAGTTCCACTCAAATACACAAAACAAAACCAACTGGCTGAGGTGATAGTCAAACTTATGTCTTCTATACATCAGAGATGATAGTCAAACTTAACGTCTTCTATACATCAGGTTTATATCATGTTCTTTCCACTCCAGTCTGTAATCTATGACTCAGAAAAGGAGAAAATATTAGGTCTCTATATGCAAATAGGAAACTATTCGTTAGTTATTTTTTTAATCTGGGCTAATGAAATAGACTGGGAAGCAAAAATGTGGTCTTACTTGCAGCTCACTGGTGAAAATGTACAGTGACTGCAAAGATTTCTTGTCAGTGGCAGGTGCTATTTAACAATTCATCATCTATTAAAGCAAGGACATGGAAAAATACAATAAGGTGCTGATTTTCAAGAAGCATAATTCAATTTTTCAAGGAAACAAAATAGATAGTGTGAACTATATGAGATATTCAGACAATATTTATGTCTCTTTATTTGGTCAACTTTTATTTATTTGGTTGTTTTTCACTTTGCCTTCTCCTTCTTTCACCTTTTATAGTCAGTGATTTCTAAGGCTTGTCTATTCACCTGCCTCCAAAGTAGCCTGGACTTGCCTTCAATAGAGCAGAGAGTAAATATTTGTTCCTGCAGATCTCCGGAATTCCTGCAGTGGTTGTTTCTCTTCCTCTCTTCTATCTCTTCAAGTCCTTGATTGATTCTGATATATTTACCACCCTTTACCCAAACCTATAAGGTTCTCTATCTATAGTCTTAGTCCACTTGTGGTAAGATCGAAAAGAACTAGGAACTCCATTGTGTATGGGGATCAAGATACAATCATCAACACTGAAAAGTCACTTGGTAATTACTGGGAAATGATCTAATCCCTTCTCTCTCATATTACTGCTTAGTTCCCAGTTAAAACTTGGTCTTTGGTGTCCTGGATCTGAGAGTGGGGCCCCTGACCTAAGTGTGCAGGTTGATTCACTCTGAGTCTTCATACTTAGACTGACTATATATTCAATGAGTTTCTTAGAATCTTATTGTAATAAGATTTATTTGTATTTCCTCTTTTGTCAAACTGTTTGCTGGGGACTTAAACACATGTCAAATAAAACTCATGGATAAGATGCAAAGTACGCATGGAAATTCCATAAAGATGCTGCAAAGGGAGGAGATAGTTACTCTGAGACTGTTTGTTTATTTGCAAAATATTTACTCTTAATTTTTCTAATTGATCTATCAATGTCAAATAAGAAGGCAAGACAAACTATATGTGTGTATGTGCTTATACATTTATATATGTATATATATATATATATATATAATTTCAAGCAGCCCTCCTTAGCCAAAGATTCTACATTCCTACATCCCACATACTTCAGATAAAAATATTGTAAAATAATTGCATGTGTATTGAACACATAGCGATATTGCTTCTCACTTTTGGTAAGTAATGAAATATAAAAATTATTTACATGTAATTTACCTTATATTAGGTACTATAAGTAATATAGGATACTTAAAGTAGAAGAAAGAACATGAGTAGATAACACGTATATAGGGTACCGTTTTATATGTAGGTTTGAGCACCCAACATTTTGGTATCTACAGGTATTCCTAGAGCTACCAAAATACACACATAATATTGAAGGCCCACTGTATTTCACAAATTGTTTTTATGGGATCTCAAACTATATACAATAAGACATCATTCTGTAACTTTATGAAAATTATTATAAACAAAGCAGTGCATATAACTGCAATGGAATGGCTGGCTATGCTGTTTGTAGTAGGATTGAGAGTGGGTAATGATGGTCAAATTCAGTTTATTAATTAAGAGATACCTCTTCTGGCCTTACATTCAAAATGTGCCCTTATCTGAGCAGTTTGAATGAGTGACAGCTCTGACATTTGGAATAGCAAAATGAGGGGAAAGAATGAATGGGATTGATTATCGCTTTTCTCTTCTAAATTTCAATTTACCTTTCAATTTTAATTCATCATTTAAAACAGGTAAACTCATTCTACAAATAGAATCAGGGGATGTTCATATTGCATTAATAGATTGCTTTAGTTTTTTACTTCTCAAAAACTTAATTATTTAGAGCCCAATTCCTTTAAATTCAACATTAGCATATTAAGGCAAAATTCAATTTCCAGTAAGCTGCTTGAGGCCACAGAACCACAGGAAAAAGAAGATGAAGATTGGTGAATTATATTTATTTTTTTTTCTTTTTCTTTTTATTTCACCTCATCAGTGAGCAATATAGGTGGTGGATATAATTCTCTTGTATTTTCTACTGTCCTAGTCATATAAAATTGTGTGGCTACTTTGGCAAGGATATTTGTATTTTGAGTTATAATTGTGGTTATTTTTAATGTACTATATGAATTTTTTTTGTTTATCTTCCCTATGGTTTAGCCTCTTTTGTCACTGTATTTGATTTTGGTACCCTGAGTGTTGTATATATGTTTGTCTGAATTAGGGAAAGGAAGGAGAACATCAAAATGTTGAGACATAGGGTAAAAAGTGTAGCAATACAACAGCAATACTTCCAAGATAGAATTTTATAAACTAACTGTACAACTTAGGATGGGGGTGATGGGAAAGTGGGGAGGAGGGAAAGTGGGAGAAAAATGAGGTAGGAAGTAACAAGTTTGACAAGAAATGTACTCATCAACTTACATATGTAACTAGAACCCCTCTGTACATCACCTTGACAATAAAAAAAGGAATATTCATTATGATTCTGCATAGAAGGAACTTCTGTCAATGGGCTAAAATTAATAAAATAAGAGAAAAAGGATAAGAAATCAGGTTATTGAAAAGTCCACTATATCTTGCTTTGTCAGTGATGACTGGTAAATTCTTAATAATATATATTTCTTATCCATCTTCTTTTTGGCTGTGTTGAATGTATTTAATCTAACACACACACACACACACACACACACACACACACACACACACACTATACTCAGATTAAATTCCCAGACCATTTTAGAGGCAATTAACTTAAGCAAAATATAGATTAACAAATGTTGGTAAATATTTTTAAACACCATCTACTCTAGGCTAGCAATTTCTCAAGTACTGAAGGTAGAGGTTCAGGTACTGAGATATGTGTTCTACTCTTGTAATTTAAATAGACACTATTTTTCATATATTAAACAATTGAACAAGAATATGTCAATGTGGACTTGGAAGTACCTTGTATCTTTACACAAACCCTGGAATTACTGAAGAACAGAGAGACAGAAGCAATCACTAAGGCAATGATGAGAGAAAATTTGTTTCTGAACTGCAGATTATGTAGAGAAGAGAAGGATGGGGTCAACTTTTTTAGTTGGATTTAGAGAGAGAAAGTACAAGAAAGATCAGCTTAAAAATCTCCCAGAGGGGGCTGGGAATATGGCCTAGTGGCAAGAGTGCTTGCCTCTAATACATGAAGCCCTGGGTTCAATTCCCCAGCACCACATATACAGAAAACTGCCAGAAGTAGCACTGTGGCTCAAGTGGTAGAGTGCTAGCCTTGAGCAAAAAGAAGCCAGGGACAGTGCTCAGTCCCTGATTCCAAAGCCCAGGACTGGCAAAAAAAAAAAAAAAAAAAAAAAAAAAAATCTCCCAAAGGCTTTATGAAGCCATGTGAATTTGCCTATTGAAAAAGTAACATCTATGTATAATAAATGTCTGTATTAAAATGAAATCTGAGCTCTGGTTTGAAGTTGTACTGATGGCTAATTTGGTGGAAACAATCTCTGGGAACCTTAGGGGGTGGGGAAATATTACTATAGATACAGTATTGCTATTCGTTCATTATAATATTGGTCTTTAAGGAAAAGAAATGAGTCATGGTTACATTTCACAAGTTCATGTCTTACATTGATTGAATCATCCACTATGGTCAGTTTCTAGCCTCGTGTAACTCAGTTTAATTGACAACAAAATCCAGACTTTGAGTGACCCTAAACAAATCATTAATGGAAGGGCTAAGAGAAAGACATGAAGGCTGCTTTTATATTCCAATTATAAGAAAGTTTACAATCAGCAAATACTATATATAGATAAGCCTATTACATGTTAAAGGAAGTAACCATGATGGCCCAGGCAAATAGTTTGCTGAACTGAGGAAACACATCTCTATCCAAGCTCCTGGACTTCTACTGCTTCATTCTTTCAGAATCTTCCCTGTGAACACCTGTGGCTTTAAATCTCTACCTTACTCTTTCTCACTTATAATCTGTGTAAAACTGGAATATGTCTATTTACTTGTAAAACCTGCAGTAATTTTATCTTGTTACAGTGTTGCTATGCTTGTTTATTAGAACAGTATACTTAGCAGTTTAGTACAGAGACTTAAACACTCAATATCTCTCAGCTCCTAGTATGTTATCTTTTTGCAATTTCTCTCTTTAAGACAAAAATCTTCAGTTGGGGAGTTCCTCTCCCTTTCCAATGAGTTGGACAAGTTTCTATAATTTCAGGAAGTTGTTCCAAGGCCTTTTTTAATAATGAATTTAGTCCAAATTTTTGCCAGTAGATTGTCTGGCCAATGAGGAAGCGATGGGGGTTCCACTGGAGAGTTTCTTTGAGAACATGAAAATCAAACAGTACTTCAACTACTGTATGTGACACACAATATGAAAGTAACCACATATAATAATGAAGCATTCTGAACAAAGACAAGACAAACTCAAATTCAATTGTTACTATGCATATCACCATTTATTATTGCTGAGGATATTATTGTTCTTTTGTTTAAGCTAATTTAAGACAAATTTTCCTAAATCATAAAGCACCATGAACAATTCTCTCTCAGATAAAAATTAAGTTTTTCCCTTTGTCCTCCGACATAAATACACACGTAGACATAATTATATAAAAAAACAAACACATTGACGATAGAGAAAAGCTGATATCTGGGTAAACCGAACAATTTCATCTCTAGTCTTATTGAGACCATTCTACTGAATACAAGTTCAATTTTATTTCAGCTGTCTATAATTCAGTAAAGCTTGTTATAGTAAATTATCATGGATTTGTATAAATATGAAAAAATAGCCTTTCCTTAGAAATGACTTCATGCACAAGAAACAAGTGAGTAAACAGCTATCACCCAAGCCGTTATGGTGTGTACCTTAGGAGATATGTAAGATTAGGAAAGAAGAGCTCACAAGAGATTGTTCAGGACCTCTGGCCAGAAATGCATCCTTTTGCATGAGAAAAAAATATGCATATATGTTCCACTTATTTAGTGTTATAATTGGAACTTTTTCTCTGTAGAAACATTGCCTCTTCTTGGAGACAGTCACCAACATCTGATTCTTGTTTGCTCTCTGATGTTCAATTCTCTCCCATCAATCATTATTTTATCAATCTGAAGACAGAAGAAAAACTCTTTCTTCAAGATAGTATTCCTATCTACTGTTTATGGTATAAATTGAGTTTTAAGATTAAAAATCTTTTCTTTTCCACTCTGAGATTTTTAAAACTAGAAAGCTAAGCATCTACACTTTTGTCCTCTGTTGTCCTATTGTGACTGTCAATCCCCAAGGAAGAAGCTACATATTTACAGGGATGGAAGATACTAAGAATACTACAAAATTAACAAGAGTGAAGGAGGGAATGAGAGGGAAGGAACGGGTAAGAATGTCAACAGGGGTGGCATTGATCAATATTTACAAACTGCTTTGTTAAATTACAACTTTCAAAAATTACCTAAAGATAAGTGTAAAATGAAGTAGCATTATAGTCACCAAGTACCTACTAAGCATATTTCATAAACTGAATACTTGGTGTTTTCAAATATATTTTTAGACTAAATAAAATATTACAAAATAAGAATTTCATGAAAAATAATATACAGTAGGGTGCACTGCCATGGAAAAGCAAAGAGAGTAGAAGCTTCCCATAGAGAAAAGTTCAGAGAAAAACTTTTCTAAAAAAATTCTTGAGTAAAGATTTCGGTAGAAGGACTACACAGGGAATTGTCACAAAGAAACAGACAAAATCAAAGAAGAGGATAGAATTTCCTGTGACAATCTGGGTGTGTCAGTAGTGTGTAAGTTTGTTTTTGTTTTTGTTTTTGTTTTAAGAAAACTCACCCAGAAGAATTGTTGAGCAGATTATAAATATACAGTTTCTTCATTTTCTTCCATAAAACTTCAGGTAAGAAAAAGGAAAAGGAAAAGAAAAAAAATATTATATAATCAAGGGTCCTGTTGAGATCAATCCAAAGCACTAAAGTACAATATACCATTTGGTTCCTCTGAAATCACGAAGACAGTGGATGAGATGAGAATAGCATGGGTAAGCTCTAATATCTTAGATTTGATTGAAAGCTGAGATTCTTTAATGTACACCAAAGTAAATAAATAAATATACTTATTTACCAGTTTACAAGCATTCATTGCCTGTCTCAGGAACATTTTGTCTAGGTAACATCAATTTCAGGGTTTTTGAATGCAATTGTTTTCCTCAGATTTCTTCCCTTTAAAATAGACTTCCTGTGGAACACATTCCAGTTCTCCCTCCCAGGCTGCCACAGCTCTTTAAGTAGACATTTGAAGAACTGTCAGAATCAAGGGACAAAGAGCAGAAAGGGTGATCAGGAGAAGCAGAAGGCAAGGCAAAAAAAAAAGGGGGGCGGGAAGTGCTGCAGTGGCTGGCCATTGTGCCAATTTCATGCTTTCACACCTTTGAATGAGTGTTCAAAGTGTTTCATTTTGGGAGCCTCAGACAGTCGAGCACTGATTGCAATGGCTTCAGGCATTTCAGGGCACAGCTGGCCACGAGGCCACCCCTGTGTCCACGCCAGCATTCTAAAAATAAGGGAAATAAAATATAGGTTATTTTCAACTCTGATGGGTGAACCTCACTGTGAACAACTGCAGAATCAGTGCTTTCCTCCCTTTTCTTTCATTTTTTTTTTTACAAGCACAAACCAAGCCACATCATCTTTGATGAGTATGACTCCTCTCTCATTTATAGCATAGGAGGAATGGCAAGATAAGAGATTACTATTTAAAATAAATAATACAAATTCAGTTCATAGTTTATCCCAGTGTTCTAGCTGCCCCAAAATCCAGTCTCAAAGAAAGAAATACTATAATACAATAAATAATTTGATTTTTAAATCTTGGATCAAATTAGCATTCTGAAAAGAATAGCTCTTGTGTTATCACTACTTAAAAAATTGTAGACGGCTTTCTAAGAACTCACTATTTGTTAAAAAGTAATGAAATGTTATTATATCTATTTATATGCTTAGTCACATTGCCTTTAGAATAAATGGTTGTGATAAATATTGTTCCCTTTGTGCCTCTTTTCTACATTTTCCATCTCAGAACTATGTGTCAGAAAATCTTGGTTCCAGAACCAGTTCTGCTGCGATGTATATGATAAAAATGGGAAACCATTCGATTTCTCCATAACCTCAATTACAGTGAAGATGAAAATATTTGATTTCCTTATAACAGAAAGTCATAAAGTTGGTGAAAACTCAAGTTTTAGAGGTCATTTGTTTAGTTTGTTTTGTGTTACAGAAAGTTACTGGGTCACCGATTTGGTTGGTAGAATATCCATAATGACCAACCCAGCTGTTCTAATGACTGACATGTGCACTTCACCCATTATTAATATCATTTTTATATCATAAATATCTTCTCTTTTTATAAACCTAGTTTCCTCCCCTTTGCCCCAACTACCAATGCTCCAGACTTTCTACTTCCTTCATGTCACCTAACCACTTCTTAAGCAAAGGAAAACTCATCATTATAGCCTACCAATATGAGCATCTGCACTTCAACTTCATACTACATAATAGCTCATTTTCTTTTTTCTTTTTAAGTTTTTATTATAAAACTGATGTACAGAGAGGATACATTTCTTGTACTGTTTGTTACCTTGTCCCTCATACCCCCCTCCCCCCTCCCCCTTACCCTTTCTCCCCTGAGGTGTTCAGTTCACTTACACCAAACAGTTTTGCAAGTATTGCTTTTGTAGTTGTTTCTCTTTTTTTATCCGCCTCTCAATTTAGTATTCTCTTTCAATTTCCTAGTTCTAATACCAGTATACACGGTTTCCAATATACTCAGATAAGATTACAGAGATAGTGTAGATACAATCACAAGAAGGTGATACAAGAACATCATCAATAGTAGAAGCTACAGATACACATGGGATGTTGAAAGTAGTTACAACTGTGATATAACAATCATTTCCATAAAATGGAGTTCATTTCACATAGCATCATCTTATGTGATCATAAGGGTATAGCTATTGGGCTCTTGTGGTCCTCTGCTGTGACTTTCCTAAACCTGTGCTAATTATTCCCAATAAGGGAGACCATAGAGTTCATGTTTCTTTGGGTCAGGCTCACTTCACTTAGTATAATTTTTTCCAAGTCCTTCCATTTCCTTACAAATAGGGCAATGTCATTCTTTCTGATAGAGGCATAAAATTCCATTGTGTATATATACCACATTTTCCTGATCCATTCGTCTATGGAGGGGCATCTGGGTTGGTTCCAGATTCTCCCATAATAGCTCATTTTCTAAAGACCAATGCATGAGTCATAACCCTACACATCCAATAGGTATTACAAGCAACTCAGACATGATAAAGTACCTGACTCACACCCATCTATACCTTTGTGTCCACATCAACTAATACTGTGCCTTGATCCACAAAAGGATAGTCATTATAGTACCTATGCTTATGAATTTGGAATGTTTTTGAAAGTAAATTTCATAAAGATACCTCAAGAGAATGTTTGGAGGCAACAGAGTTTGTCTTCTAGAAGGGTTCTAACAAAATCTCCAAGTAGGATTTCCTTATGGGCTTACAAGTAAGTGAGACAATAATTAAACTAAATAATTCTCTATGCTTCCTGTTCCTTAATTCTAACAACTTACAGATTGCTGGATTCCTCTTTCTCTTCCTTCCTTCCTTCCTTCCTTCCTTCCTTCCTTCCTTCCTTCCTTCCTTCCTTCCTTTCTTTCTTTCTTTCTTTCTTTCTTTCTTCCTTTTCTTTTCCTTTCATTTCTTTTCTTGGACAGTCATTTGGCTTGAACTCATGGTCTGTGTGCTGTCCTTGAGCTCTTTTCTCAAGACTAGCATTCTTCCACTTAAGCCACAGTACCACTTCCAGCATTCTGGTGGTTAACTGGAAATAAAAGTCTCATAGACTTTCCTGTCTGAGCTGGCTTTGAATGGTGATCCTCAGATCTCAATCTGTTGAGTAGCTAAGAGAACAGACATGAGCTGTCCATGCCCTGCTTAGATTGCTGTATTTCTTAGAAACAAATTTAAAATACAAGATAATATATATTACTAGAGCAATTAGAGTTTCATTGTTTTTGTTTTATAGTTAAGATTTCTTATAATATTTTTTCAATAAATTAGAAACTTGGAAATCAATATTTCTGAATATTTAAAAAATTAAAGATAGCAGATATGGATTCATTTCTCATACAATACATATCTTTCCTTACATTTAAGGATGCTATAAACATTAGTAACTAAATGAGCCACTACAGTTACACATCTTGTCATGGTGGAGGTACCTACTCATGACAGGCAGTGGAAAAAATATTTGATCAACTAGGACTGAAGATATCAGAATTTTATCGTATCATATCATATCTCATCTGCAAATATTCTGGAGTCCAATTTGAAGTAGGTATTTTAGTTTGTGTAAATGAGTTTGACCCAATTTGACCAGGTTTCCTCTCTCTTAAAGTCATAAATACTTCCAGTAATAGACCAGTATTACTGCAACATCTACATCATGCTGAGTGTGTAGATACATGGTATCAGAATTACACTAACAAACCAAAAGGAGGAAAGAGATTTTTCTGTTCACACTGAGTAACTGTAGAGTATGCAATGGCATCTTTTTTGCATGGCAAAAGTTACAGCATTTAACTAATCATTACAGCATAGCTTCTCAGTTATGGGAAGCCTGAAATTTTATTATGGGTACATGTAAGTAGAGACAAAAGTTAATACTTTTTCTCCATAGAGAAAATTTCAAGTACAGGTAGCCATATAGTCATTAAGTCTCTTCTCTTTCTTTACTTTGCATTAGATCTGTCAACCATAGGTTAAGTCCATTTTGAGCATTCATTATAAAATAGTCTTATAAATTTTATTGCATAAAATGGAGACTTGAGAGTTTTCCTGACTAGGAGGATCAAACTGCCATCCTCCAGATTTCATCTTCCTGAATAGCTCGGATTCAGGTGTGATCCATGTTGCCCAACGTGCCTACATAATTTCAAATGTGCCATTACTGAAAGGAAATGGTGTTGGGAGCATGTAAATGTGAGTAGGAGATGAGAGCAAAGAGTAATTCCCGATTCTTTATTTCAAAGAAACCATTCCAGTCACTGGGACTACTATTCATTCTTTGCTTTTTTTTTTCTTTTTCTTTTTTTTTAATTAAAAAGGGCATTTACATGCTAATTGGATCTTTATTCCTTGAGAGTCCCTCTGCTCCTGTAAAGTCTTCCTCTCCTGAAGCATTTAATCCCCAGCTTGAACCATCACTGTTGATTGCAGTGGAAAGACTGTGATGTCACAAATGGGGGATTATGACTTCACAGGGGAAATAAGAGAGCAAGACAGACAGTTTCAAGAGACCAAGATCTTTTATTTATGAGAATGTCTCTATTAATCAAAAAGGGAGAGAAATACCAAATATATAGAAAATGACAGTAGAATTGTAGCTAAATAAAATGTTCTTCAAAATTATCCTGGCAATGTCACTTTCTCTTTAGAGAATTTGTGCGAAATGCGATTGCAGAAGATAGGTTTGAGATGCCAAATCTTCCTATACTTAGTACTTGAGAAATACTTAGCCCTGGGGTAATCGAAAGTATAATCAGGCCTCAGAGCTAGCTCCAATACAGTGTGCTGAAATGTTAAGTCTACTGTTACCCCTGGCTCTACTGTGATGTTCTTCAATAGGATACTTGAAAGGGCTCGCCTCCATTCCATTTATGAAACCCACAACAAAATCGGGCTTTGAAAACACAATCATTTTTTACCATTACTTTTTCTCTTCCTCTTCAAAAGCAACCTCACTGCTTCTAATCTAAAACTCCTACACTGTTTCTTCAAGTGAAATCTCAATTTAGGCAATTTTACAATTTCAAACTTTATCATTGTTAATAGTGAGTAACAAATAGTACCATGTATTAAGTCCTAAACATGTTTGTAAGAGCCTTTCCTTCTAATCTCAAACTTTTTAATACCATACTGGTATTATTAATCACCAATGATTGGTACCCTAGCCTTAGTCAAATATAATTGTGTTATAGTTATAATTATAGTTGTATCAATAGTCTAAACAAGCTGATCCTTTTTCCTAATGATTGATATTTTTTCCTCAAAATGTTAACTAACAACCAGGATCAGAATAGCCTAGGGAATCTTGTTAAAATGGAGATTCATAAGTTTTACCACATAAGGTACAACCTAAGTGAAGCCAAGAAATAGGCATTTGGAACAACTTGACCTTAAGCTTTGCATAGAAAGAAAATTACCTGATATCAGGAAGCCCTATGTAGCTAGAAAAGTGAAATTAGACTCGCAGAACTTCTATCATTGTTTCACTCTGCCCATTGTGAATGTGGTCATTCAATTTCCCCTTGTCCCACCAATTTTATTTATTTTTTAAAATTTAATTTTATTGTCAATGTGATGTCAAGAGGGGTTACAGTTACATACATAAGATAGTATGTTTCTTGTCATACTTGTTACCCCCTTTCTCATTTTTCTCCCACTTTTCCTACCCCCACCCCACCCCAGTTGTACAATAAATTTCCAACATATTTTCTTGTGAGTATCACTATTGCTTTGATTCGCCCTCTGTCCCTTCTCTCACCATTTTACTCTCACCGGTCTCTATTCTTTAGAGCTGGCCTTTTGGGGCTCTACTCATGCTGTTCTCAATACTACCCACTGAGGAAGAGAATATATATGTTTATATTTTTCACTGTTTGATTGAAATGTAATAAATATCTGCCCAAAAGTACATGAATAAGCTGTCTAAAGAATATTACCAAAGTGAAAAGATTCATGTAGCCTTCTCCTGTAACAGTAAATAGAATACCATCAGTACCTCACAATTCTCCCCTTTCACACAACAAACTAACCAGGACATCTGGTTTTGATATTCACAAAAAGTCACTTCAGTCTTAACTTCTTTTGCACAACACATTTTGGGATGTAAATTTTTTCATGGATGAATATACACTTTCTTCTTATTGTTAAAGAGACTTTAATTTTATGGACATATTTAATGTATATTATTTTCCTGCCAATTGACATTTGTGTTAATTGAAATTTTGGCAGTACAAATAATAGTACTGTTATGAATTCAATAGAAAGTTTATATAAGGAATATGAATGTATTTTATGATTTATACTTGATGGAGTATGTTTCACTTTGGTACTGTGTCTTAAATGGTTTTACATTTAAAATATCTTCTGGTGTTTTAGCCACCAATGTCTATTTGAAAATAAATCTTTGGTAATTTATTAATTTGGACTTTTCTACATATTCTATTGGAGTGACTGTCTTTTGTAGATTTTGAAAACTATTTTAGAACATTTAAACTGCATCATAGGGGTTGGAGACATAACTCACTGGGCAGTGTGAGTCATGGAGCATAAGTATCAGGTATGAGTTTCAGTCCTGATCTCAGACAAAAAGCAACAACACCACAACAATAAACCAAGAAAACAAACAAGCCCTGCATCATCATATGTTGCCAAACTCCATCTTTGTTTACATGAGAAATGCTTATTAATTGCAATATAGCTTTAAATACTTAAAGCAAAAGGCATATCGCTGTCTTTCAAAGCACCACAGAAAAATCTTTCTTTTTATTTTTTTAGCTATTTTAGCATGTTTATATTCTTTATTTTAATTCATTTCTATATTTGAAAGAAAAAGCATGTATATAAAATGCATTCATGTATATATCCATATGTCTACGCATATTTCACATCAAACTATGTGTAGTTACACAAAATATGTATATATAACATCAAATTTTATATACACTTACAAATCTAAAATGATAATTTTTTTAAAAAATACTTAGGTATGGATTATGGTATGGCTGACTTTTTCTTTCCCTGTTCATTCATTCATACATACACATTAATCCATTCATTTATTACTACAGGTCCATGAGTTTGAATTCTGGGTCTGGGCACACTCTCTGAGCTTCTTTTGCTCAAGTCAAATGTTCTACCACTTAAGCTACAGAGAAACTTCCAGATTTTTTAACTAGTG
The DNA here is from genome assembly GCF_023159225.1 of Perognathus longimembris pacificus. NCBI lineage: Eukaryota > Metazoa > Chordata > Mammalia > Rodentia > Heteromyidae > Perognathus > Perognathus longimembris. The sequence continues at coordinate 32,626,275 of NC_063175.1, read as the reverse complement.
TATTGGAGATAAGAGACCCATACACTTTCCTGCCTGGGCTGGCTTCAAATCTAGAACTTCAGATCTCAACCTCTTTAATAGCATTACAGGTGTGAGCCACCAGCATCTGGCTGTATTTCTTTTAAGTCCATATTGTAAAAGCGTTCTGAAAATGCCATTTCAATTTGCAGTATTTATTTAAAAATTGCTCTTCTACTATTTTCTGAGATAAAATCAAATTTTAAGATGGTTTTACAGGTGAAAATCAGAACTCCTATGAGTTTTACTAAGCATAGATTTATTGAAATATATTTTTCTATGGAAATGCTCATAAGGTATGACTATAGGTACAGTTGTATATATTCCATGAGATTGCATTGTCACAGTATAATTACTTTCTTTCATTGCCTTTCTTTAAAGTTATCATAGAGTGTATATTTATTGCTCAGTTTATTTGTATATATCTCAAGATAAAATATAGTTTTACTGATATTTAGGCTTTAGAATCATAGGACTCATTCTTCTCCTTTTTTAATTTGGAAGCTCTTTCTAAAGAAAAGAATTTTAAAAAAACTGGCTCCATGACATATTAAGTTATTTACTTTTTTATTCAACGTGTGTGTATGTGTGTGTGTGTGTGCGTGTGTGAGAGAGAGACAGACAGAGAGACAGAGAGACAGAGACAGAGAGAGTAAGCATTTCGGAACTACTAATTGTGATCCTCTAAGAAACAATGTATACACTAGTTTACTCTGTTATCTCCAATTCCTAATGCTTTAGCTTTACAGTAAGCAACAAGAATGTTTCTCCTGTCATTTAGGTCAGCTCTGTTATTCTGCTCTACTTTTAGTGAGATTAACTAACACATTTGTAATACAATGAGATACATAACTCTGGGGATAACTTGTAGGTACTTACTTATTTTACGGTAAAGTTCAGCTTATACTAGTGTTTCTTTCCTTGAGATGTACATTTTCATGTGCTCTGACAAATGCAGGAAGGTATATATCATATCTGCCAAATCAAAAAGGGCTGTATCACCTAAAGGTACCTGTTTCACCCCTTTCTAGGTAATCAATCCCAATTTACTTAACCCTTCAAAAATCCTCATCTGTTTTCCAATGTTACAGCTTTATATTATTCATGTGTCAAATAGAGTGAAATATTTAATATGTACCATTTAGGATAATAGTGTTTTCACTTCACAACATTTATTTAAGATTCACTCTTGTTTTAGGTAAAATAATGGATCAGAGCTACTTATTCATGAATATGATAGCAATTTTCACACATAACACAATTTCTCAGATATTCAGTTCTTGATAGTGTTCTTGGTTATTTCTACATTTTTGAACTTTTTAATAAATCTGCTTTAAACATGTATGTGTTCGCTTTTGCATGAAGTTGCCACTTTGAATCACTATGATGAACATAGAATGGGATTGTGGAATCCACTTCCATGTATGTGAAGTTCCAAAGTTTCTTCTAAAGTAAATGGGATTTATCTTCTCTTCTCAAGGTGAATGGAAACCCTTCACACACACACACACACACACACACACACACACACACGTAATTTTAATTTGTTTTTCTATGAGAACAAATGAACTGTATATTTTTCACGTGTTTATTTGAAACCCATTCTTCTTCACTGAAATAAAGTTTCTTTTCAGATTGTCCCCTTTTTATAAGGTTGTTTTTTAATACTGAGTTTTGGAACTATATTATATATTGTGGATACATAGCTATTCTAAATACTTTACCTAACATGGGATATAGTAATGGTTTATTTAATGTCTAGCTTGTGACTTTACTCATCCAAAGTATTTGAATGGAGGTTACATCTAAATTTTCTGATATATAATTAATTTTCAAAATTTGTTATGAATTGTGATTTTGATAGAAAAATGTTATTTCAAGTGTATTTTACCTGTTGCAGCCATATTGAGGTCTACATTTAACATTTGGGCCAAAAATTCCACTTTGTGATGTTTTTCTGTACATTGTACTATGTTAGAGCTCATGTCATTTGTGTATAGAGGATTCTAATAACATTTGGTTGTACAGATTATCTTTTATCCACTCAATTATTTTTGGATCTTTGTTAAAAATCAGTTACAGATCATAGTTCATTTCTATTATTTGGCTTTCTATTTCTTTCTATTGTCCTGTGTATATTCTTTCACTACAACAGCTCTTTTTCTGTTCTTTTTGTAATTTTATTGTGAAGCTGGATATAAGACAGTGTAAATTCTCCAAGATTATTCTTTTGCACATTTGTTCTGAATATTTTACTGAATTGGGACTTCCATTCAATTTTAACAATTAGTTGGACAATTCTGATATAAAAGATTCTTGAAGTTTTACTTAGAAAATAATAATTCAATAGATTGAGTCAAACATGTTGTTTTATTTGCTTTTATACCTGTGTACAATGCATTTTCATCAGCATTCAATAGATTTTAGTGTACAAAGCCTACAAGGTGTCCTTTTCTCAGTTAGTTTGGGTAACCATGATATAACATAATTTTTTAAGTTACTGAATTTATGAAGTTTCAAGCCATAAAGATACAGATTTAAAATAAGCTAAGCTTTATTATCCTTATAAAATCAAATAATAGGAGAATTTTATGCAAAATTCTCTTTTATTCTCCTTTTGGAAATCCAATGATACATTTGTCAGGTACCTAATATTGTTCCATGGTTTTTACAAGTTGTTCTTTGATTTCCTTTTCTTTTCTTTTGTATTTTGTAGCTTAGATTTAATCTGTGTGTTTGTGTGGGGGGGGGAACTTAAACTTAGGGTTTTGCATTCTCCCTTAGCTTTCATTAGCATACTACTTCTTAAGCTACACTTCCACTTTCAGCTTGCTGTTTAATGGTAAATAGTTGTCTTCTCAGGCTTGTTTTGATCTGTGACTTCTGAATCTCAGCCTTTGACTACCTAGGATTTCAGAAGTGGCTCACAGTATCTGCCACCAACT